>NC_137913.1:10347458-10369958 GCF_963457725.1 Sprattus sprattus | reverse complement strand
TCTTTCCCTCTCCCCGTGTCTCTACCTCTTTCCATCCATGTTGACCTCGACCTGTCTGTCCTTCTCTCTCTCTCTCTCTCTCTCTCTCAGTGTGTTTCAGCGTGTGTGTTGACCCTCTTATATCTATCTGTCTGTCTCCCTTGTTTCTTGTCCCGTCTGACTTTCTCTCCTGCCCATGTGATTCTGACACCTCTCTCTCTCTCTCCCTCCCTTTCTCTCTGCGTCATTCTGGCACTAGAGCACTTGTTATGGAACTGTACTTGTCCTCCATTGGAAAAGGGCTAGCCTGCTTTGAAGGATGTTTTTAATAAACCAGCGCACCGTTTCATAACTACTGCCTATAGATGCCTTCCATCATGGTCCATCTTAGTTCACCCTTATATGAATGGCTACTCGTGTAGTTCGTTTTTATTAGCGTTAGGACTGGACCTCTGTGAAGATGCTTTTAGGCTCTGTTATGTTTTAAAAAAAACACTGATTGTCCCATCTCCCCCCCTGTAGGCAGCAGCACGGCGTGTATCGTGGTGCTTGACCGGCACAGCCACCGGCTGCACACGGCCAACCTGGGCGACTCCGGTTTCCTGGTGGTGCGCGGGGGGGAGGTGGTGCACCGCTCGGACGAGCAGCAGCACTACTTCAACACGCCCTTCCAGCTGTCCATCGCACCGCCCGAGGCAGTGGGCAATGTGCTCAGCGACAGGTCAGTCACTGTCACACACACACACACACACACACACACACACACACACACACACACGCACACACGCACACAGAAGAAAGCAGAACAGCGGGATTAGCCTCCCTCTGTGAAGGTGGAGTGTTTAGCTCAGTGTGCTCTGTGTCCAGTAGGAGGGAAATGGGGTCAGTGGTGGTATTATATCGCTGAGTTACAGCGTGTGTGTGTGTGTGTGTGTGTGTTTTTGAGTGCGTGTGTGTCACGACTTCTCAAATCTCTCTATATATTTAATAATATTCAAGGGTTTGCATGAAACTCTGCTGCCCTGTAATCCGTCCTCTGTCCATCTGTGCAGGTCTGTCCATGCACTCTTTGACCCGGTCCTGGTGTAGATCACCATGTAGATCACCATGTTCATCACACCTTACCAGGCCCGTCAAGAGGTCTGGGCCTTAACTCAGACTAACGCTCTAAAGGCCTTCATTAGGTTAGGGCTAAAGCTGAAGCTCTTAGGGCCTTAACTCAGGCTGAGGCTCTCAGGGCCTTAACTCAGGCTGAAGCTCTTAGGTCAGGGCCTAAACTCAGGCTGAAGCTCTCAGGGCCTTAACTCAGGCTGAAGCTCTTAGGGCCTTAACTCAGGCTGAAGCTCTCAGGGCCTTAACTCAGGCTGAAGCTCTTAGGGCCTTAACTCAGGCTGAAGCTCTTTGGGCCTTAACTCAGGCTGAAGCTCTTTGGGCCTTAACTCAGGCTGAAGCTCTTTGGGCCTTAACTCAGGCTGAAGCTCTTTGGGCCTTAACTCAGGCTGAAGCTCTTAGGGCCTTAACTCAGGCTGAAGCTCTTAGGGCCTAAACTCAGGCTGAAGCTCTTTGGGCCTAAACTCAGGCTGACTTCCTCCTCGTGTCGAAGCAGGCCAGGTGGAAGCGGTTTCAGAAGGAGTTCAGCCTGAGGCGAGCAGGGCGAGGGCGAGTGGTAATGTGAACGCGTGTCCTCTGTGACTTCTGAGTGAAATGTGCACTGGGGGAGGTTGTTTCCCAGCCAGTCATGCGCCTCCGTCTCGGCTGGCCGCCAAGAATGCCTGATCAGAATTAGAACACTCTGCGTGCGATTCTGATGTCACAGGCGAGAAGGGGGCAGCTGTGGCCACGTGCCGCCGTTCCTCGCTGCTGATGCGTGCCAGTTGCTCTCAGAGAGAGTGTGCATGAGAGTGTGTGTGAGAGTGTGTGTGTGCGTGTGTGTGAGAGAGAAAGATTATATATCAGCAGAAGAGTCTGAAAGTTGGCTGTTCTCTGTAAGTGTACAAAGTTTAATCCCACATTGGGCGGACCAGGGGGCCTTTGCCTTGTCAGCCAATCCTAGTTGTGTGTGTGTGCGTGTGCCTGTGTGTGTGTGCGAGTGCATATATTGAATCTGGAGAGTGATTATTGTGAGTCCTCTCATGTGTGCTGGCCCAGTGCTTGTGGTGGTGTGAGGGCCTGCACAGAGGCTTGGCTGTGACCCCGGTGATGTTGAAATGAAAGTCTGAGCCGGTCGGTGCAAAGGTGAGGGAGAGTGCGTCACCACGATAGGGCACTGTTGAAGCAGCGGCCCATGAAGGACTAGAAGAGAACACCGGTCCTACACCAGCCCAAACCGCACTGTACCGCACCGCAGTGTACCACACCACCACTGACCAACAGAGGCCCAATACTGACACCAGGCCGCACCACACCCACGACATCAGCACAGACACCTGATGAGACAGAGGAGAAAAATCCACACTTTCTCAGACTCCATTATCCCAGACTCTGTTGCAGCACATTCAGTTGTGTTTAATATTTGTATGATTTTAGTTTTGTGTGTTACACTTGTGTGAGTCTGACTGGTGTGCAGACACACACTCCCCGGTCGGTCCCGCTGTGTTTTCCGCCTGCTCAGGGCATAGTGCAGAAAGCCTGTCGTCTCTCCTTTCCTTTGAACTCGGAGCCCGAGGGCGTGCCCTGGAAACTCGCGTGCCCTGGAAACTCGGCCACATGTGACATGAGAACGTTCTACCCCCTATAGTCCTGGCTGGCCCGGCAGCCTTCCAGGAACTCAACCTGACACCAACCAGCTCCAAGCACGACCCACGGCAACACCGAGCCGCTTCTTCCTCTCAGGGACCCGACTCTGCACCGCGGCAGCCCTCTCTGGGGGTCTGTGTCACAGAGCAGGCAGGACCCGCTGCTCACAGGAGCTGCTTCACCTCTCTCCCTCTATCTCTCTCTTTCTCTCTCTCTCTCTCTCCATCTCTCTCCCTCTCTCTCTCCCTTTCTCTCTTTCTCCCTCTGTCTCTCTGGGGGTCTGTGTCACAGAGCAGGCAGGACCCGCTGCTCACAGGAGCTGCTTTACCTCTCTCCCTCTATCTCCCTCTTTCTCTCTCTCTCTCTCTCTCTTCCTCTCTCTCTCATCTCTCCCTTTCTCCCTCTGTCTCTCTGGGGGCCTGTGTCACGGAGCAGGCAGGAGCTGCTTCACGTCTCTCCATCTTTCTCTCTCCATCTCTCTCCCTCTTTCTCTCTCTCTCCCTCTCTCTCTCTCTCTTCCTTTCTTCCTCTGTCTCTCTGGGGGTCTGTGTCACAGAGCAGGCAGGACCCGCTGCTCACAGGAGCTGCTTAACCTCGCCGGGAACCCGGGCTGCTTCCATTAATGCCAGTATTGGGTTTTAGGGAGAGGGGGGGGGGCTCTCTTTACACTGGTGTAAACCTGAGACGGACCCACACACACACACACACACACACACACACACACACACACACACGAGGCAAACGCTCTGTGGAATCACTGCAGGAGTGTGTTCCTGTGTGAGAGGACTGCTGGTTGTTCCTGCCAGTCTTTGAGTTTATTGTGATTGCGTTGCCATGGTGAATGTCATATGCGTAATGAGGCCGATGAATGCCTTTAGCAGCCTTTGCTGGTTTTGTATTTGTTTGACTTGGTTGCCAGTCATTCTTCAGACTGCACAATGTTCCTATAGTTATCCCCACGCATAAACACTGCGCTCGCTAGGTAAACTCTGTAAACACGATGTAGGCCCGCACACAGGCGCTCTGAGCAGTCGGCTGTGACTGCACTGTAATTAAATTGAACAGTGCAGCAGAACCTCATTCCTACCTCCGTTTGTTTACCTGACTGGTCTGTCTGGAGCTGAGCTGATGCACACCAGCACCCTGCGTCTCTGCGTCTCTGCGTCTCCGCGCTCTCTTCACCTCCTCCTGTCACCCCTCCCTTCGCCTCTGCGCTCTCTTCACCTCCTCCTGTCACCCCTCCCGTGTCTCCGCGCCCTCTTCACCTCCTGCTGTCACCGCGTCTCTGCGCCTCCGCACTCTCTTCACCTCCTGCAGTCACCCCTCCCCGTGTCTCTGCGCTCTCTTCACCTCCTCCTGTCACCCCTCCCCGTGTCTCCGTGCTCTCTTCACCTGCTGTCACCGCGTCTCTGCGCCTCCGCACTCTCTTCACCTCCTCCTGTCACCCCTCCTTGTGTCTCGGCACTCTCTTCACCTCCTCCAGTCACCCCTCCCCTCGTCTCCGTGCTCTCTTCACCTCCTCCTGTGACTCCTCCCTGCGCCTCCGCGCTCTCTTCACCTCCTGCTGTCACGGCACAGTGCTCCTGTACACAGAGCTCCACAAAACACGAGCAGGAACATTCCTCCGCCCATCTCTCATCTGAAAGCTCAGGCCTGGGTTGACGGAGCGTAGTGCGTTTGCGGGGGTAAAAACGGCAGCAGGGGACAGCACAATAATTGTAGTGTTGGTTGGTAAACCACTGAAGGAGTCCTGAGTAAGTGACAGAAGGATCTGTTCAATCGTGTACACAAACCTGCTGTCTCTGGTGATGGTCTCCTTCATGCGTTTCATCTCAAACAGCAGGCTCACACAAGGTGCACGACTGATGAAACTGCACCGGCACAGCGAGGAGAAGAGCTCGGCCATATGGAGGCTGAATTCAGGATTTCTGTCACACACACATACACACAGCCCAGTAGTGCAGGGAGGAGGGGGCTGGAGCAGAGATTAAGCCCAGTGACTGGGGCAGACCTCCTGCTAGGGCCCTGGCACGAGGCACAAGACTGGAGGAAGGAGGCAGCCCACAGACACAGACTGACGTGGAGATTTAATGCGATCGCAATCTGGTTCCAGTGCGCTGGAGGCGGGGGGTGTGAGGGTGGGGAGGACATCAGATCCTTTTAGACGCGGCTATTCACGGCTCTGATAACCACTAGATCGGGGAGACAGGCGGAACAATGCTGCTCTCCTGACTGGTGTGTGTAAAAGTGTTTGAGATCGGTGCTAGAAGCAGCCGTCTGAAATGTGTGTGTGTGTGTGTGCAGTGGCGTCGTAGGGGGGGGATAAAGGGGACTGAGTTACCAGGGCCCCATGTGGGGGAGGGCCCTTGAGGAGTGTGGAATTTTATTTTTCCTTTAAATATTAATATCATTTAAAGGTCCAAATTTTCTTGCTAACTAATATAATTTTAATCTTTTGGGTAAATAAATTGGTTGAATGATGGATTGAATTGTGTGTCCTAGTCTACATATAATGTCTGGAGACCCTCACCCCCCCGGCTCACGCACAAAATGGTTTAGTCCGCCTTCAGTGGGCTTTTTACCTATAGGCGCATTTGACGAATGTTAACGTTCATTCGGCTGAGGCAACGGTGCGCATTGAAGATGTCCAAGAACGTTAAATCCGGGTTTCAGAAAAGAAAGGCAGGCAAGAGAGAGAAAAAGAGACGAGGGAAAGCGACTACTAACAGACTTCTTTCCTAAGAAAGGTGAGCCCGAATGTGAAAGCAAACACCCTATTAAATGAACTCATGATGTGGTAATAAAACGAATCAATACCACCGCGATTGTCATTGCTAAAAACGGCATAACACAAAATTAGAAATAACGTGCCCTATCTGTAATCTGAGGTAAACTCTAAATACATGTTTGTTTGCATAGCCTACCACAGTTGCAGAGTGTGTTGCACGCACATCCAATCCAGGTGCAGGTTAAAAAGAGATCCGTAAAAATGAAAGAATACCCACACTGTTGCTGCTGACACCTGACGAACACCTGACGAAGACCAACAATGGTCGAAACGTTGTGCCAATAAAATACACGGGAGCTGCAGCAACAGTGTGCGGGTATTCTTTCATTTTTATGCATAGCCTACCACACCATTGCAATAGTAGGTCTAAACTAATTAGAACATTTGGCTAAATTAATATTTGTTAGGCCATAACATAATTAGGCTAATAGCCTTTAAGTAGGGCTAGTCTAGGCTCAATAAGTTCATAAGGTTAGGCTGTCAAATTAGTTGGCTAGCAAAGTTAACTTGTGAAACATGGCACTCAGTTTCAGAAGCAGCTAGTGATGCAGACCCCTCATCCTCTGACACTGTGGTCTTGAGGCAAGGTGAGCAGTTTCAAATGAAAGTACATAATTGTAGCTATTTATACTGTAGGCTTAATGTGTTTAGCAAATAGCAACACAGGCTGTTCCATCCAAAGGTGACTTTTTTTTGTTGCAATCAGGGTGTGAAGGGGATTTTAAGCAATATAGTAAAAAGTGTTCCAGGAAAACATCCCATACTCTACCTTTAAACATGTTCAGTCACACAAATTAGGCTACATTGGAATTGCATGTTACAGTAATATCTATCAGATGCTTCATGCTTGTAGAGGGTTCTGTCCAGGAAGATGGAGAAAATGTGGTAGAGGATGACACAAGTGAAGGAAGTGATAGCAGAGAAGATTCTAAGAAAAGTGAAAGGGATGAAGAGAGGTCAGAAAGTAGTCAGAGCAGCGCCAGGGAGTGTATGCCAGAAGATCCAGCACTATGGACAGAGAAATTAACTAATGAAGAGAGAGACACAATTGTTCACAGACTGGCAAGCAACATAAAAACAAATAAAATTACAGCAAAAGACAAGGAAGGGAAGCCATTTCCTAACTACCTTCAATTTGCAAAGTTTCACCGTCAGGGGGGAGGAGGCGTGGCACTCTTTTTTTTGGGGGGGGGGGGGGCCCTATGAACCTACTGTGCATAGGGCCCAGAATCTGGTGCTACGCCCCTGTGTGTGTGTGTGTGTGTGTGTGAGAGTCTGTAAGTGAGCGGGAGAGATTTTCTCTGGGGAGCCATTCCTCATTCCGTCAACAACATTTACGTACGACTGAAAATGTGTTGAACCTCTCCAGGTGTGTGCCTCTTGACTGGTAAGCCATCAAGCACCTTTCATCCCACTAATGACGGTACTGGCACTGCCCTCTCAAAGCCTTTAGTCTCACCAAAGACGGCACTGTAATGCTAATGCTATTCAGTCTGGGCTTCAGTCTCAAAGATGCTGCGTTAAGACCAGCTAACGCGGTGCTAAATCAATGCTAAAGTCTGGTCAACAGTCCTGAGGATGCTGTGTTTAGACCATTCTGCGTTAAGACCAGCGTTGCTAATTCAGTTCTAACGCGGTGCTTATTCAGTGCTAACGTTGTTGCCTGTCTGCTCTGTGTTTGCTCCACAGTCCTGATGCTGCAGACAGCTCGTCCTTCGACGTCCAGCTTGGTGACATCATCCTCACAGCCACAGATGGCCTCTTCGACAACATGCCAGACTACATGATCCTGCAGGAACTCAAGAAGCTCAAGGTGTGTGTGTGTGTGTGTATTGTCATATACTCTTCTAAGTGCACTGAGTGTGTGCATTGTCATATACTCTTCTAAGTGCACTGAGTGTGTTTGCATCGTCATATACTCTTCTAAGTGTACTGAGCGTGTGTGCAGCGTCATATACTCTTCTAAGTGTTGAGTGTTTTTGTTATGATTGTGTGAGCATAAAGCACAGTTCTGAATTTAGTCTTATTGACTTAATTTTGTCTGACTGACATGTAGTAACGTCTTTTTGTGTTTGTGTGTGTGTCTTTGCAGAACACCAACTACGAGAGCATCCAGCAGACAGCGAAAAGCATCGCTGAACAGGCCCACGTTCTGGCTTATGACCCAAACTACATGTCTCCCTTTGCACAGTTTGCCTGTGACAACGGACTGAATGTCCGAGGTAATAACATCAACACAATCAGTCTTTTGTTGGCATTCCGCATGGAATTTGTGAAGGGGAAAACCACTGCTCCTAGTGACTCACTCTGTGGTGTGGGTCCATGACTCACAAGGCCGGGTCTGTGAGCATGTCGTGAGAGTCGCAGTGGAACAGACAGCAGCACGAGGTGGAAGCGCTTGATGATTCCTCTGTTTGTCTGCTGATAGCCATCGGATCTCGGAGCGGTTTGTTTAGCATGGCTCGTAAAGTGGCCGTCGAACAATGACAGGCGTGAATGAAGTAGATGCCCTCCTGAGCATGGCAGTCTTTCCTAGCATTGTCTCTCTCACTCTGACCCTCTGTTTTATGTGTGTGTGTGTGTGTGTGTGTTTCCAACAGGAGGGAAGCCAGATGACATCACGGTGTTGCTGTCCATTGTGGCGGAGTACACAGACTAGCGGTGGTCAGGCGGTCCTAACCACACTAACCCCTCGGCTTCCTCTGGGCTCTGGCTCCACGCTGGACAGGCTTGTGGCCATTCGACTGGTTTCCTGCAGGCAGGATCTGGGACTACTGTTGGTCGGCTCGTTCGGTCACGCATTGTTTTGGTAATGCTATCGTTTTCGGCACACCCTCCATCTCTTTTTCTCAGTCCACATCCCATCCCACCTTAGCTCACCGCACCACTCTGCCATCACCCTGTCATCCCTGTGGCCCAAACCCAGCCCAACCCTTGCCAAAGCTGGTCCCACCTGCAGTCTGGTGACTCTCGTCTCACCTCTGAGAGATGCAGAGAGAGGCGGGTCGGTCTGAGGTTGGTCGGGGGTAAGAGTGTGAGGATGGCAGAGGTCGGCCCACAGACCCACTGAGCTTCAGTTCAATTTAGGTTTTTAAGAAATGAAGGAGGAGCCAGAGGAGAATCCCAGTCTGGAGGGAGGGAGGAGTCGCCATGGAGACGGCCATGTTGATACGCATCTATGCATGAAGGAACAGAGGACACAGAATGTGGAGGGCTGACAGGGAGATATCCTCAGATATGACTAAACAAAACGGCAATGCCTTGACTTGCTTACTCTCTTGCGATTGAAAAAAAAAAAAAACACACACACACACACCTTGATCTGTGGCGCTGCCAGATGAGGCTGCCAGATGAGCTGATTGTGACACACACATACACATTGCTGCCAAAGGAGTTGATTGGGACTATGTGTGGGCAGCATCCACCTATCACTGTCCTGCTTGTCCACGGTGGTATGGACGAGGAAGAGGAGGAAGACCTGACAATGGCCCACAAGTCACTGAAGAGACGTTGAAAGCAGCCCCAAATCCGCTCCTGTCTGGCAGTCCAGTAATGCGTTTGACATGGACTGCCTGATGCCAGGGAAAAGCCTCGCCACGGCAACAGCAAGGATGCCCAACACATCTCGTGGTGGCTGACATCTGAGGACAGGACGAGAGAATGACATGAAAAAATTGGGAGTGAGTGAACGTGTGTTTCTTTGAAAAATGGGCTTAGGTGATTTTTATTTTATATTTTATATCGATGGAGAGTTTTAAAGGCCTGCTAGTGTTGTTAATGAAATCTGACATTCAGGGTCCAGGGCCAGGTAATACTGCTCTTTCGTTGGGAAAGGAATAGAATTTTACACTCTCTTTTGTTTTTGTTCTTTTGGTAAGAAAATATTTATGGTGTCAGAAGAGACGAGTGAAGCTCCCCGTGTTTGTCTTGGCAGGCGGGGTGGGGTGATCCCTCCATCCTGTCATCCAGCACTGCGTGGGTGAGGCTCATATGCTTTGAAAGGTGTGTGTGTGTGTGTGTGTGCTTGAGTATGTAGTGCTGTGACTGTCTGCTTCTTTTGCGAGGGACAGAAACATAAACAGGGACAGAGAGAGAGAGAGAGAGAGAGAGAGTGTGTGTGTGTGTGTGTGTGTGTGTGTGTGTGTGTGTGTGTGTGTGGGGCATCCGTAGCACATGAAAAGAGTAACTTTAATGCAATGGAGCATTTTTGTCTTCTCCCTCACTCTTTCCCCCTTCCTGGTGAATGTCTGTTGAGGTGTACACAGTTAACGCACAAAGACATGCTAGCATCTGTGAATGCTTACCGTGTAAATCTGTTATGATGACTCAGATAACTTAATAAAGTTTTATTTTTGCTACACCCTGGGTAATTCAATCACAGATACTCTGTATCTGTTTACAGTCTCCTCTTAGCCAATAAGAACATCCAAAAGTATGTCCTTTCCAAAAGTAAAGTATAACTGCTCCCCTATTTGCTACCCAGTCAGTTGCACGCACACACACACACACACACAGGCACACAGACACAGACACACACAAGCACACACACAGTACTCTGCACTCAGAAAGTTAATGTGCCTTTTTTAATGGATCTCTTCCTACACACTGGCATTAATCTCAGCCACCCAAAACCTTGAACGACACGAGTGGGTGGCGGGGTTCTGACGAGGTGATTTTTTTTACCTGTGTGTCTTAACTTGATCAAGCAGACAGGAACACTGGGGCTTACTTGGGCAGGGTCTCCTCAGGACTCTAGGGTTGGGGCCAGGGGTGTTTAACGTGAATGACTGCTGTTCCTCACAGGAGAGTTCCGTGATTTTAGAAGAGGGCTCAGTTGTGCCTTGACTGATGCAGCGGACGAGAGCATTGTTGTATTTACCTGCCATACTTACCTACCTGTCAGAAGGCTGGTCATTAGTAGGCCACACATGACAGGATGCAAATCCCGCTCCTCAAGCAATCAACTCTGAGACACCTGATATATTCTAATCTTAATCAGTAACCCTTCACCTGCTTTAGAATGCCCAGATACGGAACCCTGAGGTGCACTAACTGTACTTCCTGTATACATGCTGTACTTCCTGTATACTTGCTGATGCATTCTGGGTAGAGGGCATGGTGTTTGCCTCTCTGTTACTGCACAGGCCTGTGATGTCATTAGTCTCGGGGGAAGTGTGTGTTGTGAAACGGGTGTGGCCACACTTGAGCGCTTGCGATTCCCTATACAGAAACACGCACAAGAATCGAGGCGCCAGAAACGACAGCATTGACCGGCCCTTTGCATAACAAATTAAAACTTTCCAACCGCACACCTAATTAAAGGCACCCAGTGCAACTTTCGAGGCTTAAAAATAAACATTACATTTCTAGTCTTTTTTACACGTAGTAAGTTTCAATAACTCCATACCATTACATACCGACATTCAAGCAGCAAAGATGAGACGTCGTTGTGTGGTGAGAACTGATAGAAAATCGATAACAACAACAATCGCCGCCATTTTCTTTATATTTTGTAACCTACAATAAATAAAGCAGGCTTCCAGTCAATGGAAAAATGGCTTCTCCCCACCGGCGATTGTTGTTGTTTACGATTTTCTATCAGTTCTCACCACACAACGACGTCTCATCTTTGCTCCTTGAATGTCGATATGTAATGGTATGGAGTTATTGAAACTTACTACATGTAAAAAAGACTAGAAATGTAATGTTTATTTTTCATTGAATGTTTACATAAAGTTGCACTGGGTGCCTTTAAGACACCACTCTACGCCAGAGCCATAAGTCAATCAAGCCTCTTTTAAAACAACTGTTTACTTGGTGAACATATTTTAAACATCTTTGACATCTGCTTTTTATTTCACATGCTTCCAGAAACAAAGAAGCTGAGACTGATGTCTAGTTCTTCGAGACCAAATGACGTTCAATCTGTACATGTTAATCACACATACAGCGCCAGCCTGGTCCTCTGCTGAGGATCCAGTAATCAGTCCCTTATCTGACACCAGTGAGCGACCTGTACGATCCCTCTCCTGCCACAGTGGGTATCCGCATCAATCTCTCTCTCTCTCTCACACACACACACACACACACACACACACTGGGTTATGACAACAAGAGTGTCTCCCTGAAACCAGTCAGCTGTGGTAGTGTAGACTGACTGAACAGAGATCAGTCAAGACTCCATGCTTTTAAATAGAATAGCTTCACCCTTTAACACTGAAGTCTAAGACGTAGTGGTCAGATTGCATGCATTCCCAGGAGAACTGTAACCGTGTGCCATGCATCGTGCTTGGCCTGGCCTGGTGGGACATGCAGACGCAGTCTCAGGCACAGACTAGACTAGTCTCCAAACGAGTCTTGTGGCGGGGGGTAGGTTTGGGCTCTGCAGCCCAGCCACCTCAGGCCTCCTCTTTTCTTAAACATCCAAATCTAAATTGTGCGAGTGTGTCTATAGGAGAAAGGGTATGTGTGAGATTCGTCAATGCAATTTCTGTACATATGTTTTTCATGCTGTATATTTAAATAAAGATATTAGTATTTATTAAACACTTGTGTCGCTTCTTGAAAACAATCTCTAAGTGTGTGTGTGTGTGTGTGTGTGTGTGTGTGTGTGTGTGAGCATAACACTTGTGGTTTTTGGTTGATGGCGCTGTGGCGTGTACACGTGTTTGCGGTAAGGTGTGTGTTTGAGTGTAAGTGTGAATGATTGCTGCCAAATACCTTCCTTGAACGGACTCCACCCACAGCGCTCCCATTGGATCACAAATGGGAGAATGGAATTGGGCAACACACACACACCCATACACACACACACTTACACATGCATGCAGGGACCAGTAGGGTGGTCCATTCCTGCAAACACACACCCTGTCTTGTTTTGAAACAGAGATGACTCACACGGACAGACAGACTGTCTGCACTTTGTGTGTTTAGGTATGGCTGAGTGTGTATGTTTAAGTGCACATTCCTCGGTTTCTCAGTGAACACAACATATACAACAGCTGTTCATGAAAATATGTGCGCACACACACACACACACACACAAAAGGAGTTCTTATACAACTCCTGAACTGAATCTCACAGTATGCCTTTTACTGACAGCTCCAGGGCCTCTTGTGAAGTGTGTGTGAATACACCGGAATAAATACACTCGTCCCACAAGTTCAGAGAAGTAGTGAAGAGGCACTGCAGAGATATACTGACAGTGACATGCAAAAAGGGAATAACTTAACACATCTGTTCAGCAGTTTTAAAAGCTGTATCTGAGTTGGGTACTAAAAACACGAACCCAGAGTGCTTTGTGACTGTGAGCGGTTTGCTGTGTGTGTGTGTGTGTGTGTGTGTGTGTGTGTGTGTGTGTGTGTGTGTGTGTGTGTGTGTGTGTGTGTGTGTGTGTGTGTGTGTGTGTGTGTGTGTGTGTGTGTGTGTGTGTGTGTGTGTGAGTGTGTGTGTGTGTATGTGTGTGTGTCTGTGTGTGTGTGTGTGTGTGTGAGAGTTACTCCTCTGTTGTGCGTGTGCATTGCTTGTCTTCTATGCCGTCGTCCTCGGTGTCACTGGCACATGCCAGGCTGGGTAAAGCTGACGGACTGGCGACTGGGTTCCTCACACACAGGGCACCGAACAGGAGTGAGTGGATCTGCAGCCAAACATTTACACACACACACACACACACACACACACACACACACACACACACACACACACACACACAAACACAGAGATTGTGATCACCCTCATCACCAAAAAACTATCAGAAACCTGCGTTCAAAAGACAGTGATTGAGTGGGTAACATCAGTGACAGGCTACACCCATGATCCACTGACATTAGAGGGTGTGTTTGCGCTGCAGTTCTGTACTGGTTCCGCTCGTAAGTGGTCATTCAGCCCAGGACTGACCCACATTCAGAACTCTGTTTGGTGAACTGCGTTGGGGCATTAAAGTGGGGCAATAAAGCGATCTTCTCTCACATCAACTAAAGCTACAGTTCAAACCTCTACTCTCACAGTTCAAATCTCTACTCTCACAGTTCAAACCTCTACTCTCACAGTTCAAACCTCTACTCTCACAGTTCAAACCTCTACTCTCACAGTTCAAACCTCTACTCTCACAGTTCAAACCTCTACTCTCACAGTTCAAACCTCTACTCTCACAGTTCAAACCTCTACTCTCACAGTTCAAACCTCTACTCTCACAGTTCAAACCTCTACTCTCACAGTTCAAACCTCTACTCTCACAGTTCAAACCTCTACTCTCACAGTTCAAACCTCTACTCTCACAGTTCAAACCTCTACTCTCACAGTTCAAACCTCTACTCTCACAGTTCAAACCTCTACTCTCACAGTTCAAACCTCTACTCTCACAGTTCAAACCTCTACTCTCACAGTTCAAACCTCTGCTCTCACAGTTCAAACCTCTACTCTCACAGTTCAAACCTCTGCTCTCACTGCATGACAGACAGTATTCCACTAAGCCAGGCCAATGCAGTACTGCATGTTACAAAAGCAGTACAGCTCAGGGCCACAGCGGTACGATTACACAAAGACATAATCACTGGCCTGTGGTCTATCCATCACTGGCCTTTGGTCTATCTATCACTGGCCTTTGGTCTATCTATCACTGGTCTATGGTCTATCTATCACTGGTCTATGGTCTATCTATCACTGGCCTTTGGTCTATCTATCACTGGCCTTTGGTCTATCTATCACTGGTCTATGGTCTATCTATCACTGGTCTATGGTCTATCCATCACTGGCCTGTGGTCTATCTATCACTGGCCTTTGGTCTATCTATCACTGGCATTTGGTCTATCTATCACTGGTCTATGGTCTATCTATCACTGGTCTATGGTCTATCTATCACTGGCCTGTGGTCTATCTATCACTGGCCTTTGGTCTATCTATCACTGGTCTATGGTGTGTCTATCACTGGTCTATGGTCTATCTATTATTGGTCTGTGGTGTTTCTACCACTGGTCTGTTGTCTACCCATCACTGGTTTTTGGTCTATGGTCTCATCACCTTGGCATTAAGAGGGGTAGCTGGAATAGTGTTGGCGGCCATCTTGGTCGTGGCACAAACAACCTCTGCCTCCATGTCTTCGATGGCTGTAGTCTGATTGTGGGACAGGGTGGTTGCCATGGCGGCCGGCTCAGCATCCATGTTGTATGTGGGTACGGCCTCCTCCTGGGGCAGGGTTTGGCTCTGCAGGTCCAGAAGCTTCCTCAGGTGGAATGTCGGGCTGAACACGGGACTGACCTGGCTGGACAACACGCGCTCCTCCGCCAGGACGGGACTCTCGTGGGGCCCCTCGTGAGCTGCGGGAGAGGCCGAGGCCGAGGGAGAGAGGGCCCCCCTGCACCTGAGTGTGAGACGAGGTCAGTTAGCGGACACACTCCTGCCCCAGGATTCCTGGAAACAACTCCCCCCCCCCCTCCCGCCCCCCAGGCTTCCACAGTCAGGGCCTCTGCAGTGGTGAGTGTGTGTGTGTGTGTGTGTGTGTGTTTCAATTAATCTGCAAAAGCCCTCTGAGTTAAACTGAGGACAGAGGGACTTAGGCCTCTTTTTAAGCTGCTCAGAAACTTCAATATGATTCTGTGTGTGAGATGTGTATGGTCTCATTGTGTGCGAGATGTGTGCGTGTTATAGAGGGGGGTCGGGAAATGTGTTATCCCTGAGGGGCATCCGGTAAGAATGGAAAATAATGGAGACTTGGATTGTAGTTTGATTATTAGCACTTGTATTGTTTTCACACAAATAAATGGAATGGATTGTAGGGTGTATGTGTGAGTGTGTGTCAAATGTGTGTGTGTAGGATTATAGGTGTGTGGTTCTGAAAGTAAAATACAAACAGAAATATACATTAATCCACAACCCTGTAATAACATTTAAATAATACATTATACAGGGGACTAACTAACTAAGCATTCAACTCTTATAGTACTGACATGCTACCAGCTTAATATGAATCAACAATGGCACGTACAATAAATAAAAGATCGCTCAAAAGTTAGCATAGATAAACACTAGTACTTGTATACAGTATCTGCAGCTTATGCTAAGCTAGTTCACCAAACGTTTACCATCATGCTAACGTTATTAAATAACATTCATCATCAAAATTATGATCAAACTATAATTAAACTATAACAATCACATAATAACAAGGTACTCACTTAAACATGGACGCACACAACTTAAACCATGTCCAACGTTCAATTATATGAAGTTATCGCTCAAATCCAACTGCCACTCCAACTATTTCTGCCGTTAATTCAAAAATCTATAAATAATACCGTTTGGAGTGGAATCACATGACCAACATAATGACCTTATATGGTCATAAACCGAAACAGGCTCTCCTGGGCAACTTAACATATAATTCCTATGGCCTTTTTAACAATGCCGCCCCCAAATATACCCTGTAAATTTGCCCACAAGAGAGGCCATTACAAACATATTAGTCCTGTGGAGAACAAGAGCTTAGTGGTGTCTGATCATCCTCCGGCAGGGCTGCCAGGCGGACCAATCTGGAAACAGGTCTGGTATAGTCCCTGTCCTTCACTTGCACTGTCGCCGATCGAATTCTCCCATCAGCTCCCGCAGTAGTGTGGGTTACAACACCCACTGGCCACAGGGCGCGAGGCAGGCGCTGATCAACGATCATCACCGCAGCTCCGGTCTGGAGGTTACCGGTTTCCTTGGTCCACTTGCTTCTGGGCTGAAGACTAGGTAGGTATCTGCGGATGAAGTGTGACCAGAAATGGTCAGCCAGGACCTGACTGTGTCTCCAGCGTTTGCGTGTCAGCATTTCAGAGGCAGGGTAGACAATCTGAGGTAGTGACGAGTCTGGCCGCCCCATCAGAAGGCTGTTCGGGGTCACTGGGTCCACATCTGCTACATCTGATGACACATAGGCGAGCGGTTTTGAGTTCAGTATCCCTTCGATCTCCGTCAGGACTGTTCTCAGCACTTCCTCTGTGACGGACTGGCTGCCGAGTGTCACCTGGAGGGCTGCTTTTAAGGACCTTATTTCTCTCTCCCAGGTGCCTCCAAAATGAGGTGCCCCAGGAGGATTGAACTGAAATTTGATTTGCTGCCTGGCAAGCAGGGACTGCAGATCTGGCTCCAGGGCAGTGAAGGCCTCCTTCAGCTCCTTTTGGCCACTCTTAAAGTTTGTCCCTTGGTCAGACAACAGCTCATAGGGCTTTCCTCTCCGGGAGACAAACCGGCGGAGTGCCATCAGGAACGAATCGGTATCAATGCTATTCAGCAGATCTAGGTAGACTCCCCTTGTGGTCAAGCATTTAAATATTATGCCCCATCTCTTCTCACTGCGACGACCAACCCGGATGATGAAGGGCCCGAAACAGTCAACACCAGTAGAGTGGAAGGCCGGCTTGAACAGGCGGAGGCGGGAGGGGGGCAAGTCAGCCATTCTTGGAACCTCTGGTTTCCCTCGCCACCTCTGACACTGTGTGCAGTGGTGCTGATGACGCTTGATGGTCTCCCGTCCTCTCAGGATCCAATATTTCCTGCGAAGCTCAGCGAAGACCCGCTCTACTCCTGGGTGACGTAAGTCTTCATCATACTGCTTTACCAGAAGGGCAGTAAAAGGGTGTTTAGGGTCTAAAACCACTGGGTGTGTTACATCTTGGTCCAGTCCCTCTCCACGGCGCAGGCGCCCACCAACTCTGAGAAGCCCGTCAGTATCCAGCTCAGGTGATAAGGTCAGAAGTCTGCTTGTGGAGGGCACTGGTTTCCCTGCGGAAAGGGTTTTGACTTCTTCGGGGAATGTAGATGCTTGGGCATCTCTGTAGAGTCTGATTTCTGCCTCTTTGTAGGTATCAGCCGGAGGATTCCCCTGCTGGCCGGCCGCCCCGTGTAGGCCCTGTGCTGTAGCATTGACGAGATCTTGAAAGGTATGAAACTGTGTGATGTCAGGCTGATTGCTGCCTGCAACCACGTGTGCACAGAATGTCTGCTTCCTTTCTTCCTCGTCGCTGCCACTCACAGTGATCTGGAGGGATGCTGGCCAGGCGTCAGACTGCTCCAGCAGAAAGGCTGGGCCCTGACTCCAGTGGGATGGCTCTGCCAGCTGCAGGAGTGTCTTACCACGTGTGAGATCATCAGCTGGGTTAGCGTTCGTTGGGACATAACGCCACATGTGGATGTCTGTGAGCTCTTGGATCTCAGCAATCCGTGTGCCGACAAAAACTTTGTATCGACATGAATCAGATGTTATCCAAGTGAGCACAGTGGATGAATCAGACCACATATGAACATGGCGGACATCCAAAGTGAGCTCTCTCTTGAGCGTTGTGGCCAGCTGAGCTCCTGTGAGGGCTGCACAGAGCTCTAGTCTAGGCATGGACTGTTGCCGCTTTGGTGCTACTCTGGAGCGGGCTGCTAGGAAGGCCACTTGTACTTGTCCAGAGGCATCCGCTGTACGCAGGTAGCCTACCGCACCATAGGCCCGCTCGGAGGCATCGCAGAATATGTGGATACCTCTCCAGGCATTGGGTGAATCCAAGACAGCTGTGACATAACATCTGGGGATGGAGATCTTGTCTATGTGCTTCAGCTCACTTTCCCACTCCTTCCATGCTTGCAGAATGTCAGCTGGCAGCAGAGGATCGTCCCAGTCTCTCTGTTTCTCCCACAGCTTCTGGACAAGAATCTTCGCTCTGGTGGTGAATGGGATGATATATCCTAATGGATCATACTGGCTGGCCAAAATGCGGTAGATGATCCTCATAGTGGGGGCTGCCTGGCTCTCCATCTGACGACATTTGTAGGTCAGTGTGTCAGACTGACAGTGCCACTGTAGGCCCAGGGTAGACTCCTTGGCATCTGACTGCTGGTGGGAAAGCCAAAGCTCGGTGCTGGCTGACCGGTCTGCGGCTGGGAGATGACAGATGACCTGAGGGTCATTACTGGCCCACTGTCGCAGAGAGAACCCTCCTTCTTCCAGCAGCACTCTGAGTCTGTCAACCAACCCTTTAGCATCCTTCATGATGGCACAGCTCTGCAGCCAGTTGTCCACATAAAAATGGTGCTCCACTGCATTGCGCACTTCATCCTGTGGGTCACTGTGGTCAATGACATGCTTTTGAAGGGCGAATGTTGCACAACACGGGCTGCATGTCGTGCCGAAGGGAAGGACATTCCACTGGTAGACTGTCACTGGAGCTTCACGGACCATGTCTCGCCATATAAATCGGAGGAGGGGTTTGTCCTCAGGCAACAGGCATATCTGGTGGAACATCCCCTTAATGTCACCAGCAAAGGCAACTGTGTGCTCCCTGAAGCGTAGCAACACTCCTAGGAGGGATGCACCCAGAGTCGGCCCTGCCAGCAGACACTCGTTTAGGTTGCCACCTTGGTACTTGAATGAGCAGTTAAAAACGACCCGATGCTTTCCATTGTGGCTGACTAGATGATGTGGGATGTACCACGACTCGGGAGACTCGTTTAGCCGGTCTGATGGCAGCCTGGTGACATATCCAGCATCCTCTAGCTTCTTAATTTCCTCATTATACACCTTGGCGAGCTCTGGGTCTTTACTCAGGCGCTTTTCTGTTCCTCGCAGCATTGACAGGACTGCTTGAGGTGGAGCCCTTAACGGTGGTGTGGATTTCTTCCTCAGCAGAGGGGTTGCATACCTGAGTATACCATCTACGTCCACTCTCACTGTATTAGCCTGTAACAGCTGCACTGCTTCTTGGTCACTCCTGGAACGGACCACCTCCTTCTCACTCCGGTAAGGAAGAATGTCCAGTTGCCACAGCTTCTCTACGTGCTCACGCAGCTCAGCATCGGGAGACTTAAGAGCTGTGAATAAGCACTGTTGAGGGGACAAGCGGTGCTGGAGCAGCTTCGTTGGTCCTTGTAATGTCCATCCCAGCCTGGTCTTTATGGCAGCAGGTCCACCGGGTGGTCCCAGGCGCACTGGCTCTAAGGGGGTAATCAAGTGGGGGTAATCTGATCCTATCAAGAGCAGTGGTTGGACATTGTCGAGGGGCAGGAGTGGGAGATCTCGCAGGTGATGGTACTTTGCCACTGGATGGCTGTGGCGGGCGAGTCCCAATGCTTCAGCTGTGAAGGCACCCTCTATCTGGAACTTCCTCTTAGGCTGTGAGGCGGGTGAGAGGGTGAAATTGACAGAAGCTCCTGCTATGACCTGTGCATCATTCTTCACAGTCCTGAGAGAGAGGTTCTCTGGCTGTCCCACTAAGCCAAGCTGTTTGGCAGCAGCCTGCAGCAAAATGGTCCTTTCGGATCCATCGTCCAATATGGCATAAGTGGTTAAGGTGCGTGGGCCATGGTACAGGAGTACTTTTACTACTTTCAACAGAACACTGTTACTATGACCTGGTCTGTCTAAGTACAGTGTACCAGCTGAAGTCTCTGCCACCACTGGTGGTTTCTCAGCTTCAGTGTGAGGTCTGGCGTTGCTTTCGTGGAGTGCTGTCAAGTGTTTTCCTTTGCAGGTTTGGCATGTGACCTTTAACCTGCACTTGGCAGCCTGGTGCTTTCGACCACATCTCCAACAACGGTAATTGGTCTTGATCCAGGCTGTCTTCTGCACACTTGTTAACCCCTTGAAATTACTGCATTGATTGAGATAGTGACTATTGCTGTCACAGTAAGGACAATAGCTCTTAACCGTATCTGGAGTCTTCCCAGCTGAGTCATCACGGATGGCTGTGGATGGTGAGGTGCTTGTTGGAGAGGGGACTTCCATCACTGTGGTGGAATATGCTGCTGACTTGCGCTCCCTCTTCTCTTTCACCTTCCTGAATGCATCTACACTGTCTGCACGTGCTGGTTTGACCTCTGTGCCCTGCACCTCCAGTTCAAATTCAAGCCAGTCAGCGAAGTCCAGTAAGGTAGGCACGGGCTGCTTCCGTGGATGGGTATGCCTCCTAAAATTGCTGCGCAAGTCGTGTGGCAACTTAGAGAGAAGCCTGGCAACATGTGAGCCACAATGGAGTTCGATGGCTCCCTCCTCTCCCATCTGATCCAACATTCCAACCAGGGCCCGTACTCTAAGTGCGAATCTCCGAAAGGCTTTGAGGTCTCCACTGCGAACATCTGGCTCATCCATCACCTCTGCTATCCTCTTTAGTGATAACTTGTGGGGCTGTCCATAGTGCTCGATCAGTGAGCGCATGGTGTCACTATAAGGGCGGTGTGAGTTACAGTATGAATCAGCTATTAGCAGAGCTTCCTCAAATCTTAAGTGGTCCACCAGAACCTGATATTTAAATCTCTCTGTGGCATCTTCTGGCAGCAGATTCTCTAAGGCCAGCTTCAGCCTAGCGAACTGACGGGGATCATCACTGGTGAACTGCGGTATGGAGGGCTTGGGGCCTCGGTAGGTGGTCTCTCTCCTGGGTGGAGAGGCGGAGCGTGAGAGGCTATGGACGCTGGACTGTGGGGGGCTTGCTGGTCGTAGTGCCCGGCGAATCACACGATGTGGCACAGGCCTGTATGGATCCTCATCAGAATGTCCAGACATGGCGTCCCTCTGACGTGGTGGAGGTGGATGTGGCTGATGGCGGACTGCATGCAGGTTCAGGCGTTCCATGGCCTCAGCGATGTAGTCACTTCCACTTGGCTCTGCTGAGAGATAAACCTGAGCTTGTGGCAGTGGGTCTTGGAACGACGGGATATGGGCAGCACGCCTATAGCTGGGTGGCTGTGAGGGTGGCATAAGAGGCACATTGAGTGGGGCATAGACTGGCAACTGAGGTCTGAAAGCAGGGGAGCTGCTGTGTCTCACTGGATGAGCAGGCGGGTTAGGATATGCTGTTTGTGGTGTGAATGCGAGGTGCTGACGAGGGGTAGAATTAACTGTTCTGTCACTCTGCATCCTCTCCGTCAGAACCTTAACTGTCTCCATAAGTATCCTATTGTGCTCACTCAGGGCGTGGATTGTGCTGTGCGCATCTTTGGCTGCATTTGCAGGTGCTAGGGGTGTGTACACAGTACCTCTCGTTGCGCTGGCAGCTCCTTGCACAGGCCTCTGTTGTTCAGCCTGCCGTCCACGTGTAGCATTAGGCTCATCCTCATACTCTTCCTCATCATCCTCCGATAACTGGGTGTAGCTGGGCTGACGACGATGAGCTGCATACTCAACTTTAAAGTCAGCCAGACGAACTGGCGGTCGGATGATGCGGGGTGAGAGATGTCCTGCCTCCGGATCAAACTGGTTTTCGTCTCCAAACATATTTTCCTCAGTAATAACCTATCCCGGGTTTCGGCACCAAATTGTTATAGAGGGGGGTCGGGAAATGTGTTATCCCTGAGGGGCATCCGGTAAGAATGGAAAATAATGGAGACTTGGATTGTAGTTTGATTATTAGCACTTGTATTGTTTTCACACAAATAAATGGAATGGATTGTAGGGTGTATGTGTGAGTGTGTGTCAAATGTGTGTGTGTAGGATTATAGGTGTGTGGTTCTGAAAGTAAAATACAAACAGAAATATACATTAATCCACAACCCTGTAATAACATTTAAATAATACATTATACAGGGGACTAACTAACTAAGCATTCAACTCTTATAGTACTGACATGCTACCAGCTTAATATGAATCAACAATGGCACGTACAATAAATAAAAGATCGCTCAAAAGTTAGCATAGATAAACACTAGTACTTGTATACAGTATCTGCAGCTTATGCTAAGCTAGTTCACCAAACGTTTACCATCATGCTAACGTTATTAAATAACATTCATCATCAAAATTATGATCAAACTATAATTAAACTATAACAATCACATAATAACAAGGTACTCACTTAAACATGGACGCACACAACTTAAACCATGTCCAACGTTCAATTATATGAAGTTATCGCTCAAATCCAACTGCCACTCCAACTATTTCTGCCGTTAATTCAAAAATCTATAAATAATACCGTTTGGAGTGGAATCACATGACCAACATAATGACCTTATATGGTCATAAACCGAAACAGGCTCTCCTG
>NC_137913.1:10342458-10344958 GCF_963457725.1 Sprattus sprattus | reverse complement strand
CTCGGCTGTTACCACTGTCACATATGTCAGAAACAATAGCAGAGCAGTGCACTGCACACCTTACCGAAGGTGGATTTTAGGGAATGATATTCACAACCTGCATCTTGGCAAATTGGGAGACTACGGACTGCTAGGCAATCTGCTCCAAAACAGGCCCTGAATGATAGGTCGCCGCCGAGCACCTGTTTCATTGTATATGTGTTTTTCAGATGTTGGTAAAGCTGCTGTGCCGCCGCAACAAATCGTGCCTTTCATAAGTGTTTTTAAAGAACCTTTCAGCACTTTGACCGTTTGTTTACGTTAGTGTGTCAGAGTGCTATTGTTGATAGCTTTCTTTTTCACATGTCTACTTTCCCAATACAATAGCCTTAGTAACTAATTCGACTAATCCAACACATTTCTGGTAATAGGCCTATGTATTGGTAGATACATTAATATTAAGACATTAATATTAATGAGAGGGAGGCCAGCTATTAGAGTTTGTTGTTGCTTTATCTTTAGCAAAAGGAGAGATGACACAATGGATTATACATAATTACAACATAGGAAAGTTTAACTTTTATATATATATATATATATATATATATATATATATATATACGCCTAATTGTGTGTGTGTGCGCGTGCCTCTTAACTAGTAAATAGCGCGCACTAGGGCCCTTGATAATAGCATAGCTGAAGTGTCCTCTTTTTCACCAACTCAAATCTGGTCACCCTACATTTATAAACATACATCCTGCATACAACTCTGAGCTAACAATTAATAACATCTGGCGCATGGAGTTGTGTTGACAACATAGATGTTATAGTGAGATTGACAGGTCAACAAACCAATCACACCTATAGCAAGTTGTTAAGATTGTAGGTAGTAGCATGCTAACATTAGCTAGGGGGCTCATACACCTCGCAAATCCTCTCAGACTTATTTTTCAGTTACAATTAAAGTTTTTTGACCTTGTACAGTGTCTATTTCTCTTTATTTATTTTTTTAAATCTAAGCAAAAAAATGTCAAACTAACAATTTATAGGTACAAACAAGACCAGCTATGGAGTTTGGTCAGCCATCTTTTATTTTTGAACTTCGCGCTCTTTAGACTTGAGCATAAACGCGATCTGATTGGCTAGTGCCTGTGCTGTCGTATTTGCATGAAAGGTGCTGTGACTGAACCGGTGCCCAGCTTGAGAGAGCTCCTGTGGGTAGCTGAATGTGTCGATTGGACTGAAAGATAACGTCTTCTCGATCAATTTTTACGTTCGCTACAATATTTGGGATTTATGTTAATGTAAATTTAAAGGGAATAAATACAATTCTGGTTCGGAAGACCTGCTCTAGGTGGGTTTTCATTCAGCTCGTTCGCATTAGCTATGCGCATTTACGGTGACTCGCACAAACCAAATGTGCATCAGTGACCGTTTCCAATCACCTGAGTCCTTAGTCTAATTTGGAGAAAGAGTTTTGTGTAGGCTATAATGGACGCTCTCCTCTCCGCAGTCAGAATAATCAATGCTGTAGCTATTGAGCTGTTTACTTTAATAGCTGCTAGAAGGAGAAGGCGTAGAATGATTTTACATATTTTACGCACTCAAATAGCACAAATTCCATACCCACACACACATCCGTACACCCGGGAACGAACGCGGTCTAGGGAGTTTTCTAATTTGGTGAAGGCCTACTACACTGATCAGCTGTGGGTGGAAAACGTCAGGCTAACCAGGTCAGGATTTGAAGAATTGTGCCAACTCAGAGGCCATGCTGTGACGCCTTGCAAATGTTTGCTGGCGAAAGCCTGTCACCACAGACAAGCGCATTGCTATAGCGCCTTATAAACTTGCAACATGCGCAGAATACCGTGTTGTGGGAGAAACTTTTGGCGTAAGCAAGACTACTGGCCATAGATGACATGAATGGCCTGGTATAATTCCTCAAGCCCTTGTGGATGATACATTAATATTTAGAGATCTCTGTGTTGGAACACCTGGTAGCGCGCACGATGCTGCTGTGTTTGCCTCCTCCTGGCTTTTCAGGTAGGCTAAAGGTTTTGGAACCATTTGTTTAATTTGATATGATAGTAGTAGTAATAATAATAATAATAATGATAGCCTAATTATAAAGGCAGGCTATAGTTAAACAATATACCTTCAAAGTTTGCACGTAAATCAAGTTCAATCGGTTAGCCTACAATAAACTAGGTGTCCATGGGCAATAAGGGCAAACAACACACAGACACCATAGATATATTATACTAGTATATAACATCAAGTGCTTACGTTGTGGCCATTATAGGAACCTGACCAGTTCAACCAAGGCCTTGGTGCTGAAGAAGGAGATATACCCTTGACCTTGCTGCAAACAGCAGTGTGTGTGTGTGTCTTTCTGTCCTTATGGGTGTGTGTCTGTCTCTGTGTGTGTGTGTGTGTGTGTGTGTGTGTGTGTGTGTGTGTGTGTGTGTGCGTCTGTCCTTGTGGGTGTGAGTGTCTGTCCTTGTGGGTGTGTGTCTGT
>NC_137913.1:10289958-10339958 GCF_963457725.1 Sprattus sprattus | reverse complement strand
TGCATGTGAGTGAGTGAGTGAGTGAGTGAGTGAGTGAGTGAGTGAGTGAGTGAGTGAGTGCGCATGGGTCTAGGGGTGTAGTCAAAGCGGTCACATACAGTGACACTTCCACAGCTACATATTCACTGCAGTGTGTGTGTGTGTGTGTGTGTGTGTGTGTGTGTGTGTGTGTGTGTGTGTGTGTGTGTGTGTGTGTGTGTGTGTGGAACTGGGTACATACTGAACTAGTCCACATCACCTTCAGTGTGTTCAGCCAAAATAGTTAATATAATTTATTTATGAGTGTATGTGTGTGTATGTGTGTGTGTGTGTGTGTGTGTGTGTGTAAGGGGGTACATATAATTCACTTATGGGTGTTTCTTTCGTACTCTGGTTGTGTCTCTTTTAAACCACAGACTTCTTGTCAATACTGTTGTGTGTGTGTACATGTGTGTGTGTGTGCACGTGTGTGTGTGTCTTTTATACCACAGACTTCTTGTCATTGCTGCTGTGTGTGTACGTGTGTGTGCCTGCGTGTGTGTGTGTGTGTGTGTGTTGTCATTAGGGATGAGAACCGATAAGATTTTAACGATTCCGGTTCCTTATCGATTCCTGCTTATCGAACCGATTCCTTATCGATTCTCTTATCGATTCTTATAATTTGGTAAGGGGCGAAAAAAGAGCACAAACGGGTTTTTTACATTAATGTTCTTTTATATAAATTTCTAGAATGTTTACATACACATTTAAATAAAACTTACATAACTTAAATAAAATGTGTTCTGTTTAATATAAACGTTCATACAGATAACAATGCTCCTTCCTTACAGAAGACGTACTAACTGCAGCCTGTAACGATGACAGACTAGCAGCCTCTGAGCCCGTCTGATTTAGAACGTCATCATCAGCTTAATTGGATGGAAATGGAGATTATTTATAGAGCGAACGCTGGTTTGCACAATGAAAAAAATAGCACTAACAAAATCGCTGAATTTTCTGATCTGACATACAGCCCTTGTTATTGAGGTAAAGGACTGTATATTTTCTTGTAGGTTGCTTGGTTGTATTGCTAATAGCGAACTATTATGCTAAACGCTTCTAATAGCAATGTAGAGTCCACTACAAACACAATAACGTACTGAAACATAATTACTTGTATCATGTACAAACTAGGCACTCAGTATATTTAACACTTAGCTATTGCTGCCACTGAATTGGCTACGAGAAACGTATCCATATCGAACTGTCAAACTGAGGGAGCTGCACGCGTTGCTTGCTTATTAACGGAGTCTTTTGTACAGCCTTACCCTACCCTAGGACCAGCAGAGGGGAGGCAAGCACTGCCCCTGCCTCTAGCCAACGGTTGAAAATAGAAGATTATACCGTTAAGCTAGCCTAGTTATGTAAGTTATATATAATATATGACAATGTCCAACATCGCCCATTCTGTTAAGCAATTCAATGCTAAGTTTAGTTATGGTTAACACGAAAACGCAAACGTTTGCTGATAACACACGAGTAACACCGTTATGACTTATGATAAAACATTTTGAGGAGTTTACCTTGGCAAGTAAGGGATGAAGCGCCGACGTTAGTTGAGCTGCTGCTGGCATCGAAAACATGACATTCTTGTAATTTTATACCATGTGTGCTCAAGTGCTTATTCATGGTAGATGTACTTCCTCCCTTTGAGGAAATACATTTTTTACAGAGGTTACAAGTGACCATGTTCGCATCCGTTCGGGTGAAATAAAGCCACACTTTAGATCGCTTCTGTCGAGTTGCCATTTCTGCTGCGTTCTGACTTTATTATAAGAGTTTGCGCATGCGCAAACGGCACAGAGACCCGTTAACAGACCCGGTTATGAATTTGGCTAACGATTCCAAAGATTCGGCTCATTGGGAACCGGTTCTAAACAAGACCCGGTTCTCGGTTCCCATCCCTAGTTGTCATTGCTGCTGTCACACAAATGATGCAGCACCTGCGGTGGTACTGACAGATGTTGGCTGTTCTGACTTTACACTGCACTAATCAATATCATTGTTTTTATTCCAAGATGCAAATATGGGTCTGTATTACTTACTTAACTACGGTTACCTGGGCTCTTTTGCAATACTGTATAATAATGTAATAATGCCCTATAATAATGTAATAATGCCCTATAATAATGTAATAACGCTGTAGAATTATGTTATAATGTAATAATGTTGTATAATAATGTAATAATGCTGTAGAATAATGTAATATCTGTCCTCTGTACTTTTCCAGACTGCACAGGATGGCACAGGCATTCTGATATTAAACGACCAACCAGCTGTACTGCCAAATCCCCCACCTTTCAGTATCCTCCCTTTTGGCTTTGAAAACTCAACACCTTGTATGCCAATAACTGGAGTGTGTGTGTGTGTGTGTGTGTGTGTGTGTGTGTGTGTGTGTGTGTGTGTGTGCGCTCCACTCGACTGTATGTCAAGTGAGGGCGTAGGGCTTATCCCACTAGCCGGCTAGGTCCCTGTAAAAGGCCTGTCTGAGCATCCTGTCGGGGGGAAGTAGGTCTGGCCTACTGTGTGTGTGTGTGTGTGTGTGTGTGTGTGTGTGTGTGTGTGTGTGTGTGTGTGTGTGTGTGTGTGTGTGTGTGTGTGTGTGTGTGTGTGTGTGTGTGTGTGTGTGTGTGTGTGTGTTGTGTGTCTGGCCTGAGTGAGGCATTATGTCCTCCTGAGGCTGAGTACAGCGGCAGGGGAGCAGGGGAAAATGATAGGTACACACTGAACTGGACTGGGCTAGAAATAAGCCTGCCATAAAACACAAGATGGACACCCACACACACAGATAATGACACAGACTCACACACTTACACACTGCACACACAACTGTGAGTACAAAAACTAATGCTCACACACAAATACACACACACACACACACCAAACATACACACACACACACACACACACACACACACACACACACACACACACACACACACACACACACACACACACAAACACACACACACACACACATTCAGTACTCAGCAGGGTCCATGCTGTCCCCTACAGCTGCTTACTCTGGAGTACTTCAGACAGAAAGTGATTTCTCTTATACACACCCAAACACACACACACACTGAATCCACTCACATACACTGACAAAGCCAAAGCTGCAGGTGCTTTGGGCAGAATAAGTCTACATCCGCACACACACACACACACACACACACACACACACACACACACACACACACACACACACACACACACACACACACACACACACACACACATGCAGACAATGCAGAGACCAACAGGTAGACATACATACCCTAAGTTCCTTCAGGCAGAATGTGATGTGAGAGTCTATTCCGACCTGGAAATAGTCAAATTCATCTGGGTGAAGGCTCATCTCTGTGTACATGGCCCGATCTGCACACACACACCCACACACACACACACACACACACACACACACACCAAAACACTGAGGTGAGAGCTGAATGTGCTTGTATGTTTGCATTGGTGTTTGCATTGTCAAACTCAGTCCTACGCATGCAAAGCCAGCAGAGTTGCCCATCAGCAGAGTGATATCCGAGCACTCTGGGTTAGCCCTCAGCCCCTAGCACACTGGGTTAGCCCTCAGCCCCTAGCCCTCTGGGACAGTCCAATAGAGGTGAGCAGTGCTGCCGTACACCATTGTGTGTTCACACCTCCTCTCTGTGTCAGTGCATGTGTGTGGTATTACAACTCTTCTCACCGCTCTCTTCCTCGTAGTAGTTCTTCAGGGTGACCCTGACGGGCGAGATGGCCAACGTGATCTCCTCCTGAGAGGTGGGGAAGTGCCTCGCGATGTCCCCCAGCAGCCTGTCACACACGCAGCATTCATTTCACTTTTACTTTCACTTGGCGTGAACACATCAGAGGATTATCCCACTGCCCAAGCCTGTCAGGCAAACCTTATGATCGATGAGGATTTAAAAGTTTCAATATGCTGGTCAGGAACACACGACTTTGCATTTCTCCTCATCTATCCTAAATTTCTCCCAAATTATTTGAAATTCCTTTCGGGATCAATAAAGTAAGTAGGTAAGTATGTAAGTATGTATGTATGTTTGTATGTATCTATGCATGTGTATGTTTCTATGTATGTATGTATCTATCTATCGATCTATCTTTCTATCCTTAAAATTGGCATGTTGAGGGCAACCCCTCATGTATACCCCTGACTCAATATAAGGTGTGTCTGTTTGACAGTGTTAACTGGGGTGAGAGTTAACTAACAATGTTAACTGGGGTGAGTGTTAACTAGGGTGAGAGTTAACTGACAGTGTTAACTGGGGTGAGTGTTAACTAGGGTGAGAGTTAACTGACAGTGTTAACTCAGTGAGTGTTAACTGACAGTGTAAATTGGGGTGGGAGTTAACTAACAGTGTTAACAGGGGTGAGAGGTAACTGACAGTGTAAACAGGGGTGAGAGGTAACTGACAGTGTTAACAGGGGTGAGAGTTAACTGACAGTGTTAACTTGGGTGGGAGTTAACTGACAGTGTTAACTTGGGTGAGAGTTAACTGGCAGTGTTAACTGGGTGAGTGTCGTCCTTACTTGGCCTGGGCCTTGAGCACGTTGGGGCAGAGGTTGGTGGGGAAGACAGCCTGCATGGCCTCTGATTCCTGGAAGCTCAGGTTGTGTGTTTTAATGATCCCTGGAACATGAGCACAGAAAGCAATCACTCTCTGTCTCCCTCACCACTGTACCCTAGCTGACCCTACAGTCAAAAGCACACACACACACACACACACACACACACACACACAGGAGCTCCTCTTCTCCCTCATCACTGTACCCTAGCTGACCGCACTGTCAAAAGCTAATAATCCCAAACAAAACACTGTTTCAACACAGAAGCTGTATGCCACGAACACTTAAAAATGCTTGTGATCACTTACACACATTAGGTACAAACTGTTTATTATCTGTTAGCTATATTAGTAAACATAAATTATTTTAGTTAGTTAGTCTGTCATTTGGCCAACAAATTAATGCAACATGATTTAGAAGTGACACACAAATGAGCAAATTAACAATTATAAACAGAGATCATGGTTGGTAAATATGGAAATATGGTTTAATAAAGAGCCCCTCTATCTTTTACCTGATGATATTACATGACATACACTGCCACCTAGTGGTGGAACAGAGACCATACTTTTTATTTTATTCAGATGTACTGTTCTCTCGGCTCACCATGTCTGCAGTAGAACTGGAATACGACCCGGTTCTCCTCAGTACTGATGGATATCTCACAGCGGTCCACGTTGCGTTCTATGGTGGCCAGGCAGCGGAACAGTGGTAGAACCGACTAAAACATCACAAGAGTAAATGTTAAGAAATATTTGGTTAGAAACTAGGCTACATCAGGTCTCGTAGCCTATACCCTCACACGCAAGACTAAGGCCAGTAGGACATCCACATAGTGCAGGATTCAGTAAGGCTACTGTGCAATAGGTGCAAGACATTTGCATAGTGGAGGATTCAGTAATGCTGCTGTGTAATCTGTGCAAGACATTCGCATAGTGCAGGATTCCGTAATGCTGCTGTGTTATCTGTGGAAATGGAAACATGGTGTTGCATCAGTCAATGACACCTCCAGACAGCCTACACCTAAACCAACATGTCAATTGTTTAGCTGACATGACTCTTTTATGCAGCAAATGAGCTAGCCTACACGAGCCTACACAGTCAAGTCCTGATTGGCTCATTCTTCCCTCTACGTCAGTACAAGCTCATATTATAACACCTGGGAGAGTAGTTATTCAAGGAACTTTCTGCTTGGCCTGTTAGGACGTTAACTAGTGAACGAAGTTTTTCATAAGTCAGTATAAGTGTGTGTGTGTGTGTGTGTGTGTGTGTGTGTGTGTGTGTGTGTGTGTGTGTGCGGTGAGACGTGCTGGTTGACTACCTTTATGGCTAGTTGGCATTTGACGGGCGTGCCCAGGGTCTGGGTGCTGAGGCGGGGGGAGTAGTGCTGGAAGAAGAGGGGCGAGAAGAGGAAGCAGGCGTACGCTGAGTGGGCAGAGTTTACCGCCCGGAGCGCCAGCTTCACATAGAGAGATAGAGAGAGAGAGAGTGAGAGAGAGAGGGAGAAAGAAAGAGAGAGAGGAAGAGGGAGAGATAGAGAGAGAGAAAGAGAGGGAGAGTAAAAAAGAGAGGGAGAGAGCGCGTGAGTGTGCGTGAGTGAGGACAGAGGCAGCTACCTCCATCGCTTACACTACAGGTCAATGGCATGTGCACCTACTGTAAAAAAAAAAAAAAAAAAAAAAAACTCAGAAATGTGGCTGTCATTTTTATTCTCTAAAGACATGTCAGATAGAATAAACACAGTTTCATAAGGATTACAGATGAACAATAAGGTATTTACTCAGAGGTCATCAATAAGTCGTTTTTATTCTGAATCTGTGAAAAACATTCCTAATCAAATCCAAGATAGGGTTAAGAAAACAGAGGGCTATAATGAAGAACATAGCATACCCCTTTCTCCACAGGGTCCAACCACAGATCCTCTCCTATCCGAGCAAGGGCGTGAATCGCCTTTCCAAACGCTTTGCAAAACATGAGTTGGAATGTCATATTATATGCGTCTAAATCATCTACCATTTTGCACTACTGAAAATGCATTTCTCTGGCTAAATTTACTTTGCTCAACCCATCATCTCGGTATAGTGAACAAGGTTTTGTCATTTCATACCGCTGGATGGCACATTACAAATTCAGCTGGGAGACAAGTAAATGTTCACTGATAGCCTGTTATGAATAGCCTAATGTCACGAAGTTACAACACTGGCGTCCATCTTGTTGATGCTCTCAAAACTGTCATTTTCTTCTGTCAAACTTTAGTCATGAGTATATTGTTTTCAAATCCTTACCACACTTGTAAACTCTGATCCACTAATGCAGGGGTGCCCAAATTCTTTCTTGTCAGGGGCCAAATATTAATCGGAGTGGAGGGCCGCGGGCCAAAACCAGAGTTTCATGTTAGGTCATGTCCCATTATATTGAAATGTATTGCAAATGTGTACCCAATTAACATTACCTTTAATGTACATACCTGCAAACTCAGAAGGGCTAAAAAAAGGTGACAAACCAAGCCCTGCCTGTAGGGGGGTCTGGGGGTATCCCCCCCAGATTTTTTTGTTATTTTAACATGTAAATTAAGCATTCTGGTATACTCCAAGCCGAAAATAATGGGGAAAGATAACATTTGCTTCAGGTAAAAAAAGAAACATTTATTAACATATCATACTAATTTTATGTAATTTATTAGTATACACAGGGAAGATAGGTAGGGGACTTCTATAATGGCCAATCAACTAACAGCAAGTTAAAGGCTAATAAACATGATTGCAGGCAACAAGAGTGACTGCTGATGTTTCGATGGAAATACTCCCATTATTTTCTATTTGTATCCGTCAAAAGAGAAAGATATAACAGTTACGTGTAAGCTGTGCCGTGGAAACAAGCGCCGTGACAGCACTTGACTCCAAAGGCTACCTCCACAAACATTTGTTAAGCTAACACGAGCAGGTGAAACTTGTAGCAAGAGAGCGTCATGCCTTGACCTCAACTGAAGGACAGACTGCCCCAACTCAGATAGAGAGAGAGAGAGAGAGCTTGCACATTGACTACTGGTTGATTTCATATTTCATATCAACATTCTTTACACAAACATAAGTAAGGTACTTACAGTTGGCAGTTGCTAAACTCGTGTTGACATGTGTGAATTTGAACTCATGAATATGAACTTGTTCTACCTTTTCCCATTATAGGCCTACATGTAAGTTGAGAAGACTATAACATCAGCTAGATAACTAGCTATCATTTCATGCAAACGGAGCTCTTCCATTTAAATCGTTTAAGGTTAAGGTAAAAGCTAGCTAGTTAGCTAGCATAGCAACAAGATAACCATAGATATGGATCTGTATTGACAAAAGGTCAATAGCGCCCCCCTTGACCCATCTGAAACAATGTTAAAACTGTGGCCAAGCAGTGAACTGCAACCAGTCTTAGTTAAATATGACGTTGAAACAGAGACCCTGTTAAAAATGGGTTAAAATGCTGTCTAACGAATGACGTTCTAACTATAATTCTGACCGGAGCGCGGGCCAAAATAAATCCAGCGCGTGCCACATTTGGCCCGCGGGCCCCAAATTGGGCAGCCCTGCACTAATGTATTTTCGGGATGACAAGAGTTGCCCAAATTCACCTGAGGAATTGGCTGGCCAACAGTGCCGCTAGCTAGTAAAGTTAGCATCTCAGTTACTAATTCTCATTTCGTAAAAAAGCTCCTAGAAATATTTCAAAAGGTTTAGCAAAAGCCACAGTCCAACAAAGACAGACATACTTAAGTCAGTTAACTGTATATATTCGTAACTATCTAATATGGTCAAAAACATCAGCTAATGTTACCTACAATTACTTCAGACATGGAGCTATGCTAGCTAGTTTGAAAACAATCGCGAGCCACCTACCCTTCACATTATTTCCCTCAATGGAACATTTCATTCTGAGTTCTTCTGAGTTAATACACAGTGTATTATACACTAAGATGCACTAATAGGCGGTGTAACCTGAAGATTATCAGAAATTGATCTGCTGAAGTTAGTTAGAACATAAATCAAGACTGGCATTAAGACACTAAGTTAGTCCACAAGCTGTTTAATGGCGACGCAAGTGGGCCACCTTGTGGTGAAAAAGATTATGTGCGCATAGTACTTCGGGCCTCTTCTGGCTTGGAAAAGATGCTGGATCTGAAATTGACCAAGGTTCATTTTCTGAGCGTGCTTAAAAAATAGTCTCCAATCAACTGTGTTGATCATAGGGAGAGCTAATCTGATCCAATCACTTTCAATAGAATTCAGCACCAATTAGCTAGTTCCCCACCAACCAATATTATTTATATAAATTATTTGCAAACCACAATAAATGTAGTGATTGAAAGTTAATAATGTCGAGCTTGGCTATGCTGGTTGTTATAGTTCCACTTTATAAATAAGTTAAAATCACAAATATTCTAAACAAAGATCAATATTAATGTAGTCTTGTCAGTCTCCAGTGTAATAGCCGAACTTAACATTAACTTACAAGAGATCATTTTGGTGTTACAGAATAACAGCACCTTTGTTATACAAAAATGTAATCTACGTCAACATTCTTCAGTGATTCAAAACAATGTACACATTCATCACAAACTCTAATTCAATCTAAATTAAGAAAGGACAAGACATCACAGTGTCCAAAGACTGAGGTTTTATTTTAACTTTGCTCAAGGGAGGGGCTCAAGAGTTTTAGGATGAAGTTGATCTGACAGGTGTTACTCAGTTCAGTACAATAGCCATCTCCTCCTCCAGTGATAGGGAGCTCATATCTCCCTCCAGGTCCTCCTGCTGGTAAGGAGTGCATCTCTTTGTTCCTAGGAAATGTTACCATTTGAAAAGGTTTCACAAATGTTACACTATTTATTTAAAAGTATGGCATGTCATATAACATTACCTTTGGATGATGCACACTGCGACATCCGAATATTACTGGACTTTTGGATTTTTCTGTGACCTTTAACGTTTGGTGTATGTGACGAATTTCTGAAGAAGAAAAAAAGTTGCCATTATCCACATTATCCAAAAGTATATTCCAACATTTGGAAACAAGGACCTGTTGTGTCACGGCTGGATATGTGTGTGTGCTCACCTGTTCTGGCTGGTAATTTGAGGCAGGACTAGTTTGCCAGAGTTTGCTGTGCTAATCTCTTGGTGGGTGTTGGTCCTAGAGAGAGATGTCGGGCCCTTTCCGCTGTCAGCATAGGAAGTGGGGAGGCCTTTTACGTGGGCTTTCACTTCTGTGCCTCCGCGTTTTCCCGCTGATCTGTGACCTGCAGCTGAAACCAGTACACATCAGTGTCAGTGTGTTAACACCAGGGGTGTAGTCCAGGGTATACGCAGGTATACGGAGTATACCCACTTATTTTTCAGACAGCATTGCGTACCCACTTCTCAAAACAGGCCGTTTATCCTGTGCTGTATGGGCTGCTTAAAAAAATTAAGAGTATAACCACTTCTCCAGGGACTACTACACCACTGGTTAACACTTTGAAAGGGGATTGTTTAATCTTCCCCTAGGCCAGGTGTTCTAAAATCCTTTTTTTCTGCTCCTCTAGCTAGCTGTGTGTGTTCCAAGCACACCTGCCTGAAATCAGTGAAATTAAAACGCTCTCGATTAGATAAGTTAGGTATATTCAGCCAACCAAGCGTGGCACTGTTTCCACAGTTCAGTCAGTGATGCCAAGCAGGGAGAGGTGTGACATATGCAGAGCAGGGTTGGAGGGTGTAGGCGTAGGGCCCGGAAACAGAAGCAGAAGACCCAGGCCCAGAGACCCACGGCATTAAGCAAAATTCATCCTACTCAGATTTCACGGAGTCGTTGAGTTCAGTCAGTGATGCCAAGCAGAGAGAGGTGTGAAGTATGCAGAGCAGAGGCGGAGGATAATAAAAAATACTAATAATCAATTTAATTAATAGCACACTCTACATTCACCTGAATCTCAGAGTGCTACAGTGAGAACATAGTAAAAGACATAGTTAAGAACATAGTTAAAAACATGGGGGCGTAGGGCCCGGAAGCAGAAGGCCCATAGACCCACAGCATTGGGCCACTCTGTTCCACCTGTTGCGGTGCAGCTCCGGAGGATGTTGAGGTAGTGCTGCCTCATCTGCCTGCGCATGTGGTCCGTGCTGTACACACTAGCGATGCTGTACAGGTAGCGCTTCTGTCCCTGAGTCAGACTGGGGTGCTGGAGGGATAGAAACATTATACATATAACACTACATTTAAACACCTGTGTCTCCAGTTAGACTTAGATACTCAGTACATTAGAAACAATGCACTATTTAAAATAAGTATTGAACACGTCACCATTTTTCTCAGTAAATATAATTCCAAAGGTGCTATTGACATGACATTTTCAAAATATGTTCGTAACAACCCTAGTTATCCATACATACAAAGAAACCAAAACAAATAATTCCGTTATTAAGTTATGTGTAATAATGTGATAATGTGAAATGACACAGGGAAAAAGTATGAAGAAAGAGAGGTGCAAAACGGCATGGAAAGCCAAGAAAACAGCTGAAATCTATCAGCAATTAGAAAGTAATCCAGCACCTTGTCAGTGCAAATTAATATCAACTGGTCAGTCCCAAATGATGGCCTATAAAAAATCTCAATACCAAGGATGTCACACAAGAAACATTTCATGATTGGTAAAAGCAAAGAGCTCTCTCAAGACCTTTGCAACCCCTTTTGTTTGCGAAACATACTGAAGGCTGAAAGTTATGGACGTATTTCTAAACTTCTGAATGTTCCTTGTTAGCACTGTTGGGGCCATAATCCGGAAGTGGAAAGAACATGATTTCACCATAAACTGGCCACGACCTGGTCCTCCTCGCAAGATTCTGACAGAGGAGTGAAAATGATTATCAGAACAGTTGTCCAAGAGCCAAGGACCACTTGTGGAGAGCCTCAGAAAGTACAATTGTTTCAAAGAAAACAAAAAGTAATGCACTCAACCGCCATGGCCTGTATGCACGCTCTCCACGCAAGACGTTATTGCTGCTGAAGGTTGTTTAAAGGTTGCTGCACAACATTGAGACAAGCCTGTGAAATACTGGGAGAATACAGTCTGGTCAGAAGAGAGCAAAATGAACTCTTTGGATGCCATGATTATACACACCATGTTTGGAGGACAAATGGCACCGCACATCACACTAAAAACAACAGTTTAGAGGTGGGAACATCGTGGTGTGGGCTGCTTTTCAGCATATGGTATAGTGTTGTATAGTAACGAAGTAGAAATACTTCCTTACTGTACTTAAGTAGTTTTTTTGGATATTTGTAGGCTACTTTACTTTACTAGTTATATTTCTCTTTACTTTAATTTCGCTACATTTTGCAAAGAAAACCGATACTTTTACTCTGCTACATTTCCCTTGAAACCTTCGTTACTCGTTACAAAATCAACTCATCTTAAGAAGAAAAAAAAAGAATCATGAGAGATATGAGACTAACGTCGGGGACTTTGGTAGAACACAGACTGCAAGCCTGTTTGGCGAATCAGCTGTCCCAGCGCACGTTAATGCGCTTTTCACCGTTCGCAAAAGCCCCCTTGTATGAATTGCATGAATTGCTATGAGTACATTTTGCATACAACGCACAAAAGCATGGCTAGGACGAGGGCAAGGGCTATATCTGTCAGTGTCAGTGATTTTTTTTGGGAGTAATATCTCGCGACATCAACCAGATCATGGCAAAATGGACTGCAATATGCAGTGGATCAACAACGAAGGGGAAACAACACTAATCGAAGCAAAATCATACAGGTCTCAATAAAAAAAATAGAAACTTCACGACCTCAAAATAAATACCACCAGCACAACATTTTAAACTAGTAAGGTTCGGTAAGATTTGTTTAAAATATTTCAAGCTAGCTAATGACCTATAAAGATTATTTATTCTTCCACCTCTGGCGAGGCATCTATCTAGCCAGTTAGTATGATTGGACGAGGGCCGTTATAGGGAGGAGTTTCGATTACGGTCAAACAAGTGGCGGTATTTTGATAACCAGTGGTGCCTGCTAGTGATGCTATCACTACATACGATAACTGAATTCGTGATGGAAGCAGACATGAAAGCTACTCCCTCAACAAACGACGAAGACCAACAGCCGTGGCCATATTTGAAGGACATGTTTAAATATGTTGGAGTGAATGATTCATCGACTTCTTACAGGATGAAGTGCCTCTTATGCCTACCTAAAGATGCAGAGATATTGGCATTCAAAAACTCCCCATCTAACCTGAGGAAACACATTGAGGTAAATTAAGATTCTGTTAAATGTTATTAAATCTGTTAAAATATCAGCAGTTTTCCCACAGGATTGGAGGGAGGGGGGACTCTGATCTTCTTATTTAGCTATAGGGTACATGGTGTATGTTAGGCTAACGTTCGCTAGCTATCGTAAATCAAATGAGACAATTAGTCTAGTAGACACATCGCTAGCGAGTTACTGAGCTGAGGAAGTGTTGAGTTTGACAGTTGTGAGATTTTGTTGATTTTAGTCATCTTAGCTATACTATACACTAGTTGGCTAACGTGTGCTAACGTATTGTTAGCTAGCCACTAAACCGAGGTATGTTTGTCCCCTTTTTCCGGTGGGTCGGCCATCTAAGAGGGCCACGCTACTATTGGTCAATTTGCAAAAACAATCGGGAGTGACGGGAGTACTGCGTGGGTCCGCAATTTGCTATAATTTCCGGGATTCTGGCGATTTGTTCACTGTAAAACGTAAAAAAGCCGCATTTTCAACACATGAATGTGTTTTTACTGCATCAAGTGGGGCTTAAGTTGTTATGCTTACAAAATGTCTTTCTCTCACTGTTTCAGAGAAAGCATGCACACCACCTAAAAAAATATGGAGAGCTGACGTCAACCAAGTTGAAGAGAAAAAGGAGTACAGAGACGCCCTCCAGCAGCAAGCAGACGACAATAGGGAACACCTTGACGGTGTTTCAGAGGTCCATAGACAAAGCTGTGGTAAAGTATGTGGTCCAAGGGCTCCAGCCATTCAGTCTTGTGGAACAAGAACCATTTCAAGACTTTGTGAAGGAACTGCAGCCTAATGCGAAAATGATGACACGACTGACCCTGCGCTCCATGATCGATGACGCTGCCATGGGGATGAAGAAAGCGGTGACTGAGGCCATGAGGAAGGTTGACCATATTGCCACCACCACCGACTGCTGGTCTGTCAGAAGGAGGAGTTTCATCGGTGTAACTGCCCACTGGATTGACCCTGACAGTCTCCAAAGATGCTCAGCAGCCCTAGCCTGTAGGCAACTGAGAGGTTTGCACACCTTCGATGTGTTGGCAAACGCTCTAAATGACATACATTCTGAGTTTGAAATTCGTCACAAGATTCAGAGAACAACCACTGACAACGGCTCAAACTTCATTAAAGCATTCCAAGTTTTTGGTGAAGAAGAGAACAATGCTTCACCAGATGTAACACCAGAAGAAGATGAAGAGGGGGGTGAAGAAGTGGAGTTTGTGGATGTTTCTGCGCTTCTGAAGGAAGATGATGGCTTGGAGTTCCAGCTTCCAAAGCACCATCGCTGTGCTTGTCATCTACTCAATCTTATAGCTACGGTTGATGCCCAGAAGGCAACCTCCAGTGAGGTATACAGAAAAGTGCACCGATCAACATTTGGAAAGTGTAGTGCACTTTGGAATAAATGTGGGGGATCCGCACTTGCAGCCGAAACTGTCGAGGATGCTGGTTTCCTCCAACTGCTGCGCCCAAATGCTACCAGGTGGAACTCCTTGTTCTTAGCAGTGGAAAGACTTCTGAGGATAATCAAAGACAAGGGAGAGGAGGCCATCAGAGTCATCTGCACAGACCTACAGGTTCCGATGTAAGTAAGAATTATGTATGTTTTATTATTATGTCGTAATTGGACCTTTTTGTTGAATCTGATGAAATGGTTATAAAGTGATATAAAACGGTGGTGTTGTTTTTTTTGTTTTTCATTTCAGGTTCAATCAAGCTGAACTCGCATTCCTTGTAGAGTATGCCACTGTCATGGGCCCAGTCGCCCAGGCAACCAACATCCTGCAAGCCGAGGCATATACACAGATGGGTTGGCTACTTCCAACCGTCAACCTGCTGAACGCCAAACTTGACAGAATCAAGTTGCCACTGAAATACTGCAAGCCTTTAGTGGATGCTCTACAGGTGGGAATAAAGAATCGGTTTGGCCACATGTCAGTAGACCCGGAGATGATAGCAGCTGCAATTCTTCTGCCAAAATTAAGAACAACTTGGACAAAGGATGATGCCACAATCAAAATGGGTAAGACAGCATGGGGATAGTGAAAAATAAGGGTATGGTTGTTCATCTTGACTTTGTCATATTGGCAAATTCACAAATAAATTGTTTTTTTTCACCCTCACTATATTTTCAGGAATGGACTACATCAATCAGCACATGGAACAACCCTCCCTGCAGCTAGGTGATGCCAGCGGGTCCAGTTCATCGGATGAAGATGACTTCTTCTCTGCTCTGCTGTCGTCTCAAGCCCAAGACAGCACCAAACAACTGGATGAATATTTGGCCTGTTCAGCAGATCACATGAACTTGCTGAAATCCTTCCCAGCTGTGCTCAAGTTGTCTGTGAAGCTGAACACACCTCTACCTGCCTCAGCAGCCTGTGAAAGGCTATTTAGCATCGCGGGCCTAGTCTTCAGCCCAAGAAGAGCGAGACTGAATTCTCACAATTTTGAGAATCAACTTCTTTTGAAGATGAACAGGACATTTTTTAGTTTTAAGTAATGACTTCAATGGTTTTTACTTTCGGTGCTGTTTTAATAATGATAAATAATGGATTTTATTTGTATAGCACACTTTAACATGCAAAGAGGTCTAAAGGTGCTTAACATAGTATAGACAGTCAACAACAATTATACAAAGTAATAGAAGTGCCAATGAATAATATAAAATATAATAGATAATATATATGTATAAATATAAATAATATAAAATAATGTTCTCAGGGAGCTTGTTCCAGAGTTGTGGCCCCAGCGAGGAGAAGGCACGACCTCCCATTTTAGTTGATTTTGTTTGGGGAACTGCAAGGAGGTTTGAGTTTCCGGACCGAAGTGTCCTTGATGTAAAATAAGCGGTGAAGAGGTCCTGGAGGTAGGTTGGACCGGAAGTGTTTATGGCCTTGTGGAGTTTTGCCTATTGTGTTAAAATTGTGTTTGCTCATTTTAGTCTGAATAAACTCCATTATTCTCAAATTTCAGACCCTTTGCTTTTTTATTAACAGCAGTTACTTGTACTTTTACTCTCAATACTTAAGTACATTTAATATCAGAAAAGTACTTTTGATACTTAAGTACAGTAAAGATCAGATACTTTAATACTTTTACTTGAGTACTATTCTAAAAGGTGCTTTTAGTTTTACTTGAGTAATTTTCCAGTAAGGTATCTGTACTATTACTGAAGTATGGCTTTTAAGTAGGCAACGTTATACACCATTGGTACTGGCAAACTTCACATAATTGAAGAAAGGACGAATAGAAAAATGTACAGAGACATCCTTGAAAAAAAATCTGCCACCAACTACCAGGTTGATGAAGATGAAACGAGGGGGACATTTCAGCAACACAATGATCCCAAACACAGCCAAGGAAACTCAATTGGTTTCAGAGAAAGAAAATAAAGCTGCTAGAATTGAATCCATTTGAAAATCTATGGGAAGAACTGAAGATCAGAGTTCATAGAAGTTCACCTACCTGCTTTACCTGCTTAGCTATCAGGTGCTATATATTAATAAATATTTGGATATGTTTATGTGAGTATATACTTCATATGAATGTATGTTAATACCTTTAAGAAAGGAGCCATCACCATTGACTTTGGAATGTGGATGGTTTTCATGTGTTGGTTTTCGGCAGTTTGTTGTGGACGGGGCTTAAATTCCAAAGTTTTGCGAGTCCTGGTATTCTGATCATTGTGTTCATCAACTGTGAAAACACATTAAGAAAGCACATCTTAGTCGCTTGAGAATTTTGATTAGAGGTTTTCTTCAATCCTTGTAAACATTATATGGCAGGACATGTGTTATTGCAAATGGAAGACCGTTATTATTGAGGAGAATTTCAGGAGTAAATTTCCATCTTAGCTCTTTGAATCTCGTCTCCTTTGGGCTCTCATTTCACCTGTGTCGTGTTTCAACTCAGAAACGTAATACCCGTTTCAACCCTCTGAAAGTCAGCGAAAAGGCCCCGGAGCGAAGCATACCGTTCAAATGCATCCTAGAAGCGCGTGGAGATCCCGCAGACCTACAATCAAGCACATGGATAATCTCTCAACACCTATGCAGGTTAGGCCTACTCTTTCTTTAATGATCAATACATCATGCTTAAACAAATCAAAAAGTGTGTCGGCTGCATGGTTGATAGCCTACGACGTGCGTTACAACAAGAGGTTTTGACAAAACTTACCTTGTTGCTATGTACCTACTGTTTCCATGTTGGATAAGGTCTCTGTTTCTACTCTCCTCCATGAAGGTAACCTGCTTCCTCATGGTTTGTTCCGTGTCTCATAGGCAGTTGCTGCTGATGCGTTTCTAGTTTCAGACTGCGCTGCTCTGCGCTGCCTGATGTTGTGGAAACTGCGTCTCTATAGCACACACGGGTGTGATTGACAGACGACTGAGTACCGAATTAACACTTCTCCCGCGCCTGCGTATCCAGGGACGTTGAATGGCAAACGGAATTGAATGGCAAATATATTCAGATGGTTTATCTGTATTTGTTGACACTCGATAATGGCCATTTGATCTTAAAGACTGACTCTTTTCCAACAATGTTTAATAGCTCACATTGAGAATGTCACCACCGCTTAATAGCCTAATGAACACCAAAGACACAGTAGACCTTCACCAGTGCAGACATGAATGATTGTCAATGAAAAAGGTTATTTTTATTTATTTATTGGGCTCACCTTAAACACACAATACACGAAACAAAGAGCGGTAAAATATCTACGGGGTGGTGAATGAAGTGAGTTACCTGAAAGCCCATTTGCATGGTATTGAGGAGTGAATAGTATTGCTTTATGACGTCTCACATGCTGCGGCCCAGGGCCAATACAGTGCAACACCGGTCTGGCCAGTGACTTCATGAGATTCTCCCGGATAAGACTATTTCTGAAAAAAAAATATTATAAAAAAAAAAACCGCACACCAAACATCTTGATTCTGCTGACTTCCAACTGCTTGATCAGAATCACCAAGTTATGCTCTTGGGAAGTCACACCCACAGAGAGAAGCCCTAGTCAGCGACCTGGGACAGTGCTTTGAGTCCATTTCTGGGAATGTCCTTACCCCAGAAGATACATCAGCATCATCATAAGAAACTCAAAAGTGTTCATTTCTGCTTATGCCATTTTATGACATCAGTGTTTAAAGTGGTTACATTTGCCACCAAATGTCACCTAAAATTGCATTTTTATTTTACAGCTAGCTTTTTAAAAAGGGAAAATCCATAATTCTGTGACTCAGATGCTGAAGACAGCCTCTCTGTTTTTATGTTGGGATGTCAGCCTGTTCTCCCTACACCACCTCAGGCCTTCTCTCTCTCACAGACACCCATTTGAAACCAAATCCACTATACCACACAGATCTGTGGATTCTCCCTTTATCAAACGATGTCCTATTTTAAAATATACCGATTTTATTTATTAAATAAATTACAAGCATGCTACATAGACATTAAACATTTTACACATGCATTGCTGAGATGTCCGATTAAAAAAAAAAAGAAGAAAAAAAGAATCAATTGACCTTATCATTTTTCATGTAAACAACATCAATTATCCACTGCCACTGAGGTAAATGAAGGTTCCAGTGCATTTTAAGTCAGTTACACAGATCCTTGGACGTGAGTGAGTGGTCACAAAAGTCCGTGTGACTGGGGTTGGGGTTGGGGTGCGAAAGACATAGCTGTACACAGACAGGGGCCGATGGGTAACGTGTGTGTTGATTACGCCAACGTGTGGCTAGGCCAAATAACCCATGAACACACTTAACCTCCCGCCTACAGTCACAGCCAAATACTCAGGAAAGAGCAAAACACAAACATAAGGCAACAGTGAGGGGGAGGGGCATCGAGAACACAAGTCGATTGGTACTAACAAGAGCCATCATAGTAATAATAATAATAATAATTATAATATTACAACAGTAATTATGATTGTGATGATAAATTCTGGCTTCTGAGGGCTTCATAGTTTCCAAGAACCACAAACATCCACAAATTGCATAAGAAACCTGATACAAAGTAGAAACTGTTCAGCAGCAATAAAAAAGCAAGATATTTTACAGTAGAGACATATCTTACATCATCATTTCTTAAATAAATAGAAAGAAATGTACACTTCCGGGTAGGAGAGAGAAAAGGGAGGGTCGTTTAGCTGGTAGGTCTCTCCATCAGCTCCCTGTAAGCGAGAGCGCATGGCAGAGATGGACCTCAGGGTACTGAAGTGCTCGGCTGGTCACATCTCTTTATTTACAACTAATGGGTGAGATAGTCCTCCTCTGAAGGGCAAGGGCCACTCATGAAACAGATTAGTTTGGCTGAAAAAGGGAAAATGCACATTTCCATTGAATGGTACAGTTTACAGTCGCAGCAAATCAAATTTTAAAAATGTGTGTGTGTGTTTACCATGGATAATCCACAAAAATGGAGAGAGGCAGGGGTTAATCAAATGCCATCTCTTGGCTTTTTCGTACACAGCGGGCTACCTTCCTCTTGAACTCGCCATTTGGATCCTCCCGCCATTCTTTCTGTGGACCAAACATAAACACCACAACAATTAAACCCCCCCCACACACACACACACACACACACACACACACACACACACACACACACATACAGGGTGTCTTTGAAGACGGATAGGGCCCTTACCGCGGCATCCACGTTGGCGGGGGAGTCGCTGTTGGGGTCCGCTAGCATGGAAATGACGCTGATCATGATGGTCTCTACTGTGTGGATGGGCAACCAGCGTTCCTCCGGCTTCTCGTAGCCAAACTTGTCCTCACCGGGCTCGTGCAGGATCGAGATGCAAACGTCCCCGTTTTTGGCCACTAAAGCAGGAAGAGCAGCAGGAGGAGGAGGAGGAGGAAGAGGGTTCAGGGATAGACGGGGGTAGACAGGGTGTGAATGGATGAAACACTGGCCAAGAACAAACAAATGCAATGTGGCTACACTTAAATCACTTTATAACATCTGATAGACTAGTGGATTAGAAAAGGGTTTTATGAGGGCATATTTTTTGTAATGATAAAAGACAGTGTAGCAGACGCTATGGTCAAACTGGGGGGTGGACTGGGGGGAGAAAGCAGGAAGTGTACAAACTTCCTCTCAAAATTCCCCTCACGTTAGGCACAATGGCAGTGCCTTTAGTCCACATACTTTCACAAGTTATCCGTTAATCTGAAGAAGTTGTTCATAATCAATTCTGCTTTAAAATAAAATAAAAAATGTATAGGCCTATATAAATATATAACCAATGGGTGTTTTTCTTGTGAAAAAACGCTGCCAGCTTTTTTTGATTACTTGGTTACAGAGAATCAAAGCAATAGTGTTGGAGTCTTAGTAAACCCAGTGGGGAGACTAATTAATTCATGATTTATTCTCCCCTGTCAATACATGCAAATCACACTAGGACATTATGGAGACTTGAGAGAGTGTGTGTGTGTGTGTGTGTGTGTGTGTGTGTGTGTGTGTGTGTGTGTGTGTGTGTGTGTGTGTGTGTGTGTGTGTGGATGGATTACCGTTGGGGTGCCAGAGCTCAGTGATGAACTTCATCTTTGGTGGCCGCAGAGGGTAGTCATACGGGAAGGTCAAGTTTACTTTAAAAAAGCCTCCTTCACTGCAGGGAAATGAAGCAGTAGCAGTTTTTAGCATCTCTCCTTACACTGCTGTAGCATGTTTACGAACAGACTCCAAGCTGCCATAAACACACACACACAATAATAAAATAACAAGTAAATAAATAAAACTTACAAGAGTGTGTCCTGTGGGCCGATGATGACTACCTCCCATTTGTAGATGTCATCGTCATCAATGAGCCCAGCAGAAAATCCCTCAACAGGGTTCTTGTTGAGCTCTGAAAAAAGATTGCACTAGTTGGCAAACTGACCAGACCCACTACACCAAGCATGGAAGGCGGGCCAGACACACACACACACACACACACACACACACACACACACACACACACACACACACACACACACACACACACACACACACACACACACACACACACACACACACACACACACACACACACACACACACACACACACACACACACACACACAATAAAAGCCTGATAAAGCAGGGAGGTGGTAACCCCATCAACCACTTTCAACCAATTATCCAACCATCTGATTCCACTAATCACCACTGCTTGTTTCAGCATAACTAGGCCTACCCCTTCCTGTTGGGAGGCTGATTGTGCAAAGGGGACGTTTAGGACACCTGCCCCCTGGGCAGAGAGCCTCACTTAAAAATATTTTGAAATAAGGTTTCTAAATAAATGCCTTAAATGGTAATTTTCCCATGTATAAATTCTCTCCAAATGCAAACCTGGGCTTAGAATAGATGGAGAGAAAGATATAGCCTATTACCCTAGATCAACACCATTACAGTGCAACAGCTAGAAAGCAGCCATAGGTTACTGTATCCTCTACATAGCGCTGAAGTAAGGGCAGATTTGTGCACAACAATGCTTAGCACTGTAATAGGAAAATCAGACGTCAGTTTAATCCATCCAATTCAAAACACTAACATAACCACTTTGTACCTCTCTGTATAAAACGCCATACAAGAGATTTAGAATATGACGATAACAACGCATTTATGAAACAACATATTAGCTAATCCATCGCCATACGAGATGCGAATCATATTTTTTTTTTAATCCAAGAGGATCCTACATTTGTACTTGAATACATGGTTGCAGATGGCACAACCATTTATGGCCAAATAAGACAAGGGAGCGCATCGTTCCTTTGTTCCGATTTGTTAAGGCGACAATACAGCCAATATCAAACATTTGCAAAAGCTAAGTATGTATAGATGGCTCGGGTGTTTAAAATACTTTCCCCCCCAACGTCTTTTGTATTGCAAAATAGTGAAAATTTCTCACATAATAACTGCTGTGTGTTGGCCATGTTAGCTACTGCACAAATCGCAGCTAGGAACTCACTTGAACATACTAATGAACAACACGCTAGCAAGGACAGCCAGTTGGCTAACAATACCTCCCGAACCTCAAAATCAGCTGCTTATTGAGAAGACAAATCAGCTGTGTTTTCAGAGATGACAACACACACACAATGGACTTAAATAAAATACTGCGACAAACGTTGAAAAGATGGGTCTGTCTAACCTACCTAAGCGAACTGCTGTTGTAAACAAACAGCTTGACTGTCAACAATCTTTGAAGCCAGCCCGGGGCAGGGGGAGAATGGAACCAGCTCTGTAGAGCTATAGCTATCGACAACAACCTCGACAATTTCGGATTAGCTACCAAATGTAATATATGTTTTGTTCTCACCTGCCAGTTGCTTTCGAAGGAGTAGCGCGGATTGTTCAGTCATGGTACTTTGTAAATCAACAAAAAACTGAACAAAACTGTCGACAAACGATTCCGTCAAGAAATAAAAAAAAGAACTCAGACTGCCTCCAGCCCCCAGCCTCAGCTGCCACAAATAATCAGATATGAACGCATGCGCAACTCATAGAGGAGTCCACACACGTTTCCTGAATAAAAATGTTTCGGAAAATTATGAAACGTCAAATCCTTCCAAGTGAGACACAAGTTTTATAGAATGATTATAAGAATAATCTACTGTTATGTGATAAATAGAAAACTTTTCCATGCTCAGTCTACATATGTACCTTTTCCCAAAACTATGTTTTCAGAGAGTTTATTTAAAAACGGGGTTTGTTTTTTAAACTCTGGACCGATGTATCGTATTGGTTCAAGATGTTTTACGCGTGCATCAGCTAAATGTTTTTATCCCACTCCGCTTTCTCCTACACTTTGAAAGGACCGATATGAAGATATTGGTACTACGTCAGAAGGGACCAAGGGCGCCATGTTTGATAGAAACAGTTTTGGACAGTGATCACAACTTCTGTGGCAGCTAGCTCGTAAATCAAGGATTTCTGTGGAGTTATTGCAACTAATCAAGGAAAAAGCATACAGTGGCAAACATGAATGTCGTAGATCATGTGCGGGATATGGCAGCTGCAGGACTACATTCCAATGTCCGGATTATGAGCAGTTTGTTGTTGACAATGAGCACAAACAACCCGTAAGTGTCAGCTAGCTGGATCTCCTTAACGTAACGTTAGTTGTCTTTTTAGCTATTAGGCGTTAAATATCTTAGTGCTACTTCATGGTTGTAGCGATTGTTCTGGTATAACGGCAGCAGTACATTGCTGAACAAAATGTGAATATGCGTATGCATCCTTAGCAAGCTTGCTAGCGTAGCACACCCTTAGTACCTCAACGGTGTATGATGGTGGGGTTGGTTGCTAGCACACTAGCTTATTTTAAGACTACCTTGCTAGCTAATGTCGTACACTTAAGTCAGCTATCTTGATTGTCTAGCTCAGGTAATATTTCAGAAAACTCTGTAAATATATAGTACTTGGATTTGCATGAGCCTCTAATTGTCAGTCAACGTTTGGACACAGCTAATGTTAACATCGTAACTGGGTGTGATGTTGCCCTCTTGCAGAGAGCTGTTCTCACCGGCACAGAAATACCAGTTGCTGGTCTATCATGCCGATGCAATCTTCCATGACAAAGAGTACCGCAACGCAGCTTCCAAATACAACTCCGCTTTGCAGCAGAAGAAAGTACTAAGCAAAACATCCAAAGTGCGGCCATCCACTGGTGGAACTACATCATCAGTCCAAGCACAGGTAAATTGAAGCTCCCAACAAATTGGGGGTAATAGCTTTTGTACTTTTTGACTGATATGATTTTATGTTCATGATATGAGGTTATGCTTCACTTTGTATCCGGAGTGAGCTTAATTCAAATATTTGCTTGCTTTTCAGAGCTTGCCTTCAGAAATTGAAGTGAAATATAAGATAGCTGAGTGTTACACAAACCTGAAGTTGGACAAAGATGCAATCGCAGTTTTGGATGGAATTCCATCTCGGCAGAGAACTCCAAAGATCAACATGATGTTGGCGAACCTCTACAGAAAGGCAGGCCAGGAGCGTTCAGCAGTCACAAGCTACAAGGAGGTGTTGAGGCAGTGTCCACTGGCTCTTGATGCCATTATTGGTACGTCTCATCTTTTGGGCACTGTTTCCCTTACCCCTCTCTGATGTAAGGTAGTTAATAATGATAATAATTATACTTTAATTTTATAAAGCGTTTTTCTAGGTTCTCAAAGACGCTTTGCTGTGCGAAGATGTGTTACTGCTTGTATTGTGTGGCTTAGTTTCTTGAAGTGGTCATGTGTTAGTCACACTGGCATTACATTAAGCCCCACCACCTCTCTGCCCTGACCCAGTGAATGGTTCTGGTTATCATCGAGTGTAACTGACCCAGTGAATGGTTCTGGTTATCCTCGAGTGTAACTGATCCAGTGGATGGTTCTGGTTATCCTCGAGAGTAACTGACCCAGTAGATGGTTCTGTTTATCATCGAGTGTAACTGACCCAGTGGGTGGTTCTGGTTATCCTCAAGTGTAGCTGACCCAGTGGATGGTTCTGGTTATCCTCGAGAGTAACTGACCCAGTGGATGGTTCTGGTTATCCTCGAGTGTTTGACTGTAATTGTTTGGATCTGCTGTTCCACGTTGGTGGAACGACCTGCCTAGCACTACCAGAGCAGTGGCTTCCCTCTCTACCTTCAAGAAGCTCTTGAAGACCCATCTCTTCAGAGAGCACCTCTCCTCCTCACTGTCATCTTGGCTTAACTTGCATTTAAGCAGTGACAGTCCCGCACTTCTTTTTCTTTCTATGTCGTTTTGTTTTTCTTGAAAAAAAAAAAAAAGAAGTATTTATTGTTACACCAGGTTTTATTGCTCTTAGCTTGACTGTTCTCTCCCTTGTACGTCGCTTTGGACAAAAGCGTCTGCTAAATGACTAAATGTAATGTAAATGGATCTTCCCAGGGAAGTGGATGGTTCTGGTTATCCTCATGTGTAACTGACCCAGTGGATGGTTCTGATTATCCTCATGTGTAACTGACCCAGTGGATGGTTCTGGTTATCCTCATGTGTAACTGACCCAGTGGATGGTTCTGGTTATCCTCAAGTGTAACTGACCCAGTGGATGGTTCTGGTTATCCTCAAGTGTTTAACTGTAATTGTTTGGATCTTCCCAGGGCTCCTGTCGCTGTCGGTGAAGGGTGCAGAGGTGGCCTCCATGACCATGGATGTGATCCAGAGCATCCCAAACCTGGACTGGCTGTCCACCTGGATCAAGGCCTATGCCTTTATACACGCAGGGGACAACCACAGAGCCATCAGCACTATCTGGTAGGGAGGCCTCTGCCTGCTGGTTCTCATAATGCTATCTGTGTATTTCTATGTAATGCACAATGCAGTGCTATCACCAGATGGTACATAATGTAGCGACAAGCGAAGTCCAGGTTTCTCTTTGGCATTAACGCTGTTTATTGAGATGGATGACATCTGACACTGAATAAGGGGAAAGGCTTTGGGTCTTATTAATTAGATTTAATTAATGTGCATATGTCTACTGATAACATTGCTTCTGACGTCAACAAGATGGCACAAGACTACTCCAACAGGCTGCAGAGACTCCAGTATACGAAATGTAATATATGGGAGAGATAAATTGCAGTGTATTGCGTCAAATTTGTATCAAATCGTAAAATATAAAGAATAGCAACAATATCATCGTATTTAAGCCCAAATATCATGATAGTATAGCATTACCAAGTCTGTGGCAATGCCCAGCCCTTAATGATACATGAAGCTTAATTTTTCTAGATATAGATGCAGAAGTCTCAGTTTTTGAGGTTGTAAGTTGACCTGAGGTCTCAAAGTGAAACATTAGAAACACACACGCACACGCACACGCACACAGACACAGACACAGACACAGACACAGACACAGACACAGACACAGACACAGACACAGACACAGACACAGACACAGACACAGACACAGACACAGACACAGACACAGACACAGACACAGACACAGACACATTCATGTAATGTATCATTGACCTGTCTTTGTGTAGTTCCCTGGAGAAGAAGACTCTTCTGAGGGATAACGTGGACGTCCTGGTCAGTCTGGCGGATGTCTACTTCAGGGCGGGCGACACCAAAAATGCCATCCTGAAGTTTGAGCAGGCGCAGATGCTCGACGCCTATCTGATCAAAGGTAGGGCGCTTCACAACCCAGGAGCCTCTGTTTGGTGCTGTAGACCAGGGGTCCCCAACCTGTTTTGCACCACGGACCGGTTTAATAGGCATTTTTTTCACGGACCGGCTTCAAGGTGTCATTTTACACCTCTTATTAGTCACGTCATCCATTCATATGGATGTGAATCAATCAATTGCACCCGTGAGGCAAGCGCGAGTTGGATAAAATGAAGCCCGGTCTGCTCATACACAAAAGTTAACATTAACGTTATGAAGTTGACTTGCGGCCAACACCATTGTATTACGAACATTAAGTGCATGAAAAATACTTGGTGCGTGAGAATCACCTGTTATGATAAACCCGTATTTTAAGTATGACTCCTGGTATTGTCTGTTAAAAAAAGCTTTCTTTTTTTGAGGTCGTAGGCTCCTCTTCTGGCTCCTTAGTTGGCCTTTTCATCTTGGCAAAGAAGCTCTCCAAAGATGTTTGTTTTATTACTTATTTTCGCTAGTTTGAGGGCTTATTTTTTGAGTGACGTATCACTTGAACGAGACAAGCGTCTTGACGTGACAAGAGGCACAGGCGAATGCGACGTCCGGGAAAATCCGGTCGTTTTTCAAAATAAAACACCTTTCAGACGCTTATAATTAATACAGCGGAATTGATATCAATTATTTATTCTTTCTGTGCGGCTCGGTAACAAATGCCTCACGGACCGGTACCGGGCCGAGGCCCGGTGGTTGGGGACCACTGCTGTAGACTGTTACGGGGTGTCAAAGCTAGGCAGTTTTAGTGTATATGGCGTGTTTTTGCTCACAAAGCCAAGGCAGTTCAAGGTGTTCTACATTATGTTAAAACAAACCTGAAGTCAGGGGCGGAGTGGCCATCGGGAGCACCGGGATTTCTCCCGGTCGGCCGGTAGGCCAATAATCTCTCGAGAACCAGCCTGCAGGCCGGCCTTCGCAGCCGTCGCTTCAAATTCATGAGCGGCCCATTTGAATATACGTGAAATCCTGGTCCCGGGAAAATTCTCCGAGAGTTACAAGATTAAGCAGTCCAACCACTATTTATAGCACTACTTGTCTCTGTACATCACACCTATGGTGTGTGTCAAACTCACTCCCATCAATCCAACCTTCTGATTTTTGTTTAGCCTCATATATTGATGTAATTCTTTTTATTCAGACGCTCCATTACTTTCATGACCACAAATATAAATTGGCCAGCGATTTAATTCGTTTTTTTTTTGTTGAATGTAGAATAGTCGGTGCAAAGCATCATGGGAAATGCGTATCGTTCTGCCTTTATCAAGTGAACCTAGGGAGATAAATTAGCGGCTATCAGGGAGAGATAGCAGGTGAAGCGGGCCTGATGGAGGGACATAAGAGAAAGGAGAAAGGAGGGGGCAAAAAGGCCAGACTGAAAAAGAGGCGGATGCTGGAGGAAAGTGCATCAAAATGTACAAGAATTACGGATTTATTCAACCAGCCGTCAACTAGGTGCGAGTGAGTTGACATGACACATTGTTGCGAATTAGCATAACATTTGAGCCAATACGGGACGCGATTTGTTCCGTATTTCCATAAGTATATACAAATACACTGTCACTGTCGTGTCTGTCACCCACACATCAACTATAAATCTAACAATAATGATCAAAAGCCGCCCGTTTGTTTCTGTAGTTGATATATGGGAGGTGGAGAGGATGCGGGTTGGGCCAGTTGTGGGCACGTTGTGGGCACGTTATGGGCCGGTGGTGGGCCGGTGCAGTCAGAATTGTCCCGGTGGATTTTTGTGTCCCACTCCGCCCCTGCCTGAAGTGCAAACTATAATGTGTAATGTGAAAACTAAAATAATGCAGAGTTCATGGTAAAAAAATACTATTCCATTTAGCCTGAGTTATAATTGATGTTTACCTGATTCAGGATGTCTGGATGTATGCTTGCCTGATGTGAGGTTATGTCCTTTGGTGTGTGTGTGTGTGTGTGTGTGTGTGTGTGTGTGTGTGTGTGTGTGTGTGTGTGTGTGTGTGTGTGTGTGTGTGTGTGTGTGTGTGTGTGTGTGTGTGTGTGTGTGTGTGTGTGTGTGTGTGTGTGTGTGTGTGTGTGTGTGTGTGTGTGTCTCTCTCTCTAAGGCATGGATGTGTATGGCTACCTGATGGCTCGCGAGGGACATCTAGAAGACGTGGAGGTGCTCGGCGGTCGTCTCTTCAACATCTCAGACCAGCATGCCGAGCCCTGGGTCATCTCTGGGTGAGAGTTGGGTCTTTAAACCCTCCCTGATCTACTGGCGTTGAGCTTACACACACACTCTCTCTCTCTCTATCTCTCTCTCTCTCTCTCTCTCTCTCTCTATCTCTATCTCTATCTCTCTCTATATACAGCCGCGGAAAAAATTAAGAGACCACTTCAAAATTATCAGTTTCTCTGGTTTTACTATTTATTGGTATGTGTTAAAGTAAAATGTACATTTTAGTTTTATTCTATAACCTACTGGCAACATTCCTACCAAATTTCAAATAAAAATATTGTCATTTAGATCATTTATTTGCAGAAAAATGACAATTGGTCAAAATAGCAAAAAAGATGCAGTGTCTTCAGATCTCGAATAATGCAAAGAAAACAAGCTCATATTCATTTTTAAACTACACGATACTAATGCTTTAACTTAGGAAGAGTTCAGAAATCAATATTTGGTGGAATAACCTTGATTTAAAATCACAACTTTTCAATCTAACTGACAATATTTTTATTTGAAATTTGGTAGGAATGTTGCCAGTAGGTTATAGAATAAAACAAAAATGTACATTTTACTTTAACACATACCAATAAATAGTAAAACCAGAGAAACTGATAATTTTGAAGTGGTCTCTTAATTTTTTCCGCGGCTGTATATATATATATATATATATTTATATATTCGTTTTTTTCCCTGCTGTACCAAACCGTGACCCAAGAACTGAATTGTTGTGTGGTGTTACACCCTTGCTCTGTATTGTCCAGGTGTCACAGCTTCTACAGCAAGCGCTATTCTCGCGCCCTGTACCTGGGTGCCAAGGCTATCCAGCTGAACAGCAACAGCGTGCAGGCGCTGCTCCTGAAGGGGGCAGCGTTGCGCAACATGGGTCGCGTTCAGGAGGCCATTATCCACTTCAGAGAGGCCATGCGGCTGGCTCCCTGCCGCCTTGACTGCTATGAAGGTAACACACTCAGACACACTCAGACACACTCAGACACACTCAGACACACTCAGACACACACAGACACACACAGACACACACAGACACACACAGACACACACAGACACACACACCATATCCGTCACCACCATAGCCGTAATGAGTGGGCCCGCTGGGGCTTATGCACGACTGGGTCTGCTGTTCTGACCTGCATGTATCTCCTCTCTCTCTCTCTCTCTCTCCCTCCCTCCAGGTTTGATTGACTGTTACCTGGCCTCCAATGGGGTGCGCGAGGCCATGGGGATGGCCAACAACATCTATAAGACCCTGGGGGCCAACGCACAGACGCTTACCATCCTGGCCACGGTGTGCCTGGCCGACCCCCTGACCCAGGACAAGGCCAAGGCCCTCCTGGACAAGGCTCTGGCCCAGAGGCCCGACTACACCAAGGCTGTGGTCAAGAAAGCCGAGCTGCTCAGTGAGTACACGGGGGCAGGGTGGGGCTGACACACACACACACACACACACACACACACACACACACACACACACACACACACACACATGAAGGCAAGGTGGGGCTGACTTAACTCACTTACCCACCTTCCCAAACACACCTTTAGACTGCGGGAAAGACACAGACACAGACACAGACACAGACACAGACACAGACACAGACACAGACACAGACACAGACACAGACACAGACACAGACACAGACACAGACACAGACACAGACACAGACACAGACAGTAAGCTCATAGGGGCCTCAGGCTCCGTTAAAAGCTATTAGCAGTGTGTTTTCTAACGATGCGTGGAAGGAGTGTGTGCCTGTATCTCTTGGCCAGTTAATTGTTCTGGGATTCCTTTACTCCTATGGAGATGTTTGATGCTCTCTATGTCACATGCGGTCCATTCATTCCTTCATTTACTAATTCATTCTCAGGTCGGGAACAGAAGTACGAGGAAGGGATTACTCTACTGCGGAACACTTTAGCCAATCAGAGTGACTGTGTGCTGCACAGGATGCTGGGAGATTTTCTCTTTGCCGTGAACGAGTATCAGGAATCCATCGATCAGTACAGCATAGCCCTCAGGTAAGCTTCAGCCATCTATCAATATAGCAGAGCACTCAGGTAAACTTCGGCCATTGACCAGTTCAGCATAGCCCTCAGGTAAGCTTCGACCATCAGTAAAGCATAGCCCTCAGGTAAGCTTCGACCATCAGTAAAGCATAGCCCTCAGGAAAGCTTTGGCCTCAGAGTCCATCTGAAGTGACCAGAACAACCCACTACATTTTTCAAACTAAGTAATGTTATGCCTTGAGCAAAAAACATGAATGGAGACTGACACAAAGGTTTTAATTTTGAAAATGCTACTTTTATTTCAACATGTGTGTATATATATTTATATATGTAACAAGGCAAAGATCACTAAATGCAATGCTGGACACATAGTTGAACTTAACGGAAAATACATTTTACATGTCAATTTCTTTTCAACAACATATGTCTGCTGGTTGATGAAGTACTTATGCAAGCATAGTCACGGTAGTCATAGTAACCCATGCCGTCCGTGTTCCTTCCTGGGTCAGCCTCGACCCCAACGACCAGAAGTCCCTGGAGGGCATGCAGAAGATGGAGAAGGAGGAGAGCCCGATGGACGCCACGGTGGAGCTGGACGGAGATGACATGGAGGGCAGCGGGGAGGACGGCGACCTGGAGGGCAGCGACAGCGAGGCGGCGCAGTGGGCAGACCAGGAGCAGTGGTTTGGGATGCAGTGACCCCCCCCCACACACACACACTCACACACACACAGAACTGCATATACACACTCTCCCCCGGACCAGGGCAAGTGGTTCGGTATGCAGTAACACACAGACACAGACACAGACACAGACACAGACACAGACACAGACACAGACACAGACACAGACACAGACACAGACACAGACACAGACACAGACACAGACACAGACACAGACACAGACACAGACACAGACACAGACACACAAATACAAATACAAATGCATATACACACAACTCTCTCGGGGCAGTGGTTCGGTATGACGTGACACACACACACACACCGCCACTCAGCTCCTGTTCTGGCGGCTGGTTATTCTGGTCTGTTCCAGATAAGTGTCCTGTCACCATGAGTCGCTATGGGGATATCCTCACCAGATCACCACCTCTGGAGTGTGCCCCCCCCCCCCCCCTAGACTGAAAGGGCCACTTTACCTGTCTCATGTTTCTTCTCTGAGTGTGTGCCCACAACCAGCCCAACCCCCCCCCCCCCCCCGTTTGTCTGCTCTGTTTAAATAATGTTTTAAAGAACAGAGAAGTGATTGGTTTGTCTCATCATGTAAAAATAACAACTTCTCCAGGAGTCACATAGTGGTCTGGATAGTTTTGTTTTTAACAACCCCCCCCCCCTGCAACAGACCATTGGGGCAACCAGAAACTGCCCCCAGATACCACTGTACCACTGTGTTACCCAGTTTGCGCTCTCTCTCTCTCTCTTCCTTTCTTTTTCTCCCGCGCTCACTCCCTCTCTCTCTCCCCCTGGGGCTCTTGTGGTGTGAAGGTATCAGCAGCCCCCAAACAGACTGAACGTGGATGAGCAGTTGGCTTGAGGTCTCCTTTACTTAAATTGTTCTCTGATGCCTTGCTATTACTGTCTGTGCCATCCCTCTTTTGTGTGTGCGTTTGTGTGTGTGTGTGTGTGTGTGTGTGTGTGTGTGTGTGTGTGTGTGTGTGTGTGTGTGTGTGTGTGTGTGTGTGTGTGTGTGTGTGTGTGTGTGTGTGTGTGTGTGTGTGTGTGTTAAATCATGGAGAGGCCGCTTCAGTGCACACAGTATACCCTGAGCCCAGAGAGCAGGTGGCTCTGAGGTGGCTCCGTCTGAGACCTGGGGTTCTGCCCTTTCTAGATGGTATCCGCCCTCCCCTTGGTGTGGGCCGGTGCCCTGTCTGGACAGGATGTGGGTCTGATGGAGCTGCTCTTTCTGCTTGATGTTGTTTAACACGTCTGACATTAATGGCATGAAATTGCAGAGTTGATTGACAAGTGTCTGTGTGTGTTAAACTTAAACTTAGTGGAGGAAATAAGTATTCAGCTTATTAACGTGTGTGTGTGTGTGTGTGTGTGTGTGTGAGTGAGTGAGTGTGAGGCTGTGTCTTAAACACACAGTGGAGGGAATAAGGGTGTGTGTGTGTCAAACATACAGTGGAGGAAGTAAGTAAGTACGTCAACAATGCAGCTATTCACATGAAATTGTGAGCAGCCATTGGTATGAACTGAATAGTTCCACACAGATACAGAAATCATAATATCACAGCAGTAGGCTTCGCTCTGTTGATATGATGTTTGGGGTAGCAGTGATCGAGTACGCTCTGTACCCTCGTCTGAACTTTGAACCTTGAGGCCATGCCTAATCCTTCGGGCATTGTTTTTTTTTTTCTCTCCTTTTTTTATTTGTTATTGCAGATGTTTATAACATTGTATTGTGAAATGTACATAAGCAGAAAATGGAATGTCAGAGAATAAAAATGTGTAATTCTAATTCTAATTGAGTGGAAGTCGGTTTACTTCATGAATACGAGCGTTGAACAGGTAAGGTTTATTTAAGATGAGCCATTTAAACGGCAAACCTAGATGTCAATGGTGAACACGAGCGTAGAACAGTGAAGGTTGATTTAAGATGAGCCATTTAAACAGCCAACCTCGAAGATGTCAATGGTGAACACGAGCGTTGAACAGGTAAGGTTTATTTAAGATGAGCCGTATAAACAGCAAACCTAGAAGATTTCGATGGTAAATAGGAGCGTTGAACAGTGAGGGTTTATTTAAGATGGCCCATACAAACAGCAGAGCTAGAAGATGTCAATGGTGGTGTATTTCCCTCCATGCAATGGGTTCCATCTGATGCAGAAGAAGACCCAGAGGACGTGTTCATCTAGAATCCCTTTATTTGACCTGAAACCACGTCAACGAGATGTTGCATACAATCAATACAACACCAAGACAAACTACAGTTCTCCAGGTATGCTGAGGTCACACGCACACACACACACACACACACGCACACGCGCACACACACACACACACATACACACATACACACACACATACATGCACACCTGCCCCATCTGGGCCTGATCAGTCCTGGAGTCAGCTGTTGTGTGTCAGTGGCGGTACGTGTTTGTCTCATCGTGGTCGACACACCCCTGCCTGTCTCTTTATACACACATCTCTGCCAACAACTCGCACATCACTGTGCAAAGCAAAAAATAATAATAATAATAATAATATGATAAATTTACACATCCCCACAAAGATTTCATTTTCCTCTGGAAAAGATGTGATTTTTTTTTTGGAGCTTATTAAACATGAAAGACATTTTGCTTAGAAATTGACATTTTTCCCCTCCCTTTCCGGGTGTTTGAAATGGAGCCGTACTGTACAGGAGCAGTCACAGAACACTCATGAACGCACAGGAGCTACTCTGGAAGGAGATGCACCATGGTTCATGCAGAGACGGTGAGCTGCAGGGTGAACGTTTGCCTGTCTGACTGTCTGAATTACTTCAGTGGGGGGGTCCATCAGGAGGGGGGCGGGGGGGCAGTGTTGGGTTGGGTTCAGGGTTTACTGGTGGGGGGGGGGGGGGGGGATGGGTCACTAAAAATGACTGATTGCTTTTTCCAAATTGTATCCATTCACTCTTATTTTGAAACACATTTTTGTTCTCTTTAGAGATCAGCCATTTCTCTTACTTGTATAGCTCTAACACTCCTTGATTGACGCTAGCTCGTTTATGACATGCAGGTCTTGGAAGATGGGAAGCTGCTCAGAACACTCATGCACTAAAACTAAACAAAAAGCCTCACAGCAGTGAGGGGGGGAGCTGGACAGAAACAGCTTTACAGTGCCGGTGCTGCAGAGAAGAGGAGGAGAGAGAGAGAAGGAGAAGAGAAGAGAGAGAAAATGGTCAACGCACAGAAGACGAATACAAAATAACAGCAGTCCTATCTTCGGAAGCAAAGATAGTATTCTTACAAATGAAAGAACTAGAAAAGGCGAAACAATATAATAAAAACCTTTAACTAAATAAACAAAACTAATAAAACTGAATTTAACACTTTAACACAGCATTCAAAATCATATTTTTTAATAGTGGAATATCAAAGTGAGTAGCAACCACACTGTGTCATTGAAACAAGTAGAGGTCATGGCACTGGTTAAGGTGTGTGTCCTTAGACACTTACACACACAGACACACACACACACACACAGGAATGGGACCACCTCTCAACACACACTGTGCTTACATATATGGAATGTGTGTGTGTGTGTGAGAAAGAGATGTTGGGGTCAGGTGATGATTATAGTTATTCAAACACATGCAGTGTGGGTTCTCACACTGTGGGGAGGCATTGGGAGAAACAGTAGTTGAGGGGAAGTTGCTTTAAGGAGGTTTTGTGTATTATGTTTTCAGCATGCAATGTACCTGCTTGTCTATACAGCCTGCCTCAACTATCATTAGTGTAGAAAATATGAAGCATCTAAAACTAAACTCATCAAATCTCTTATACACAGAAACAGTATCTTGTGCTATTTACAGATTTATATAGTCTCTACCTGCCTACTGCCCTAAGTAAGGCCTGGGGCCTACAAACCCCAGGGTGCACTGCTCCAACATGGCCAGCAGTAACAAAGCCAGGCACACTTAAGTATCTCTTGTGCTCTATACAATCAGCATCTATGTGTATTCATGTACAGTATGTGCGCGTTTACTTATGCGGATAGAAACCCTAACAGTAAGAACAAAGAGGCATCGTTGTTGACAGAAGACCTTAACAAATAGAACACAAACAACAAAATAACTGCATGAAAAAAAACAGCACTATTAAATTCAAGTAAACATGATCCTTAACCCTTGTGTTACACAAAAAGCCTCACGTGAAACATTCAGGAGCAGTGAAACATCGCACACAGAGACCCTTATGGAAGGTGGTTCTGGAGTCGATCTGGCCTGAATCAGGGCCAGCTGAGTTCCAGAGTCCCATGATCTCTAAATGTGCGTGTGCTTTGTGCTTTGGACATCTTTGGCACACACACACACACTACTACAGACATGGCGCAAGAGCATCACAGACTAGAAGAAGCCAACAGCCGTTAACAGTGCATCAGTTCATGTTTGAAATGCCTAATAAGGTGGGAGCTAATTGACCAGCTGGTAATCAGACAACACAAAGCTAACTGGGTGGGCTTAGGGATATTCATTATTCACCCAAACCCTAGACATCACCTGTCCTGTGGCTTTAACTCCTCTGTAAATTGCTCTTCTGTGTCACAGAAACACAGAATTCATATAAGATTAGCACTGGGCGGACTCACGAGGAACACGCACGCACACACGTGCACACGCACACGCACACAACTGCCTCTTTACCACCAGAGCACCCTTCTAAACATGTTTCAGTCTGAAGCTCTAGTACACGTTTAAGTCATTTGATTAGCAGCTGGTCAAACAGTCCCTACATTCTAAGGACAAAGGTCAAAGGTGAACTCAACAGTGAGAAATGTATACAACACACAGAGAAACGAAAAAAAAAAAAAACTACTGAGAGAAAAAAAAATCTGTTAATTTATGTAATTTATAACATGCACGCTGTATATACAGGCATCCACATAAATAGTCTAGCAGTTGAGTATCTCCTAAGGTCTGGCACAGTACCATCATCCAACAGGTCCAAAGTGAGTACTGTTATCAGGGGGCAATTCAGAGTCCGGTGAATGCCCCCCGACTTCAAGCAACTACAAAGCATGGCCATAAAATATGTGTTGTCTCTTTACAGGCCAATGTGCATTAAATACGTTCCTCTCAAAGCACATCTATGGAACCAAAACAAATCTCACTGTTCAAAAGGAAATTCAGCTGTACAATGTGCTTAAAAATGAAGAACAAACAATAGTAATTGAATGGCAATGAAATTCATAGACCAAACCAATGACCGTTATTATTAATAATAATAATATAATAATAATTACAAGAATAATGTCGGACGGACAACCTTTCATAGATGCAAATATAACTTCAGTTATATCGCCCCTGCTCTTTTCTTTTTTTTTTTACTTTTAATTTCTTAAGAGAGGTGTGTGTTTGTGTGCGTGTGAGAGTAAGTGTGTTAGTTTCACTCAGGTGTTGGGGGGCTGGGTCAGTGTGGGAGTTGTTGGGGTCGGTCAGTCGTTGAGCCAGACAGTCAATCAGGAAGACAACACCATTCCAGCTGCGTTAGTGTCGGTGCTATACAGCCACACCACTAGGGGGAGCGTGACTGCCACCAAGGGCCAGCAGATGCCCTCGGTGCAGGCGGCCAGGGACCAGCCCTGAGACTGGGGCGCTCTGTCCAGATCATTACCCGGCTCCAGGTAGTTCCGCGAGACGAACTTGAGAATCTCGTCCAGCAGGATGACAGGCATGGAGAACTTCACCACAATAATCCACTGAGGCACGTCCAGAGGCGTGATCTGGAAGATGATCTGGAGACAGGGAGGGAGCACAGGGGAAACGTGGTGAGGGAACACTACAAAACATCATCACTGTTTGGGTTGGGTCTTAAGATGTCTACTAGACCTTAATTTCCCTCGGGATCAATAAAGCATCTATCTATCTATCTATCTATCTATCTATCTATCTATCTATCCATCTATCCATCTATCTATCCATCTATCCATCTATCCATCTATCCATCTATCCATCTATCTATCTATCTATCTATCTATCTATCTATCCATCTATCCGTCTATCTATCTATCTATCCATCTATCTATCCATCTATCCATCTATCCATCTATCTATCTATCTATCTATCCATCTATCCATCTATCCATCTATCCATCTATCTATCCATCTATCTATCTATCTATCTATCTATCCATCTATCCATCTATCCATCTATCCATCTATCTATCCATCTATCTATCTATCTATCTATCTATCCATCTATCCATCTATCTATCTATCCATCTATCCATCTATCCATCTATCTATCTATCTATCTATCTATCTATCTATCCATCTATCCATCTATCCATCTATCCATCTATCTATCCATCTATCTATCTATCTATCTATCTATCCATCTATCCATCTATCCATCTATCCATCTATCTATCCATCTATCTATCTATCTATCTATCTATCCATCTATCCATCTATCCATCTATCCATCTATCTATCCATCTATCTATCTATCTATCTATCTATCCATCTATCTATCTATCTATCTATCTATCTAGAAATCTCCTGGAAGGTGAAGTTAAATGAATGTAGTGGTTTATTTACAGGCAGGGGCTCCACGTAGAGGATGAGGAAGTGCAGGGACATGGAGAGGCAGATGGCTCCCAGCAGCCAGACGTTGTCCCAGGGGGGCATCCTCAACAGGGACTGGTTCTCCGACACGCTGGGGAAGGGAGGCCAGGGACACGCGTCAGAAGGGGAGAGTGTCCCAAAGGGGAGACAGGACAACTGATATCACCACGGATAGCAGATCATAACATTCTGCTGATATCACCACGGATACCAGATCACAACATTCTGCTGACATCACCATGGATACCAGATCACAACATGCTGCTGATATCACCACGGATACCAGATCACAACATTCTGCTGATATCACCACGGATACCAGATCACAACATTCTGCTGATATCACCATGGATACCAGATCGCATTCTACACAACATTCTACACTATACACAGAAGTACAGATGTCACTAATTGGCAAGCTTTAAGATGCATGAATGTGTGTGTGTGTGTGTGTGTGTGTGTGTGTGTGTGTGTGTGTGTGTGTGTGTGTGTGTGTCTCACCTGTTGAGGGCATTGCACATCTCAATGGTGACCAGCACAGACAGAGCCATGGTCATGGGGTAAGGTGACTCAAACACCTTGCAATCCAGGCCATCGAAGTCAGGGTTTTCAGGGCAGCACTGCAGGAAATGGCTCTGAGAGAGAAAGAGCAAGAGAGAGAGAATAAACTCAGAGACTAAAACTGGATTTTTCATCCAATGCACAATATTCAAATAATGATTATATGTATCAGGAGAGATCTTTTGGTGTTCGATTCTCTGATTCAACGTCAGTGAACCGTGTGTTTTACATCTATAGTATTGATCTAGGGCAGCTTGCCTCTTTATGTTATTGATCTCACCTTGTGTTCTCACCTTAGCTGGTAGAGGGTGATCTCTGGGCATTGCTTTAGAAAGCTTTATTTATACATTAATTATCATTTTAATTTGTATTGTGCTGGGGTCTCACCAGCTGGTAGAGGGTGATCATTGGGCCGTCCTCTGCAACGATGAACCACCAGGCAGCCGCTGACACAGTGGCAGCGCCCACATAGACTACATAGGACAGACATCAAGGAGTTAGGACAGACATCAAGGAGTTATGACAGACATCAAAGAGTTAGGACAGACATCAAAGAGTAAGGACAGACATCAAGGAGTTAGGACAGGCATCAAGGAGTTAGGACAGGCATCAAGGAGTTAGGACAGGCATCAAGGAGTTAGGACAGACATCAAGGAGTTAGGACAGACATCAAAGAGTTAGGACAGACATCAAGGAGTTAGGAAGGACATCAAGGAGTTAGGACAGAGAGCAAGGAGTTAGGACAGGCATCAAAGAGTTAGGACAGACATCAAGGAGTTAGGACAGACATCAAGGAGTTAGGACAGACATCAAGGAGTTAGGACAGACATCAAGGAGTTAGGACAGACGTCAAAGAGTTAGGACAGACATCAAGGAGTTAGGACAGACATCAAGGAGTTAGGACAGACGTCAAAGAGTTAGGACAGACATCAAGGAGTTAGGACAGACGTCAAGGAGTTAGGACAGACATCAAGGAGTTAGGACAGACGCCAAGGTCACACACAAGTCACCTTAACACACATTCAAAGACACACACACGAGCAAGGAATCTGCAGACACACACACACACCCAATGGCCAGGTATCAGAAGACACACACACACAGACACACACACACACACACACCCCCAATGGCCAGGTATCTGAAGACACACACACACAAACACACACACACCCAATGGCCAGGTTTCTGAAGACACCTACACACATACACTCACATCCAATGTTAAGGTATCTAAAGACACACACACCCAATGGCCAGGTATCTGAAGAGACACACACACACACACACACACACACACACACACACACACACACACACACACACACACACACACACACACACACACACACACACACAGACTCACATCCAATGGCAAGATATCTGAAGAAGAGCCAGCCGGAGATGAGGGGCTCCTTGGCGTTACGGGGTTGTCTGCTCATGATGTCCAGGTCGGGGGGGTTGAACCCGAGGGCGGTGGCGGGGAGGCCGTCTGTCACCAGGTTCACCCACAGCAGCTGGACTGGGATCAGAGCCTCAGGGAAGCCCAGCGCGGCCGTCAGGAAGATGCTGTCGCCATGGAAACACACACACACACACATTTATTTGACAAATGAGCGGATTCAGTCAGAACAGCCAGAACTTTTAAAGTTGCAGCAGCGTCTCTTGTACTACAGACATCAAGACGTGTGTGTATGCGTGAGAGAGAGAGAGAGAGAGTTTGTTTGTGTGTGGGTGTGTGTGTGTGTGTGTGTGTGTGTCGCTCACCAGACCACCTCTCCCACATTGGAGGAGATGAGGTATCTGATGAACTGCTTCATGTGTGTGTGTGTGTGTGTGTGTGTGTGTGTCTCTCACCAGACCACCTCTCTCACATTGGAGGAAATAAGGTATCTGATGAACTGCTTCATGTGTATGTGTGTGTGTGTGTGTGTGTGTGTGTGTGTGTGTGTGTGTGTGTGTGTATGTGTGTGTGTGTGTGTGTCCCTCACCAGACCACCTCTCCCACATTGGAGGAGATGAGATATCTGATGAACTGCTTCATGTTGTTGTAGATGGCTCTGCCCTCCTCAACAGCGGCCACGATGGAAGCGAAGTTGTCGTCGGCGAGGACCATCTCAGATGCGGACTTGGCAACGGCGGTGCCAGAGCCCATAGCGATGCCAATCTCCGCCTTCTTCAGGGCGGGGGCATCGTTCACTCCATCCCCAGTCTGAAAACAAATGAACAGTCAGCATGTTCCTCATGGTGAGTCATGCTTGACATTGACCTTGACATCTAACATTGACCTTAAAATTGAGGTTGGCAAGTTTAACCAGGGGCACTTTTCAAGCAAAACTACCATCAGTAATCAGAGGTAGCATAGAGGGCATAGCATCTAGGATCTGGTCTCTGGAACACAAATCCAACCCATAAGGACAAATATCTGCAGCCTGTACGTACACAGCTGTGTGAGGGTGGTGTGTGTGTGTGTGTGTGTGTGTGTGTGTGTGTGTGTATGATGATGATTGTGAAATCATCAAGTTTTCTGCTTTGCTGTGCTTATCCTTATGGGGACGCACTAACCTGTTCTGCAACCAATACCTTGAATGCCAGCGGTCTCCATTCTTATCCATACCTGTATATACCTTATTTCATGTTCCATGGAATCATGTATACATAAAGTACATATGCTGCATGTGTGCTAACAGGTTTTATCCTCTGTTTCATGTATGAATCCATCTGCTTGCTCCTGAATCCCTTTTCTCCTCTCCTGCCTTCCCTTTCTGTCCACTATTTTCTCTCTCTATCTCTCTACCTGACCAGCCTCAAGCAGATGGATCCCCCCTTTGAGCTAGGCTCATGGTGTCTTCCTGTTAAGAGTGTTTTTCTTTGCCCCAACTTTGCATAAGTGCTTTCTCTAGGGGGTTTCAATCTAGGCACTGTAAAGAGCACGTAGACCATTAGGATTGTTATTGGCGATATATAAATGAAATTGAATTGGAACGTGTATACCTGTATGTTGAGTTTGTATGGCTTGTGAAATGCATGAGGTGAGTATGTGTGTTTACCCTGTGAAACACGTGAGCTGTCTATGTGGAGTGAGTGTGTGTGTGTGAGTGTGTGTGTGTGTGTGTGTGTGTGTGTGAGTGTGGCTTGTGAAACACATAAGCTGTCTATGTGGAGTGTGTGTGTGTGTGTGTGTGTGTCTTGTGAAAAACGTAAGGTGTATGAGGGTTGTTAATTGTGACCAGGCCTTCTCTCCTCACCATGGCAGTGATCTCGTCCATGCTCTGCAGGAACTCCACGATCTTAGACTTGTGGGAAGGCTCAACACGGGCAAAGCACCGGGCCTTCATGACGGCCTCGCGCTGGGCGTGGGGGGACAGGTCGTCAAACTCGCGGCCGGTGTAGGCCATGCGTTCGACATCGTCGTCGTCTCCGAAGATGCCAATGCGACGGCAGATGGCTATGGCCGTGCCCTTGTTGTCCCCTGTGATCATGATGACGCGGATGCCCGCCAAGCGGCACAGCTTGATGGATGCGGCCACCTCCATACGTGGAGGGTCCAGCATGCCCACGCAGCCCACAAACGTCAGGTCAGACTAAAGCACAGAGGGGGGTGTTTGGGTGTGTGAGACAGGGCTAATCTTAACAACCATAGACAAAGAAGTGTGTGTGTTTGTGTGTGTGTGTGTTTGACAGAAGAGGGCTATATAGAAGGCTGATGCTAACAGAGAAAGCAAGATGTGTAAGAGGGCAGTGGTAGATTTAATAATCATTTTAATCATTTCTTCTCTGGGTGAGCTGATATTAAATGAAGCCCGGTCTGGCTCGCGGAGCATGTGTTCATGTCATAAATCCCTGCTGTGTAGCGTTACGCACCTCGTAGTCGGCGAAGCTGGGGGTGTCGGTCAGCACCATCTCCTCCTTCTTGAGGGGGTTGTCCCTGGTTGCGAGGGCCAGGCAGCGCAGGGTGTCGCGCCCCGTGCCGTACTCACGGATCACAGCCATGATCTTATCCTTGATGCCCTGGGTCATGGGCACCCTGTTGCCCCCGACACGCACATAGGTGCAGCGATCAATCACGCCCTCTGGGGCACCCTGTAGTGGGGGGGGGGGGGGGGTGGGGGGTGTTAAGAGGTCAGAGGTCAGATACCCAACCTCCACATGCTAACCACTGCTTTCATAAATACACTTAAAGTATTCTAATTCAATGCTCCTCTGGCTGTCTGTATGAGTGGAGTGCATACACAGAACACAGTCCTGGCTCTGGAGTGGACGAGTGCATACACAGAACACACACACACACACACACACACACACACACACACGGCTCTAACCTCAAATATGAATAACCTTTCATCAGAATCACAGACTCTGTCTTTAAATACCAGATCTCGAGAATAATTGCAGACGCTGGAAAATGCTACTATTGAGTCCAAATGTCAATGCATCTTCCGTCATTTTTTTATCTGACATTTTCTTAACCAAAAACATGTTTATATTGTTGTTATATTTCCTTCCCTAATAAAATCCAAGAAACTGATTTGAGAGTGCTTACATAGAGCACTAGAGTCATGGGCGACAGTCAGTGGTCCTGGAGGTAGAGAACCCATTTAGTAATCAGAAGCTAGTTGCTAGTTCGATTCCCTGTCGAAGCATCCTTGAGCAAGACACTGAACCCCTAATTGCTCCTTATGTGCAGTGTGCCATCAGTAAAAAATGTCTATACATCCTTGTAAGTTGCTTTGGATAAAAGCGTCTGCTAAATGATGAAATTAAATGGGACACCTTGACAAACATCTTGCCGACGGAGGCCTTGGCCTTGTTGGGTGTGCAGTAGACAGACATGGACTTCCTGTCACGGGAAAACTCCAGTGTGAACTCTTTCTTCATCAGCTGCTTGATCACCTGTTAGCCCGCACACACATACACACACACATTTATTAACACATGCTTATTTCTTCAATGTCTGACAGTTTAGCTTATGGCAAGGCAGGAAACCCACTCAAATTACACATACATACAGACAAATGGACACACACACACACACACACACACACACATACGCACACACATATGTCCACATACACTTATGCGCGCGCACACACACACACACACACACACACACACACTCAAGTGATGAGTAGGAGTCCACTCACCGAGTTGCAGGCGTTGGCTCTCTCGATCTTGGACATGCTTCTGACTTCAGTGTCAAACACGTTCATCTTCTCGCACAGACAGGTAAGGGCTGTCTCTGTGGCCTCACCAACCTTCTCATACACGCCTTTAGACTGCAGGAAACACACACACACACACACACACACACACACACACACACACACACACACACACACACACACACACACGTCAAGACTTAAACATACAGTAAGCTCATAGGGGCCTCAAACTCATACATACACACACACACAAGTTTATGTGTGTATGCGTGTGTGTGTGTGTGTGTGTGTGTGTGTGTGTTTACCTCGTTGAAGTCCAGGGAGGAGTCGTTGCACAGGGCACAGATGGTGGAGAGCTCCACTAGGGCATCGTACCCGGAGGTCTTCACTATCCGGTTGTCACGGTAGCTGTGGAGCAGTCAGGTCAGAGGTCAGACAATGAGATGGCATAAGACACACACACACACACACACACACACACACACACACACACACTGTTCTCAAAACAATAACAACATACAATAGTTAATGGTAACAGTATAATAGTAACAATAGTTACAAAATGTATTACTCAAATTGTCAGAAAGTAGTGTATTTATGTTATGCTATGCTATGAGAGTAGTGTATATCATGTAATGTTATGTTAAGAGAGTAGTGTATTTTATGTAATGAACCTTCTTTCTACAGTATGCACTTCCTATTAGTATATTAAATATTAAGGATATATTTCAGAACCCCCTCGTGCCTTAGCAATAGAGTGAAGAGTGGCGTAACTTACACTTCCCCCTCCGGGGCGTAGGTGGAGCCGGTGATGGTGAACTCAGCCAGAGAGCAGCTCTCCCCCTCAGCTTTGTCCAGGACGAACATCTGAGAGGGCGGGAGACACATCACAGGGTCAGAGGTCAGATACACACACACACACACACACACACACACACACACACACACGCACACACACGCACACCCTAATAAAATGTCTCCAGACACGTCACAGAATTACATACACGCAACTCTAAACTTGTCCACCCAAGAGCAGCTAGACCTCACAGAGAAGTACAGGCTACATGGTGATCACCTCCCCCAAAACTAACTCTATCCTCTGCATACTAATCAGGTAACCCCTCACACACTTTATAACAATATATACTGTATATATATAAAACTGTATAATACAATGTCAACACTGGTTGCAGTTCACAGAAAGACCAGTGGGTGGCAGCACACATCACTGATTGATATCAACTGACCAATCCCCACTGCTGCCAGACCATCAAGATAAACCATAGGAGACAGAGGTGAGTGAGATAGAGGGCCAAATGCATCAATCTTGTGTGTACAACTGGTGCATGTATTTACAGTCCCACGATTTGTGTGTTTTTTTTTCTTCAGTTATAGAACACAGCGCACGCACAGCGCACGCCCATTCTCTTCATGAATATTAAAGTATCATAAGTCTCATCAGCCTTAAAATAATGTGTACATGAACGCTGTTAACGCCCACCCCACAGCTATCCTGATATGGGTTGAGAGACACCTTAAATATATGTTCAGTGTGTACGTTGATCCACGTAGCCAAGTGTGTAGTATATGTTCAGTGAGTTGGCATCACACTACACACTTAATACAATAAAAGAAAAAAAGAGGAAGGCAGAGAGGGAAAGAGGTAGAATAAGACGCACACACACACAAACACGCACACGCACACGCACACGCACACACACACACACACACACACCTTGAACTTGCTCCTGAAGGAAGAGCTTGCATACTCAGAAACTTATACACATATACAGTAGCAAACAAAACATAAACACACACACACAAACACAACCACATACACAAACACACACACACACACACACACACACACACACACACACCACACATACAGCAGAAGCTCCCACCTCCAACTCCCACTCTTACATAAACAAGAGAAGAACACTCCTCCTCAGCCCAGCTTAAACAAACAACCCTGAGAAGCATAACAACACTGCATGTTCTCATAAAGAGAGAGAGAGAGAGAGAGAGAGAGAGAGAGAGAGAGAGAGAGAGAGAGAGAGATGGAAAGAGAAGGGAGAATGAAGGGGGAGATAGAGAGGAGGAAGAGGCAGGGGGAGGGGGAGGGGGGGTTATTGTGTGGGAGGGCACAGCAGAAATTCTCGTCCTCAGCAGACTTCTCAACTTCAAAGAGTCGTGACGTCATTCAGATCTACTGAAAAAAGAGAGGAGGAGAGAGAGGGCATTCCATTGTGTCTAAGCTCTCTACCTCTCCAGCTGTCTCACTGCAACGGCCTGTGTGTGTGTGTGTGTGTGTGTGTGTACATGAACATATATGTACATGAGTGTGTGTCTGCATGCACATGTTTGTTCTCATGCATCTGTGTGTGTGTGTGTGTGTGTGTTTGAGTGTTTGTGTGTGTGTTTGTGTGTGTGGGTGTGTGTGTGTGTGTGTGGGTGTGTGTCTAGCTAGGGTTCAAGTGTATATCAACTCCAGAGATGGGCATGAGCCTGGGGGGACCAGTGGCAGGGGATTGCGGCTGGTGGATGTCGCATGCAGGCAAGCACGCACACACACACACACACACACAGGATTTGTTATTCTCCACTTATCTAATTTACACATACTCCTCCCCTCCCAACTTCGCTGCCCAATCACTACAGAGGGGCGGGTCCTTACCCTGCACACAGACATCTGGTTGGTGGTGAGGGTGCCAGTCTTGTCGGAGCAGATGACGGAGGTGCAGCCCAGGGTCTCCACGGAGGGCAGAGAGCGGACGATGGCGTTCTTCTTGGCCATACGGCGGGTACCCAGAGCCAGGCAGGTGGTGATGACGGCGGGCAAACCTGGAGACAGAGATCACACACACACACACACACACACACACACACCACACACACCACACACACCACACACACCACACACACCACACACAACACACACAGACACACACAACACACACAGACACACACACACACAGTTTATATGAGACACTTAGCAGACTTGCGATGGGGGCCGCAGAGAAAACACCGTTCAGTAGGTACATCTACACTGTAGAGTGTAGGGTGTGTGTGTGTGTGTGTGTGTGTGGATGAGAAACTCTTGTTTGTCAACATGAGTAAATGGCAGGGTGTGTCCCTTTGTCTTCTTCAAAGCTACAGATGCATCAACACCGATGGATGGATGGTGACACTTGTTTGTTCGAGAGCAAAAACAGTGGGCATGTGTGTGTGTGTGTGTGTGTGTGTGTGGCCATTCTATTCGCTTCTCAAGAGAGGCCCACAAAAGCTTCAGTTCCTCACCTTCAGGGATGGGGAGAGTGTGTGTGTGTGTGTGTGTGTGTGTGTGTGTGTGTGTGCGCCTTTTCAATCTTACCCTCAGGGATGGCGGCCACAGCCAGGTCGACTGCAATCTTTAAGTAGTAGCAGTAGTAGTAGAATGGTATTGGTGTGTGTGTGTGTGTGTGTGTGTGTGTTTCAATCTTACCCTCAGGGATGGCGGCCACAGCCAGGGCGACAGCGATCTTGAAGTAGTAGACGGCGCCGCGGATCCAGGAGCCTCCGTGAGCGGGGTCGTTGAAGTGTCCGATGTTGATGATCCACACGGCGATGCAGATGAGGGAGATGACCTTGGAGAGCACACACACACACACACACACACACCTTTAGAGCACACACACACACACACACCCACACACACACGCACACACACACGCACACACACACACACACGCACAAGCACACGCGCACACACACACACACACACACACACACACACACACACACACACACACACACACACACACACACACACACACACCTTGGAGAGCTGCTCGCCGAACTCGTCCATCTTCTGCTGCAGGGGGGTCTTCTCCTGCTCGGTGGAGGCCATCTCGTCACGGATCTTACCAATCTCGGTGCTCACACCTGTCGCCACGACAACACCCAAGGCTTTGCCCGCGGCGATGTTGGTGCCCTGTGGGGAGGTGGGGAGGGGGCAGAAAGTGTGTTGAGGAGGTGTGTTAAGGGAAATGGCTCAAGGTGGTAGTATGGTTTCTTTGTAAAAGGCAACCTACAAGTATATTACACCGTCTAGCCACCTGAAAGTTCAGTGCGTTTTAAAGAGGACCTGTTATGCTTTTCCGATTTCTCACTTTCCTTTAGTGTGTTGTACAGCTTTTTGTGCATTTGAACATTCTGTAAAGCTGCAAAGCCTAGAGTACACGCCCACACTCTCTCCCACATTTCTCAGCTGCCTGAAACGCCTTGGAACTCCAGCCTTTGTTACAAGATGACGCAATCTCGTAACACAATCCTTACTGCCTGCCTAGCTGACGAATCAGAGAACACTGCGCTCATCGGAAGGGAGCTTAACAGAGTGTTTCAGAATAGCAATAAGGTTTTAGAACATTGAAGCATCTAAAAGCTATTCTTATAGTCCTCAAAAATAAAACTTTGAACATTGAGCATAAAAGGTCTTGTGTCAATTTCAATCATAGTTTGTTTACAGTTTTTCAATGCATTTTGAGAGAGAGAGGTAGAGAGAGACAGAGTTAGAGAGAGAGAGAGAGGGAGAAAGAAAGAGAGAGAGCACTTACAGAGAAAAGCATGTTCTTCTTGTCCTGGTTGACAGCACGGGGGTCAGGTACGGGGTCGGTGTGCTTGATGACGGACACAGACTCACCTGTTGGGAAGACAGAGCGGGTGCACACAGAATGTCAGTCACATGATGTGTACGTCACATTAACACAACATATACATATATATACAAAATAAACATATATACAACATGTACATAAACAAGTTCCCTCATTCATTCACTCACTCACACACAAAAACAACAACTCACACTTACAGCCGTTCATATATATGTCAGTCACTTACTCATTCATATACACTCACACACACACACTCAAAATGTCCATAAATCTCTGTCTCTCTCTCTCTTACACACACACACACACACTTTCTCAGCCATCCATACATCTATGCCGCTCACTCACTCACTCAGAAACGTGACTATATGTATGTCGAACACACACACTCTCTCTCCCACACACACTCTCAGCCATCCATGCATCTATGTCACGCACACACACACTCGCACTCAGATACGTGCCTATCTGTATGTCACAGACACACATACACTCTCTCTCACCCTCTCTCCGACACACACACACACACACACACACACACACACACACACACACTCTCTCTCAGCCGTCCATACACACACACACACTCTCTCAGCCATCCATACAACTATGTCACACACACTCTCAGAAATGAACCTAAATGTATGTCACACGCACACACTCATATATACACACAACACACGCACTCACTCTCGCTTTCACACACACATACACATATAGACTCTCACACACACACACACACACACACACACGCAAACTGTCTTACACACACACACTCTATCCCTCTCTCTCTGAAACGTGCACACACACACACACACACACACACACACATCTGCAGATAGGGTGGTTATGAGTGGAATGAGAACTCTCCAGTTCCACTGTGCTGATTTCTGTGCATTCCCCCCTGAGTGTTCGGGCCATGGGAGACAGAGAGAAAGTCCTCACTTATTTAGGTCACGAGATCTCATCAAGAAAGATCTTAAAATAGCCAGGGCTCAGGATAAACATTTATTCAGACTGCCCCCCCCCCCCCCCCCCCCCACTCTCTCTCTCTACTCAGCTCCAGAAAACAGAGAGAAATCATGCTTGGGTATTTAAATCATCACAGAAGTCTCTCACTAAATCGTTCAGGTCTTTCATTATTGATTTGAGTTCTATCTTCCACTAAAGGAGTCCGCACAACTCTCTTAGTTTGGGGACACTCAACTCTTTTAGTTTGGGGGACACATAAGGAGTGCCAACCAGTCATTTAGTTTGGGGACACATTTGGAGTGCACACCACTCATTTAGTCTGCACAACTTATTTAGTTTGGGGACACATTAGGAGTGTGCATCACTCATTTATGTTGGGGACACATTAGGAGTGCGCACCACTCATTTAGTTTGGGGACACATTAGGAGTGCGCACCACATTTCTCTGGCCTGAAGCCTCTCCTTATTGTGTGTCCCCAAACACAGAGATAACCTCAAACACATCACATACAGCACCTAAGATGGACAGGCACACACACACACACACACACACACACACACACACACACACACACACACACACACACACACACAAACACACACACTTACCGGTCAGAATAGACTGGTCGACTCTCAGAGTGGTGGACTTGATGGAGCAGAGACGGATATCGGCTGGGACCTTGTCTCCAACTAGGTAAACACACACACACATACACATCAAAAGAGAATAAATGCTTTTATACTGCAATAAACAACAATGCATTTCTGCATTCAAACCCAAAAGTACTGTTTATGTAAATATTTAAGAGACTTTTTACTGCCAAACAACATCAAAGGTCCCACTGCATCAAACTATACTTCAATAAAACAAACATTACAGTGATCCCAAGGCTGGTACACACTGCTGCTTTCATCACACCAAAACATGAGAGAGAGAGAGAGTGTGTGTGTGTGTGTGTGTGTGTGAGATAGAGAGACAGAGAGAGCTATGCTCTGCTTTAGCAATGCAAACGATATTCGTCATGCTAATAAAGCTCATTGAATTTGAATTTGAGAGAGAGAGAGAGAGAGTGTGTGTGT
>NC_137913.1:10269958-10279958 GCF_963457725.1 Sprattus sprattus | reverse complement strand
TGTGCTGGTGTATAGGTATGTAAGAGCGATGACATTGGCCAGAGGGATGGTGTGTGTGTGTGTGTGCATGTGTGTGTGGAGGAATAACACTCATATTCAATGTGCTTGGCTCCACGTGCAACCAGTCAGTCAGCTCTTCATCATGAGGTAGTGAAAACTCTAACCAACCCTTCAACTTCCCTCAACTCCTGATGTTCTGTGGAGGAGTAGATCTTATATAAACTCTGTGTGTGTGTGTGTGTGTGTGTGTGTGTGTGTGTGTGTTCTCTGCCTTACCAGCCACCTCCACGATGTCTCCGGGCACGATTTCCTTGGCCTTAATCCTCTGGACGGACTTCCTGTCCTGCCTGTAGACCTTGGCAATCTCAGGCTCATACTCTTTCAGGGCCTCGATGGCGCTCTCCGCGTTCCGCTCCTGTTCAGGGAAATATACGTCAGTTTATCTCTTTCTTTCCATAAACACACACTGGGCTTCTCTGGGGGTGGGAGGGATGGGGTGGGGGGTGGGGGGGATGAATGGTGGTACCCCATGTTGATCTCTCAGCTATAAACTTCAGGGTAGCAGGATTGTAAAATGTCAACAACCAGCATCGTGAAGTGCCGCGGCTCATTTCGCCCATCTCCTGCGATAAACGCAGCCAAATATGCCAGCACACTCTGTGCCAAAGTCACGTTTGTGTTGACACGGTTACCATGGCGCCCAGTGTTTGCTTCTAAAGTCCATTCCTCGCAGGCTTCTGCAGGACTGCGACAGAGAGCCTATCAGGAAGAAGCGCCCCCCCTGCGACATCATTTCCTGTGGAAGCCATTAGCAGAGAGAGCAGCCTGGGAAAGGAGGGCAACAGGGTCAGGGTCTACTTAAGAGTTGGCAGGCTGCTCTGCTCTGCTCTGCGTAGTGTAGCATGAATATGTGACGTCACATGCCTGCTTCAGGCAACCCTGCCCTGGGCCTAACTGACAGACAGCCAGGGCCTGAAGTGCGGACTCGCCTGCCCAAGCTTGAGAGGGGGCAGAGTCTCTGGACGATAGCAGGTGTGAAAAACAAAAAGCTTCCTCCCTCAGGAACACACACAAATACACACACACTCTCCAGAACTGGCTGGCATGCTCCTGATAAAACTGCGGCACAGCCATTATTACCCATGAGGCCGAGTGCTCTCTGAGGGATGAACAAATACCACAAACTCCGCCTCAGTTTCATACTGAACTTCCTCATGTAGCAGGACGGCCTATGGGGGCTTCTGGTTGCAGTGATGCCCCTAACCAATAGTCTGCTCTAAGAGCACCTTGTGTTGGTTTAAGGGTTGGTTCCTGTTTCTGAATATACTACCTGGGGCCTTAAGGGATCTAACTGGTAAAACTGAAGCTTCACACATGGGCCAATATGGACAACCAAACTGGGCCAGTCTACTGCAGGGTATTCCAGAGAGGAGTTCCACGGATCTACTGAGGAGTGCGCTGAGGCCTGGGAGACCTCCTCAGTGTTGGATTGCTCTCCATGACCCTTCATGAACCTGGATGGTACCAAAGATGGTTCTGGAACACGTTCAGCCCTGATCCAGAAGGAACCCGGGCCAGATCAGGGTCAGATCAGGGTCAGATCGGTTTAAGGACCAACTCTCCACATCAAAGTTTTAAGAAATAGCTCCACTCTCGAATTTAGGTTGATTGGAAATCTGTCTGTGTGTGTGTGTGTGTGTGTGTGTGTGTGTGTGTGTGTGTGTGTGTGTGGCTCTGACAGCAAATGGCCAAGTGCAGAGCCTGTCAAGAAAAATGTACTTAAAAGGGGAGGAATTGGATAGGGGAAATGTCTGTGTGTGTGGGGGTGTGTGAGTGTGTGTGTGTGTGTGTGTGTGTGTGTGTGTATATGAGTGGGCTGTACTGTTATTAGATATTGCATGTGTTGCTATGAAACCACACTTTGTAAAAATGTAGCCAGTTCCAGAACCTTTTCAAAACTCTGTTTGGTATTCATCATTAAACATACAGATAAGAGGACTGCTATAGAATCAAATGCTATATATTCTCGCAGCCTTCAACCTGGATGTCAGAACCAAAACTGTTTTATTTGGGAGAGATTCAAGTGCATTAAGCAGGTAGAATCAAGAATACTTTATTTCCAGTCCCTGTGTACACAGACCAAAAAAGTGGTTGAGGGGAAATCCACAATGGCTTTAAGTAGGTACGGTCACACCATTTCACCATACCACTTCCTTTTGCTTATGACTACATGAAAACACACTTAACACATGTGGCACTTAATTGAAGTAAACAGCTTTGTCTTACCTGCCACACCCCCACGATGGCGTTGGCAATGAGAATGAGTAAGATCACGAAGGGCTCCACAAAGGCAGTGATGGTCTCCTCCCCCTCCTCGAACCAGGCCAGGACCTGCAGGTGTGGGACAAGACCCATCATGATCAAGGACAGTCTATTCACACACAAACAGGTGTGTTCTCACAAGACGCTCCCTTCAGATAGTACACTGTGTTGTGTTTATTTGGGTTTCTTCTGGAAAGGTATTGTTCATTACTGTGGCACAAAATTGAAAATGTAATACTACTGAGGACTCCCTACTGAGGACTCCCCCACCCCCCAAGGTAAATGTCCCTGCAGACAGAGCCCCCCCCCCACACCCCGCCAGCCCGCCAAGCCACTCAAGACTGACTTCAAAGACTGTATGAGACGCTGTGCCTTATTCTGGTTATGTAGCAGATCCTCTCAGAAGTCTGCAAACATTTCTAGCTGCATAAACAGCTTGTGAGTGCGCCTGGCAGTAGAGCTGGACTTGACGGCAGCTCTCGACAGAAATAAAAGCCAGAACAGAACAGAACTCTTGAACATGACCTCGCTCCGTTACATAAGCAAATCGCTGCTGCTGGCTTGCCCGCCTCGATATCCCCGCATCCATCTACTGAGGCTTGGTTTGGCAGAGCGCAACAAGAACACACAAGCGCTCAGATACACTGGGGAAAAAAACACAGATGAGATGTTGCTCCCAGCCATGTTTCGATTTCGAACCAGCTTTAGCGCCTGAACATGGCGTCTCTCTCTCCCACCCACTGAAGACTTAGGGGCAGAGGGTACACTACTGCCCAACAGCAAAGGCATTCCGACTAGCCCAGCAATCTGAGCACTCGCATTCTGTTCCGAATGAAGGACATAAAACGTGAGCGGAACATGTTCTGATGCCTGATGGGGACGGAGCCACAGAAAAGGCCTGGGGGGGGGGAGGGGGGGGGGGGGGGGGGCGGGGGGGGGGACAGGACTGGTGCCTGCTTTAACTGGTATCCTCCCACTGAAGGTCGGAGACCTAATTTGGCCAGGATAAATGCCCGCTCCCCCAGTCACCGGCGAGCGAGCTGTCAAACAACAGACACCAACACCTCCATATCAGCCAGTTGGGCTTGGCATGCCTTCTCTCTCTAGCCCCCTCCCCTCCCCTCCCCTCCCCTGCCCTCCCCACCTGAACCCCAGCCCCCCCCACACACACACACACTCGCCTTCTCTCTCTAGCCCCGTCCCCTCCCCTCCCCACCTGAACCCCCCCCACACACACACACACACTCCCTGTCTCCACCCCTAGGGCTTTCGCAGAGGGCCGTTACCTAATAGGTTCTCCCTCGGGCCTTCACAGGCCGCCACTGGAGCGCACATGCAGCCCCTGGCCCGAACTAATCAAGCTGGAGACAAGGAACACACTCTCTCACACACCAAATACTACTCTAATTTCCATCTTACACTAGCAATTAACACGGACAGCCACCGCAACCGAGTGGAAAGCCTTCAAAGCCACTCAAGCTGCAAGGCTGCTAAGCTCCACATTTACGTCTTGTTTGGCAGATAGTGACAGCCACCCAACCCCAGCGACGGCTGCTGTCACCATTACTAAGGAGTCCAGCTTTCTCAGCTGTTTGGCCTCCTGCTCTGCGAGTGTAACCTTAGAACTCTATGTTAAGACACAAGATGCTAACGGGCTGTCGACACTTTCCCTGCTGCAATGTCATAAAGCCCACTTAAGAGTGTGAAGCATGCCCATTAACAGCCTCGTTCACTTAGGGACACGGGTGCAAGGCGCGAATGAACTTTTGAAATGTCTAGTTATATGTCCAGTCTCAGACACCCTCAAGTAATTTAGCAGCCACTTTCACTTGATTAAAACTTTACAGGGATTAAAAGCGATAATACATTTGTCATTGGTCATTGTTCCACATCAAGACAACTGTAGCCTACTCTTTCTATCTTAAAATGAATGAGGAAAAGTAAACACTCGTCCGGTTCATTAAGTATACTTACAAATGATATACATGCTGCCAGAAGAAGAATTCGCACCAGCAAGTCTTCAAACTGTTCAATCACAAGATCCCATACAGACTTCCCTGTGAGACAGAAGACCAAACCTTAGTGTTTTTTGAAAACAAAATGCAATTTTTAGATGTATCGTACAGGTAGCAAATGATAAATACCTATCTCGGCGGGCAGCTCTGCAGACGAGTCAGTCCACAGACGTCAACAAAGACGGGGGAAAAACAATACATTATCAGAACTCATCAAAACAGAAACAAGACATCATACAAGCCATATCACATTCATTGACAGACCAAAAACACATCTTCATACACTTCTAGTCCTATTGTTTGTAACATGCTACATTTCCTAACGTACGATGCACGACTATCAAAATGTAACAGCTGCATCCAGACAATGTATCAGTTCGTTCTACAATTCTATTTTTACAGTTTTCACTTAGGAGGGTGACAATGTGGCAAATCCACATGATTTGGACAGAAAGGTCACCTTGACACTGAAAATGAGCAGACAGTAGATTACAGCGTCTGGGTGACCATTTTATATGTCCAGTAAAACAAGAGATTTTTTTAGCAACTTCAAGCCCAGACGTGGGCCTTTCACGGACACCGACTATTCCAAGCTTCAGGACCAGGGTCAAGCCAACAGCATGAGGACCATAAGATGACTATTCCTGAACAGCAGCTACCTTAGAGCCTTATAACTACTGTGTGTTCATTTTAGACAAAACACGTCTCCGAGCTACAGATCCAGGCGAAAACATAATGATGTGTATGATGACGTCAGCCTTCTAAACACTGGTTACTGAATATGTTTCGTGACAAAATGTTTAGCAACACATCACTCAGGCCTGATACTGCACATTCAGCCCATATCAGCAGGTAGACAAGCGAACGTTACGATTACACCTACCATTCAGTCCCCATTTGTCCTTGTGTCGTTTCACCTGGTCTAAGGAAAGTCCGGTGCTCTCGTTGACGCTAAAATTGCTATAAACTTCCTCAACACTCTTCATGTGAGAGTTCTCCATGATTAATGATCGCCCTCCACGGACTGTTTCACTTTGCTAAAAAGATTCCCAGTTTCAACAAAGACCCAGTTTTCAACAGTCGCAGAAAGCCGGATGAAGAAAGACGCAGCACATAGGCTACGGAGTGAAAACTTGGAAGGTTGACACTCGAGCTACCCAAGATACCCTTCTATTTTCCCGACCAAATGCAAAAAGGCAAAATAGAGCGACAAGCGAGTCACCACTGCGGTATCTTCTTATGTCCCCAACAGTATGGAGCGAGGAGTGTTAACGAACGCCCTTGCTTAGAACATTACATTCACACTGTCCAAGCCTACTACTCGGCTGGAAGGTGATGGTCTGCCTCTCCGTGCTGCAGCCGACAAGTGGTAACTTAAAGCGCCGTTTATTCTTGTTTTATCGAAAGTGCCTCTCTACCGCCTCTCCTGGCCCCAGCCGCATATGGACTGCGATTATTGGATGACTGTCTGGAATGGGACAACGCTCATTGGACAGCTGTCCGGAAACATATTTTCCTTTCTGCACTCAGACCTTTTGGAAGCAGCTGATTTGTCTTTAGGCTACCTCTATATCCACCGGTGCCTGGTGCACTTGACACCTGCACAGACCCCCAGCCCATATGAGACAGGCTGTGCTGTTAGCCTCATACTTGACCAGGTGCCAGGAAGAAACTGAAAGGTCCAGTGACTGAGATGACAGATGTAACTTATTTCTTTTGTGTAGTGTATAAATGGTAATTTCACAAGTTTAAAAATAAAAATGCAGGTTGCCTTCAACAGTGTTTTATCTTCTGCGGATAGATCATCTGGCAATTAAGTCATAATTTTGTCCAATCCAAGTTAATGGTAAAAAACGATCTACCTATATGCTTGAGTCAATTCTGAGCAATAAGGGTGCTGCAATAAATTGCATAATTATCAAGGGCCAGAGCACATTTATCAGTTAAACAAAGGGCTCTTAAATAATCAAGAAGGTTTTTGAAAATATATATTTTAATAATCATTTTTTCGGGGTCTCTGTAATGTGTATGTAAACCCCTTTCATTCAATTACTTTTGCGTATGAAGTGAGCTATGCATACTTCTTTTAAGAGTGGATAGCAAATAGCTATGACCTGCCTGCCAATGCTGACCAACATTAATTAACCAACTACCCAAACCTCTGTATGCTTAGAAGGGCATAGCTACAAATCTTTAGTCCTAATCTCAAACATATACCCTCTGCCTGAGTGCCATGTCAAAGGGCGTCTGTCCAGTGCTAGAACCCCTGAAGCTTTCAGTGGAGACCAGGCCATAGCTACGGGTCGGCCATAACTACAGGTAAGCTCTAGCTACAGGTCGGCCATAGCTACAGGTCGGCCATGGCTACCGGTCGGCCATAGCTACAGGTCGGCCATGGCTACAGGTCAGCCATAGCTACAGGTCGGCCATGGCTACAGGTCGGCCATAACTACACGTCAGCGTTGAAAATTCTCACCCTGTGCTGGAGGCTTTGTGATTAGACTCTAACTGTACCGTCTTCGTTCCTGTAAGGGAAAAGGTAGGTAACATCTGCAACCTCATATCTGCGTGGGCTGTGTGAAGGCACCGTCTTCCCCGAGGTGATGTGAACAACATATTTACATAACTATAGTGTCCATCACCTAAACCCACACACATACCTATAGTGTCCATCACATAAACCCACACACATCGCCACCTGCAAGAGGATATGTGCGGGCCTGAACTCTGAAGAGCAAGGGAAAGCCCTGCAGAGGTGAAACACAATTCCCCAAAGAGATTTACGCACATTAATGAGATCTATTTCCTGTCAGTTTGGTGTTTGCTAAATATACAAGTGCATAAATCACACTGGTGTGCTCTTACAAAGGACATCTGATGTATGGGATAGCTGTGGCTCAAAGCCTACGAGGGTGGTCTGCACCACCACTGGGATCAGGTGCTGCTCCGGCCGTCTCAGGGAGTCTAGGGGTAGAGGTGACAAACACCTGCCCGGTGTCATCGGGGTTAAGACACAGCCGCTCAGCGTGTTTATGAGGGCAGCGCTTCCGTGACCCTTCAACAAGACGTGCCAATATCATCTGTTAACGCGCCTTAATGAGACCCCAGCCGCGACACCCCATCTTCCCCGGGCGGTGAGGTCCTGAGCCGGCCAGGGTTGAAGGCGAGCTGCCTCCGAGAGAATTCACCCGCAGGTCCAGTTGGCGCACAAATCAGTAACCGCGGCTGTCAACGGGATATCCAGTTACGTTTCACTGAAAGAGTGAGAGTGGGGAGGCAAGGCTATCGGGGGTAAGGGCCTCCTAAATTTACCCCCGCTTGCACGCAGGGAATGCCCCGCTCATGTCCCGGGAGCGTGTTCCGCAGTTGAAGTTTACATGCAGCATCGATCAATGCATGCTGAAAACCTACGCAGCCCAAATTAGGCTCCTCATAAATGGCTAAAGATCCAGAGACCGTGACAAGATAACAAAGACCTCTGGGCTCAGCAGAGCTTAGTTCCATGAAGGGGAAAAACGCTGTGGAACTAAGTCGTCAGGACTAGTTTCAACGTTAAACCTGCGCCATCACTCAATTATGTACTAGGGTAAAGAAATGAATCATAACAATATGTTTCAAAACACTGAAAATAAGAATTAAGCAAATTAAACCCCCCCCCCCCCAATAACCACCATACCACAGAATGCATTAGTGGTAGGATATCGATTAGCTTCGGCGTGAACGGAGGAGGTGACCTTTATTGATCCTATGCAGGTAACTCAAAGCAGAATGAAAGGAATAAATAATCAAATACAGTTTGGGCACTTAAATGAAAATGAATCAAAAGCCTTTGCACCGCATTACATGTGAGCTATTTATTGATCTGTGTTACAAAAAAAAATACAAACAGAAGCATATTAATTCAGGTGGTAGTGTTTAAGTCAGGTGGGAGAGAGAGAGAGGGGCAGTGGTCAGCCCTACACCCTAAGCCACTCTCTCCCAAACCTCCAGTCCCGCCGAATTCCAAACTTGGACAGCTCCTCTTCCCAAGGTCATCGCTGTTGTTTCCCAAAATAGCCCTGCAGAGCAGCTCCGCGCGTGTAACACTTTGTCTGCCGCTATCTGTAGAGACAGCGACTACAGCTCAGCTCCTGCAGATGTGTGAGTGAGGATGGAGTCGGTGGGCAGGCCAGTGGAGGGTTAACACACTTATCCGGCAGACACCTCCAGAGAAAGTCTCTCCTCGTCTGGGCCTCAGGCGACACCTCGGCCATATTCTCACCGGAAGATCTCTCTCTACAGCGAGAGATTAAAGCACTCGCGCGCGCGCAGAACACCGTTTCACTGCGAGGGACTTAGTACAACACACGAAACAACACGAGAAAACTGATAAATGCTTTCGTAGAACAGAATCAAAAGCGGATGGAGTGGATTAACTGATAAATACACGGAGACCATGTTAACTGTGGCAGGTGACAGGAGGCAGCCATCATGAACCCCCTCCCCCCACAATAATGGTGCTGGGCTGATGTGTGGGGTGGGGGGGCAGATGGGGGGGGCTTAGAGCACCAGACGGTCCTCTCCTCCCTCCTGGATGACCTGTCCGATGGAGGCCTGGCTCTGAGCCCGCAGGAAGCACTGCTGCTTGCACTCCATCAGCTGCTCCAGGTCCTTCCACATCTTCACCTGCTTCATGTTGGGCCCGTGGCTCTCCCGCACCACCTTCTGCTGCTCTCGAAGCTTCTGTAGAGGGGGATGAAGAGGAAGAGGAAGTAGAGAAAAAGAGAGGAGAGGAGGAGGAGGAGTGATGAAGAGAGAATGGGGAGAGAAGAAAGGGTGAAGATGAAATAGAAGTAGAAAAGAGAGGAGGAGGAGAGATTGAGAGAGTGGAGGGGAAAGAAGAGGAGGAAAGATGAAATAGAAGTAGAGAAAAGGAGAAGAGAGGAGGAGGAGAAAGAGAGAGAGAGGGGAATGGAAAGTTAAGTTAGAGGTCATCTCAGTGCTAAACTACACCAATTCATCCAAGCAGTGACATAGACGAGGGGGGAAACTGCAGAGTCATACGCTTTAAATACCCACAGACATTTGGCAAACAAAGGTGAAATTTGCAAATGCTCACAGGTGCAGCTACAACCAGTTTCTGTTTTGTCAGGGATCACAGTCAGATTGGCACTCTGAGATTCTTTTGAATGAAGTGTGCGTTACAAATAAAATAAAATGCATTATTATTATTACATGTCGCAGCTGATTAAAGTACACAGACACCATTGACAGATACCAGTGTGAAAGCTTCATATTACAGCAGCTTAAAAGAGCTCTTGGCTCCAAAGCCACAAACCTTGAACTTAAAGCGCTCCACCAGCAGTTAAGAAAATCTGACCACAAAGAGGAAGGATGTTAGCAGCGTAAGTAGTTTACCTAAAGAGGTCAGAAGGTCAGGAAGGTACATGTGAAGTGTTCATGGAATTAGGTTAACCAGACTACGGAGGTTAACCAGATTAAGCGCTACATTTTGACAGCGTGTTTGATGTCAAGTGCAGGAGGCACTCTCTGGACAGGAGGATAGTGTGAGCTTGTAGGATAAAATGTATATGTTTCTCATTTAATTCATGAGGTTAGTATAGTATTCCATAGTATAAATTGAATTGAATGGGTAACTGAGTTGGCCATGGGTTCTGTCTGAC
>NC_137913.1:10254958-10257458 GCF_963457725.1 Sprattus sprattus | reverse complement strand
GTGTGTGTGTGTGTGTGTGTGTGTGTGTGTGCACGCGCTCACTGGGGGGCTGATAGTGAGCATGAAGACAAGAGTTTTGCTTCTCTTTCTGCTATTCCCAGCCCCCCTGCTCAATCCCTGCATGCTTCTGCCAATGTGTGACCATATATAGACATTCTCTATGTGCTCGAGCAGCTCAGGTTTAACCATCCCAGCAACACACACACACACACACACACACACACACACACACACACACACACACACACACACTGCCTTCAGCTTCACCTCTCATTCTCTCCCTCCCTCCCTCCCTCGCTCCCTCCCAGTCCCATCCAGTCTTACATTTTTCTCTCTCTCTCTCTCTTAGTTTCATTCAGTCATACACCCTAATCCTTTTTTTTTAAATAACCCAAATATATCTTAAAACGAGTGGGGCCAGACTTAAAACAAGTACATTTGTCTTGATTCTGACTTTGGCTGCCTAAGTCTGCACAGCACCTCAGAGTACAGCCGAGGCGAGCATTAGCATTATCAGGAGATATAGAGAGACACAGGGGCTGATAGCATCAACATGTCCAGTGAGAGGGTGGTGGTAGGTAGTCTGTTATAGAAGCACAGCTCCTGTGTGTGTGTGTGTGTGTGTGTGTGTGTGTGTGTGTGTGTGTGTGTGTGTGTGTGTATGTGTGTGAATAAACACCACACGGTGGCAAAGGTGCAGGGGAGGGGGGCACGCAAAGCTCCAAGGCAGCAAGAGACTGATCTACTGATATAGACCTGTTTATAGCCCACCACACACACACACACACACACACACACACACACTGTGCTGCTGTACTGACAGATGTTTTCCTTTTACACACCTAGCAGATACAGTTCAGCTAATGCCCTGCTGGTGGTGGTGCAGGAAAAACAGGCATGAGATTCATTCAGGCACCTGCCCTTTCAACATGGGAAAATTCAAAGCCCTTCAAAACGTGCTTTATCAGTGTTCAGATCATTTAACATAATGCACCCATCAAACCTGCAGGTGTCCAGTAGTCGTTGCACCAACAGACATCATTTAAATTGAAGACGGTGAAAAGGACTGATCCCATAACACAGTGCTGATGTGATGTGATGACCATATCCGGAGCAGAGTAAAGGGTATTTTTGAAAGACACAGAACAGCAAAAGGATGTTGAGAGCATCGACAGGCTTCATCGTCTCTGATATTGTATGCAAGTGGATTACGGACAAACAGTCTATCAAGCACCAAATGTGTTGAGGATGATAACTGGCTAATGATAACATTATCTCAGACATCCCTAACGAGTAGAATATGTGGTCATTTATTTCCTTCATTGCACACTCCCAGATGTGAGCTACTGTTCTCTTCACTGCAGGGGTGTGTGTGTGTGTGTGTGTGTGTGTGTGTGAGACGTGTGTGTGTGTGTGTGATGACTGATACATTATTCTCCCTCTTACATAACACTCTTCTTATGGGACACACAAATACACACACAAATGTGCAAAGGTGGAGATAAATGTACCACTCCTGCAGGTGTGTGTATATGTGTGTGTGTGTGTGTGTGTGTGTGTGTGTGTGTGTGTGTGTGTGTGTGTGTATTAGACTTAATGTGAAGGACCACTCAACATGAATGCCAAAATACCCAATCACAGTCCACTGACAGCCGCCACGCTACTGTGACTGGCAGTGAAGGGCTTCAGGGCGGGTGAGGCATTGAGGGGTTCAGGGTAAAAATACCCTAAGAGCCCCCTCACACTCATTCCCAGGCGCCCCCGGACTGGCGGCGCCGCATCCAGTGGGTACACACGAGTGGGTTGTTTGCCAAAATATTCACCCATGAGTCACACACACCTTGAGGCACTAACAATGAGTCCGAGGGTTGTTTATCAGAGTAAACTTGACTGAGGGAGGGAACCAGCTTTGTGTGCATGTGTGTGCGTGTGTGAGTGTGTGTGTGTGTGTGTGTGTGTGTGTGTGTGTGTGTGTGTATGTGTATGTGTGCGAGTGTGTGTGCGAGTGTGTGTGTGTGTGTGTGTGTGTGTGTGTGTGTGTGTGTGTGTGAGGTGTGTATGTGTGCGAGTGTGTGTGCGAGTGTGTGTGTGTGTGTGTGTGTTAAGGCTGCATATTGGTGGAACAACAGGGCAAAGGATTTTGGGATGCAGGAGGTTTGATAGGACAGGGGGTGATTAGATATGGGGAGTGATAAACGATAAAGAAATAACCTGCTAGGCAATAGATTGCCCATCTACCTACCTATTCAGTCATCAATCTAACAATAGATATCCCCATCTACCTACCTATTCAACCATCACTCTAACAATAGATATCCCCATCTACCTACCTATTCAACCATCACTCTAACAATAGATATCCCCATCTACCTACCTATTCAACCATCACTCTAACAATAGATATCCCCATCTACCTACCTATTCAACCATAACTCTAACAATAGATATCCCCATCTACCTACCTATTCAGCCATCGCTCTAACAGTAATGCAATGTATCT
>NC_137913.1:10244958-10252458 GCF_963457725.1 Sprattus sprattus | reverse complement strand
TGTGTGTGTGTGAGTGTGTGTGTGTGTGTGTGTGTGTGTGTGTCTGTGTGTGTGTGTGTGTGTGTGTGTGTCTTCTACCTCATCTCCCCTGATGAGCTGAGCTCCGTCCTGGTCGCGGGCCTGGCTGCTCTTCATGCTGAGCTCCCTCTCCAGATTGTTCAGCTCCTCACGCGCCTCCTGCAGCTCCTCCGCCCTCGACTCCTTCTTACGCGATATGATGGAGGCCTGTGAGGGACAAACTACACGGTAACTATTTCATGCATAGTGACAGATATCTGAGAGGAACAGACCACTAGTTTAGAACTGAATGTGTAATAACGGAGGCCTGCGAGGGACCAACTAGACGGTAACTATTTCATGTACAGTGACAGAAACCTGAGAGGAACAGACTACTTGTTAAGAATTTCCTGTGTAATAATGTAGGCCTGTGAGGGACAAACTATACGGTAACTACTTCATGTACTTTGACAGATACCTGAGTGGAACAGACCACTTGTTAAGAATTTCATGTGTAATAACAGAAGCCTGTGAGGGACACATGCATAGTCACAGCCTGAGAAGAGGATGGAATACACCGCAGAAGACGTTAACCAGACACCCAAGCCTGGAACAGCAGAGCTGTGTAAATAAGGAACAGTCTCAGCTTGACTACCCAGAGAGAGAGAGAGAGAGAGAGATGGTGAGCGAGGCAGCGGTCTTAGTGACGGGGATGGAGTGAACATGGCAGGAGAGCAGACAGTAGGCATGGGGCCAGTCCCACCTGTGGAGGGGCTTACATAGCAGACGCTACACATGTGACCTCACCGCACACATTAGAGAAATATAACATGACAACAACCGCAGTGCAGCCGACATCAACCAGCCTGCTATGCAAGCAATAACACACACAACACACACACACACACACACACACACACACACACACACACACACACACACACACACACACACACACACACACACACACACACACACACACACACACACACACACACACACACACACACACACACCTCCACTATAACAATCAGAGTACATGAATCAGGGCTGGTTTCAAAGGCCAGAGGCGGGTACCTCTGCAGGTCCTGTTCCCAACATAGGGGGGTGGGGGGTGTATCTGTCACAGAGCGGCCCCTTCATGTGCTTTGATAAGACCAGGTCTTCAAAGGTTCCCAGAGGCAGGCACTGGCCGTATCTTATTATTATTATTATTTAGCAGCAGGCGTTTCAGACAGAGCCCAGATGAAAAGCGCTTCTTTGATATGACTACCAGGACGGCACACTGTGCTGGGGGGGCAGAGGCAGCGCTAATGGACGCTTTATCTTATGGACCAAACACACAACGGCTACTGGGCATGTGCGGAGTGAAAGAGGCGTTGCGCTGAGCCCTCTGCTGGACCGTGATGAGATTGACAGTCTGGGGACGGATGGACGCGAAGGTCACCTGTTGTCTGAACAGAGAGAGCTTGTCATCCATGGGGTCGTTCCGCATCATGCGCTTCTCGATCAGCTGGTTGATATGAGTGTTTGTCTCCCGGATCTGAAGGAAGAGAGAGAGAGACAGAGAGGGGGAGAGAGACACAGAGAGGGAGAGAGAGAGATAGAGAAGGTGAGTGAGACACAGACAGCATTGGTTTTGGCTGATTATGCTAAATAGTTCAACTGTTCATAAGAGAATTCGGCATTTTAGCTGCCCAGACAGCATATCACGGATGACCTTTGAGTCCCCTTATAATTAACAGCATATTATCTAAATCAAATTTATTAGGTTTCTAACTGTCCTGATATTATCAACTATGGCTAAGAGTATGCTATCACTTCCTAGCAAGCTAACCTGGGAGGCTGGGCAGCAATAGTGTTCCATTAGAGATAGCTAATACATCCCTTCGTGAGAGGCCTGTCGGCGTTTGTTTACTAATAGCTAGTAACAGACCACACAGAACCTGCAACTGAGTGAAACTCTCCAGCAGCAGCAAGAGATCAGTGCAGGAATTCTTGGCTCCACAATGGATGTTTGTGCGTATGTGTGTGGAAGTATGGATGTGTATGTGACTGCGTGTGTGTGTGTGTGTATGTGTCGTTGTGTATGTGCATGTGTGTGTGTGTGTGTGTGTGTGTGAGTGTGTATGTGTCGTTGTGTATGTGCATGTGTGTGTGTGTGTGTGTGTGTGTGTGAGTGTGTATGTGTCGTTGTCTATGTGCATGTGTGTGTGTGTGTGTGTGTGTGTGTGTGTGTGTGAGAATGTGTATGTGTCGTTGTGTATGTGTGTGTGTATGTGTCGTTGTGTATGTGTGTGTGTGTGTATTAGGATGCGCTCAGGGGCTTCATAGAGCCTAGCTCTGCTGAGTGTGGTACCCCTCCCACCCACCTTGTCCTCCAGCTCGGCGAGCTCGGCCTGGCCCATGGCCGGCTCTGAGGCCACCTTCTGCAGGTACTGCACCGCCGCACGCTTGCTCTGCAGCTCCTTGGGCAGCTTATCCGTCACCATGTAGCTGTTGAACTTGATCTCCTCCTCCAGTCTCTTCATCACACCTGAGGGGGGGGGGGGGGGCAGAGAGAGAGAGGGACACAAGGAAAGAGGGGGAGAGAGAGAGACAGAGACAGGGAAAGAGGGAGGGAGAGAGAGAGAGAGAGAGAGAGAGAGAGAGAGAGAGAGAGAGAGAGAGAGAGAGATGAGCTCAGGGCATAGACGCAGTCAGTCAAGGACACACGCGCGCACATACAAACAAACAAACACACACACGCATGCACACACAGACACACACACACGCACGCGCACACTCACACGCACACGCACACGCACACGCACACGCACACGCACACGCACACGCACACGCACACACACACACACACACACACACTCATAGCCTACTGCACAAAGCAGCGCTGGAGCTTTGAAGGCAACTAATTCACAATAACACTCTCCTGCCTCAAACGCAGCACTACTGAGACAGCTGCTCATTGCAATGCTAATACTGGGGAGAGATCAAGAGCGTGTTATTCTACATCACAGCGAGTGCTGAGAGGGGGGAGCTGGAAATAAACAAATGATTTGGTCCTATCACGGACAGGCTGACATTCTCTCTCGATGTGCGCCACATTCCTCCATGTCATCCGCAAGAGTTCATATCCCCACACCTAAATAAAAACCGGCTAAATTTAGGACGCTACAGCAAATATTTCAAGCATGAATACCAAAGCAGTATTAACCTTAAATAAAAGGCTTCATGTTAGGCCTTAGTTGGGAGATGGCTGTTGGTTAAAAATCACTAAATAACTCAATTTCTTTCCATTGGATTCATGCTCCCAGTCTCCGACGTGAGACATTCCTTTTGGGCAGCCTGCCCTCCCCATCATGAGTGCTTGGCTGTGGTCATTGTGGAATCTGTAAATGTGTAAATCTCATGCGGCACAGCAAAGACACCGGCGTGGGCTGATCCAGGATGATGGAGAGAGGCGGTGAGCCCACACACACACACACACACATATACACACACACACACACACTAGGAGCTCTAATAGCCCTCTTCAAAGCAGTGGAGATTACAGGATAACCACACATGAGAACCTATTAGCAGACAAATCTGTGTGTGTGTGTGTGTGTGTGTGTGTGTGTGTGTGTGTGTGTGTGTGTGTGTGTGTATGTATGTATGTATTTCACCACATGTTTTATAATCCACGTTTCTGTTTTGTCAATGTTCTGATGTGTTTCTGTGTGCTATGCTTTGGCAACACTGTTTCCTTTTAACGGCCATGCCAAGAAAGCATGAGGTGAACTAACTTGACTTGATTTGAAATTTCCTTCTTCTCATTCTCCTTCACCTCTGCTTACTCAAAAGGCCCTGACAGGCACCAAACACACACACACACACACACACACACTCTCTCAGATACACACACACACACACACACACACAAAAGTAATTTCACACAAGCACACATACACACAATGCTAATCCTGCATAGCAGCCACTCACTCTCGGGCTTGGCGTCTGCTGCTGCCTGACGCAGGTCCTTCAGCTGCATCTGAGCTCTCTGCAACCTCTGCTCAGCCTGAAAGAGCTGCAACACACACACACACACACACACACACACACACACACACATATCATTGACCAGTTCAGGTTTACCTTGAATAAACCTTACACCTTAACCCTTACATAACTGTCCATGTCTTATATCTATAAAAAGAATCAATATGAAACTAAGCAATTTTTGTATTCATCCATGCTGTCTGGGGTCAGAGGTCGTCTTCTGGCCAGTACCTGGTTCTTCTGCTCCTGTTTCTGATGGCCCAGGGCCTCCTCCCTCTCCTTCTCCACCCGCAGCTGTCTGGTCAGCTCCAGCATGCGCTGGTGGCTGGACACTGTCTCCACCTAGTGGACACACAGGGCATTGCTGTGAGACGCTGCTGGGATGGCTGCTAGGGAATTTCTCAGGGGCTTAAGAGGGCCTGACTCGGACTCCTGTCACCTTGTCTAGCAGGGCCTAGGACTGTGTCTGATCAACTTAGCACCCAGCTACAACCTTGGCCCCCGAAATGTCGGAAGTATCAGCCTGTCATGTCTGGTATGTCTGTGAGGAGTAGGTGGTTAGTCAGGCTATAGGGGTCAAGAATGTTAGCAGGAGAAAGTGGCAGGGTGGGGGCGGGGTTGCGGTGTCAGTGTCTCAGGGGGTGTACAGGGGGGGGGGGGGGGGGGGGGGGGTACTGAACCTACATGCCATCAGGTGATTAAAATATAATGTCCAGGCTGGATTAGGTGGCGGCTGGTTGGCATGCTACACATTTGGATGGTGTTTTCACTGGGATACATGGCTGTTCAAGGCCGGGTTGGGTGCATGTTAGTGGGGATGCTAGCTGGCTAGCTGGCTGGCTGGATGAGAGGTGTGCTTACACGCTTCTTCACTCTCTCCACTCGTTTGATCAGCTGCTCCTTCTCCTCCTCCATAGCCGCGATGTCCTGAGGAGCAAAGGCAAGCATGGGATCATCCTCTCCGGCCAATTTCATTCATACGCAACGCACTCAAGCGCTGAATTAACCAGCAACAGCATGTCACATATACAGAATATAAGCACACTTTGTGCTCCCTTTTGTCTGATAATGCATGATGATAATGATAATGATGATAGTGATGGTGGCTGTGGTGTTGTTTTTACCCGTCGGATCTCTGACGTGGAGAAGCCAGAGCTCTTGAGCTGCTCACACTCCTTGTGGTAAGTCTTAAACCCCTCCACCAGCTCCCCATACTGCAGAAACACCACACAAGGAACTCAATTAGGTTTAAAACAGGCAGAAATGTATCATACTACAGAACTGACCAAAAAAAGATTTAGGTTAATATGGATATGAAATTATCATAACAACACTCACTGCACTACGAATCTAAGAGTCTAATGGTCACATTGAACAGATTCGCAGCTGGGATGAAAGCCCCCATTGCGTGCGTTTGGGTAAGACTAGGGTTGCCTAGGGGGACGCAGCATTGTATTTTCCCCTACAGGGCGATGGCGTATTATAAGGGACGGGTGGCGACCCTGGGTATGGGATGGGTGGCCAACCTGGTGATGGGTGTCGGCGATGATGTCGTCCACCAGGAACTCAGCGGGCACCTCAAGCTTGACCAGGAAGCGTGCCAGGTAGGCCCTCTTCTTCAGCTCCGTCAGCTTCTGCAGCAGCCAGAAGAGGATGTGGTGGACCACCGGCTTGCTGCCCATCACCAGGCCCTGGCGGAAGCTGCTCCTGTAGGGGACAAACGCGTCGCTGAGTCCGGTGACGATGTGATCGTCCCTACAGGTGAATATGGCATGCCATCGGCCCGGGCTCTTTGGTGTGGCAGTCAGAGCGCATGTTTGGCACCCTGTAGACCCGGGTTCGAGTACGGGTGGGGTGACCATGCTCTCCCTTCATTACAGAGTTCCCTGGGGAGACCTGAGGGCCACGTATACCTAACTACCTAACATTTATAGCAACAGCAGTCCAATGCAATGTCAATAGCATCCCCATGAATAACAGGATAGAGTGGACTGGACTTTATTACCAGGTAAAAGCCAGTGGTATATGCTTGGTACAGACATGGCAGGTACAGCCCTGGCCTTCAGCATGCAGCGTACATAGACATCAGGCACACGTCAGCACTAAACATACATACATACATGTATACATATACAGTACACATACATACATATGACTTGCATTTGACTAATTCACACGCTATGGATCATCAGATGAGTGCAATTACGTGGGTGGAATCAGTGTGGTGCAGGAAAGCGACGTGAGGGCAGTGACAAATAAAGATTATTGCCACTATTATTGCCATAATAGCATAACACAACGGTTTAACACGTGTTTTCTCAGAGTACCTCTATCCCTAACCGCGTTTAGGAAGTGTACATGTGTATTGGGTCTTTGAGGGGGACTCACGCGTCAGAAAGGCTTCCCGGGGGTTTGTACTTGAGCATCGCCAGTAAGGTGAACATCCTCTTCGCTGTCTGCTCGGGCAGCTCCTCACGGATGTCAATAGCGTGCTGCAACACACAGTAACGTTACATCGCTTCGGCTGTTAATACACTTAAAATATTTAATTTAGCTTTAAGTTTCTAAAGCCTAAGCACTGATACTTTGATAAGTTATTCAGCTAGTTGCGTTGTGTGGCTTGTCAGACTTCGACAGCTCCGCGAGTTAAATTAAACTTATTAGAAACGGACATTATAACGGACACAAAAACAGACAGCAAAAAAATATGCTCATGTTTCTAAATGTTAAATTACCTTGGGGTCAATGTCTGCCAAGACATCGTTAAGAATTTGCAACAGTTGCATCGGCTCCTGGGAATCAAACGTGATCAAGTTGAAACTTTTCTTGAAGGGCTCCCTGTTGAGCTGTTCAACGATGAATTTCAGTTGTTCACTCATATTTCTTCGGAATAAAAACGGTGACGTTAATGAAGCTATGCAAATGTGAAAAACAACGGAGTCATTAACACCCGATTATCGTCTTTTAGTTGGCCATGACAGCAAGCTAGCTAGCGAAAGCATAGCATATATTTTCTATACTTAGCAATTGTAAGTTAATGTTACCGTTACCAATGCGGTTTTTCTTAAACGTGTAACTTTAAGAATTATGATTTATCTACAGCTCTAAAATACCCATGTAGTTACAAAAAATGTAATCAATATTTACAGCTACATTACGCTAATATCTGACACTGTAGTTACGATCAACGTTTCAGAAAACAAGTGGTCCATAGAAACGGCCTAACGTGTCTGGTTGCTAACAGGAAGTTGTTTTCTTCTACTGTTATAGGGCGAGAACGGGAGGTCGACGGATAGCAGCGCCACCTACAATACATTTTTGGTGCAGACCGTATCCCATCTTATCCCGTTGCTCATACTGAATAGACTAATTATTTCAATATAATGGGTGTTTTTTCCTGCCTGGTATATACACTCTGGTGTACATTTTGTTATCCGTTCGTGAGGGATCATGAAGAAGTTGGTC
>NC_137913.1:10219958-10234958 GCF_963457725.1 Sprattus sprattus | reverse complement strand
AGGGAGAAGGAAGGGTAGAGAGAGAGTGAGAGGAGGGAGGGTAGAGATGGAGGGGTAGAGAGAGAGACAAAGAGAGGAGAATGAGAGAGAGAGGGGGGGGGGGGAGAGAAAAGGAGAGGAAAATGAGAGCCAGAGAGCGGAAGAGGAGATGAGTGAGGCTCGAAGAGTCCGGAGATTCTCATATTAGATTACTCTAAATCAGAACACGGCTTCACTTTCATTAAATCAACCTGTCACCACACACTCCATCCTATGCTTTAACCCAGCACACACACACACACACACACACACACACACACACTCAGTGTAACTCGAGTGGTTAATGCTGCCCAGGATGTGTTCACTGAGAGTAGGGTCTGGTCCTCAGCTCCTTTAAGCACTGATGAACAGCTCTGTGAGCCTCATGGCCCTCTGCACAGGGACAGCTCTGTGTGTGTGTGTGTGTGTGTGTGTGTGTGTGTGTGTAATGCATCCTGACAGCAGAGCTCAGGAGGGCGGCTGGTGTTGGCAGCACAAGGTCACAGCCACCGCAGAGCCTCACCCTGTGTACACACACACACAGACACTCTCTCCCTTTCTGTGTGCCTGTGATACAAAAACACATGCACGCATATACAGGGCTCTCACCAAAGCATTATGTACACACACACACACACACACACACACACACACACACACACACACACACACACACACACACACACACACACACACACACACACACACACACACACACACACACACACACACACACACACACACACACACACACACACACACACACACACACACACACACACACACACACACACACACACACGAGCAGAGTAGGGCAGGGCAGGGTCATTACCTCCATTAACCAGCAGAGAGCAGTGTTGAGTAAGGAGTTGAGGCTGGGGCCTGACCGAGTCACAGATGAGCTCACTCTGTTCTGCTGTGTCTACATGGAGCTGAGCTACGCCTCTAAAGTAGACCCAACCCTTAGTCAGCTCAGCAGAAAAGCTTTGTGTTTGTGTGTGTGGGTGTGTTACTTACCTCCTGCTTTAGTGTTATGTGGGCCATGATCTAGTTGTGAGTCTGTGTGTGAGTCTGTGTGTATGCATGTGTATGCGTGAGTGTGTGTGTGTGTGTGTGTGTGCTCCTCATCTCCTGCTTTAGTGTTATGCGGGACATGAACTAGTTGAGATCTGCATGTGTGTATGTGTGTATGTGTGTGTGTGTGTGTGTGTGTGTGTGTGTGTGTGTGTGTGTGTGTGTGTGTGTGTGTGTGTGTGTGTGTGTGTGTGTGTGCTCGTGAGAGTGTTTGTGTATTTGTGAGTGTGTATGTGTTTCTCACCTCCTGCTTTAGTGTTATGCGGGACATGATCTCCTCGTGGTCGATGAGGGAGAGCTCATCCAGCTCCTCTATGTTCTCGCCTGAGTCTGGAGACTTCCTCCAGCTGTGTACACACAGACACAGACACACACACACACACAGACAAACACACACACACAGACACAGACACACACAGACACACAGACACAGACACACACATACACACACACAGACACAGACACAAACACACACAGAGAACGCATTAGAAGAACACATTTCAGCTGAAAAACTACCTTCTATATAACACAGAGTTGTAGATTACCAACTTCACTACAACACACTTCTACAGAATGAACTTCAAGAGAACAAGTATCTATAGAGAACAACTACCTTCACAAGAACATGAAGCTATGGAGAACAACTAGCTTCACTATAACATGAAGCTATAGAGAACAACTAGCTTTACTAGAACAAGAAGCTATGGAGGACAACTACCTTCACAAGAACATGAAGCTCTGGAGAACAACTAGCTTCACTAGAACATAAAAGGTATGGAGAACAGCTAGCTTCACTAGAACAAGTAGCTATAGAGAACAACTACCTTCACTAGAACATGAAGCTATATAGAACTAGCTTCACTAGAACATAAAGCTGTAAAGAAACTATAGACTACATAAGAACAAACATACGCAGGAGAGCACGCGGACGGCAGAACTCCTTCAGAAAGCTTTCATCTTGTAGAAGATACAACTCAGAGTTAGAGCACCTCGAGAACACAATGTCCTCACAGTATCCCATCCCAAATATCCGTTCCCCTCAAGGAACCCACACACTGACCCCGTATCCGACCTCAAATACCCCTAAAACTAACACAAAAACAACACACACTGACCCTGTATCCCACCTCAAATATCCCTTAAATTAACGGAAAACACACACTAAAATGCTATTCCCCAATTCAACAGCTTGTGAATCTACTGGGCAATGGAGGATCTTTACTTCACATCAGACCTCCACTGTGTGAAACCCATATCTCCTGTCATGGAACAGTACTCTATGAAGGCCTTCAGTTTATTCTGTATTCCTGAAGAGGAGCGTAAGATAAGCTTCATTGCGTGGCGACGGCTGCTCCTCTCTTACCTCTCTGAATCTGCCATGTCCTTGTCTGACGCCTGGTCCTCAGCTTGTGTGTATGTGTGTATGCGTGAGTGTGTGTGTGTGTGTGTGTGTGTGTGTGTGTGCTCGTTTACCTCTCTGAATCCGCCATGTCCTTGTCTGACGTCGGGTCCTCAGCTCCAGGGGTGGGGTCCTGTAGGCAACACACCTCTCGGTCAACACCTCACAGCGTTCACCATCACAGGGAGAGGGGTCAGAAACGCCCCCCCTGTGTACTATCACCCCAAGGGGGCTCGGGAATGGGTTGTGTTGTTAATCAGGGAGTTGTACACACAGGTCCACGCAGGCGTGCTGGGTGTGTGTACAAACCCCTGAGGGTATTATGGGATATTGTATAGTCCGCCAGTCATTCTTGAAAAAAACATTTTCTCGACAGAACGAACGTGACCCCGACGTACAGCGACGTGACTATACATTATCCCGCTTATTATACGGTTAGTTGCCACAAATCTTCACTGATAAAAATAGTCCTTCATGCAAATGGAACTTTTAAGTTGCAGGTGTTGCATTGAAACATTTTGGCTGTTAACTTCAAATTACAATGAATTTTCGTTACAATAACTGAATGGTCTATTTGCGGAATAATAAATAAATAAAGATATGAATCGGAAGCACAAAACCTGTAGCCAATGACAGCTGCAATTTTTCATTTTCAGCAGCCATTATCAAGAAATATGGGACCTCCGAACATTGGGATGGCCCATCCAATTCAATAGGAAAGTCTGCAGCATACTGAAGAAGCCGTATAATAAACAGACGTCTGGGTGAGAATGTCAAGCAATCATAACGGTTAAAATGAGAAGCCATTCATGTAAGAACACGGAGTCAAATGTATGGATTAACAGTCGCACTGGTGACGTTCCACAAGCAGTCATCTGCCTCAGCGATAACACAAGCACGGGGTACACACACACACACACACACACACACACACACACACACACACACACACAGACAGGGGTACCTCCACGTAGGTTTTTCAAAAGTATTAGCTGCGCGTATCTGTTAGTGATCATCAGGTTAGGGTTTGCCATCACAGACTTCAAGACCAGGTTCATTCCACAAGATTCAAAGGGTTAATGATCAAACGATCCGTTCAAATGATCGCAAAGGAGACAGATCACACAGACAGACCTGATTGCCAACTCCGCTGCAGCTGCTTTCAGCTCCATTCACACACACTGGTGAGCCTCAAGTGGACTTCTGCTCCGCTTTAAAGCTCTACGCTGTGCTGCCGGAAATCCACTAACAAATCTGATTCCCAAGCAAACATAACACACTCGTGTGTGTTTGTGTGTGTGTGTTTGTGTGTTATACAAACGTGTAAAGCTCTTCAGAATGGGAACATTGCCCGTAACAGGGGCCTCTGTCATGATTACAGCACACACACACACACACACACACACACACACACACACACACACACACACACACACACAAACACACCAACATCTAAGTGAACATGAAACATTAAAAGCTAATGAATGAATAGGCAGACCATGAGGTCAGAGTTGAGTTGACCCTACTGATCGACCTTTGACCCCTGACCCTGGCTTCCAAATGCCCCCCGACATAGCAGCTGGTTATGGGGCAGACTGGACCCTGATCATAGCAGCTGGTTATGGGGCAGACTGGGCCCTGATCATAGCAGCTGGTTATGGGGCAGACTGACTGGGCCCTGATCATAGCAGCTGGTTATGGGGCAGACTGACTGGGCCCTGATCATAGCAGCTGGTTATGGGGCAGACTGACTGGGCCCTGATCTGACGTGAATCTGACCCAGCCTCGGCTGCCCTCGGACACAAGGGCTTAGGCCTCTCCTGGGGTGGAGTGTGGGGCAGTTTGGGGTAGTTGGGAATCAGATGGGGGAGGGGGGGGTTATGAATCTGGATCACACACACACACACACACACACACACACACACACACACACACACATACACATACACATACACCAGCAGTCCAAGCCATGAATCATGCGGAGTACCACGGTAAGATGGTGGTGGAGGGCCTGTGAGACGCTGACAGGAAATGTTAGTGCAATCAAAACAAACAAACAAAAGAGTGAGTTCCCAGGCCACGCACTGCATCCAGTTTGCTTCCTGTTTGTTTGTTTTGCGCGGGGGGAGGGGGGGGGGGGTGCGCTACTTACGCGGCGGGGGCGTGTCGCGACTCCGTTGGCCTGGGTGGAGGAGTACAGATTGACATACTCCCCCTCGCCCCCCTCTTCCTTAGCACTCTCGCTCTACAGAAGAGAGGACCAGAGCACAGCCTCACCACACATGTCCTAGCCCCTTTATACACACACACACACACACACACACACACACACACACACACACACACACACACACACACACACACACACACACAAACGAGCCCCTACGCACACCAACCCATACACACACCACCAACACACACTAACCCCTAACCCACACATGGCACCAACATGCAACATTAACACACGTCTAACACACACATGCACGCACACACACACACCATCCAAAATATCACAGAAGCCACCAACACACACATATACCACCAAATATGTACAAGCACAGCCTATCCCCAAATTGCCCAACACGGTCCCAGCACTGCTCAGTACGGACGAGGCTTTCTCTGTTTAATAGGGACGTGTTCACCATTCTCTGTTTAATTGGGACGTGTTCACCATTCTCTGTTTAATAGGGACGTGTTCACCATTCTCTGTTTCCATGTCACTAAGTCCTGCCTGACCACTAAAGCTCAGATAACATATTACTGTTCTGAAAAATCAGTTTCATTATGCTGATCAGATGAATGCACACACAACCCACTGTTACGTAAACAGAACACCTTAATACCAAAGTTAGCCTTTTTTAAACAACAGTCAAGGACTAAAATATGAGATATGCAGGATGTCGATCACAATTCAACCAGTTTATCAGCACATCCACCTGATTTCAACCCATAAGTTCCCCTCTCTTTACTCTTTAAAAACACTTCCTGGTCCCATCATCCTCTCTGCTTCCAAAGAGGAAGTCTCACCACAGCACAGTACAGTAGAGCATGGCACACCACGGCACACCAGGGCACACCACGTCACAGCACGGCACGGCACACCACAGCAGAGCGTAGCTGGAGCTCACCAGAGAGGGCTGGCATGTTTCAGAGAGAGAAGCGTCAGAGGGCAGACAGGTAGCCAGAGAACCAGCGCAGCTCTCCAGAGAGCCGTTAGCCAATAGCAGCGGGTCTTGGCTGGGCGTGGCCGGGGCTGCCAAGTCCAAGCTCTGTGATTGGCAGACAGCGAGACTGAGGTCAGAGACTGAGCAGAGCAGAGCAGAAGGTGTTAATGAAGAGTGTTAGAGGCCCTTTAGCAGGGCCTGAAAAACAGCTTACGCAAAACAAGACAGCAAGAAAATGAAAAAAGAAAAGACCTGAAAACAAAGAAGAAGGACTGAAATTAGAGAAGAGAAAAGACTACGAGCGCAGGCAGGTCTGTGGAAGGTAAAGGCTTAGTTAGACTGAAGGCACACTGGTGGGGGAGTGAGGAGAGGAGAGGAGAGGAGAAAAGAGAAGAGGAGAGGAGAGGATAGGAGAGGAGAGGAGAAAAGAGAAGAGGAGAGGAGAGGAGAGGAGAAAAGAGAAGAGGATAGGAGAGGAGAGGAGGGAGGAGAGGAAAGGAGAGGAGAGGAAAGGAAAGGAGAGGAGAGGAAAAGAGAGGAGAAAAGAGAGGAGGAGAGAGGAGAAAGGGGAGGGGACCAGGGACCTTCCTCCTCCTAAACCCAATCTGCGGGGGACATCTTGCTCCTTTAAACACACATGTTGGGCTACCTGTGACTGTTATCTGGCTGGCTCTCTTGGACTCCAGTGGTCATCCTACATGCACCCATTGGGGGACTTCTCAGAATAGGCAGTAAACTGGTGAGGTGTTATAGCTTATTACTGTGGTAAGCACTAAGCACAGAGAGAGATTCATGTAGAGATTCTCTCCTGTCCCAGTTCCTTCTATAAAACAGAGTAGAAATGTGTCTGCATTGGGAGACTGCTAATGAATCAGGAATGACTATGAACCATGAGTCAAGGCACTGTGAAGAAACCAAACGACTCACGCCTTCACTGGAAGCAGCGACACTTTGACAGCGCTGTCAGGACGACACAAAGGAAGAAAGATAATAATGTGACCAACTCCCAGAGAATAAAGGGCCTCTGGGGACTCGGAAGCTAAAAATGCAGCGACACAAAAAGAAACAACAAAGCTGACTGTGAGAGCTGTGTGAAGACGAGCCCGGTAGCGCTCATATTTGCCTTAATATTGTCTCAGCACTGACTGAGCCGTGAAAAGACGAGTCCAGTTGCGCTCATATTTGCCTTAATATTGTCTCAGCATTACTCCAAATAGACAGCCAGCGAAATCATTCTATGAAAATCCATGTAGAAGTCTTTGCCTGGATAACCTATCAGAGTCTTTTCCTATCACTATAATCTTTCCATGGTTCTACTTAGAAGACCACGGCCTCAAGGACTGTGAGCAGACTCTTTTAAAAGTTCTAGACTGACCAAAGAGCCCTTTCAGGAACCTGTTTTCTTTCCCTGGTGAAGCAAAACGGATTCATTTCACTGACTTACTTTCCCAGTTAGAAAAGTAATAGGTCTAGTGCATACACAGTTAGTTCACACACACACACACACACACACACACACACACACACACACACACACACACACAACCCATTCAGCAGCAGGTAGAGTGGGGTGGGTGGTAGGCTGCACATGGCACAGCCATCGGCTCTAGTTGAGACGGACCACAGATGGAGATGGAGAGAGGTGGTCAAGTCATAGCCTTGTCATTTTTACACCATGCTGCAGTGAGACTTTCTCGAGCTATACATCTATGAATTCTGGTTTTAATGGATTGATGAAGATGTGTCCTGACAAGTGCGTTCGGGATCACAGGTCCACACACACACACACACACACACACAAAGGTAGGGCATTACAAAATATTTAAAGACCAAACAGCTGGTGAATACAGGAACGGGAGGAGCGCAGAAGTGACGGATAAGCACTTACACAGAAACACACACACACCCTGTTCCAGTTACCCAAATGGAATAACATCTCTTGTGGTAGTGCTAAGGTCATTACTCACATTGTTAAAGACACACACACACACACACACACACACACACACATGCTTAATAGTCACACACTACTGATAGTGAGCAAGGCCCAGGCTTAGCAAAAAAAGTGTGAGTGTGAGTGTGAGTGTGAGTGTGTGTGTGTGTGTGTGTGTGTGTGTGTCTGTGTGTGTGAGAGAGAGAGAGACAGAAAACAGCGCTGGCAGGTATGATTAAAATGACACCACAATAACACAGTGTCATGGAGACGGAAACCACACCTTTGGCAGAGGACTGATAGAAAGAAATAAAGAAAGACAAGAAAAGAAAAGTAAAAGGCCTGTGAAGCCCAGAGACATGTTTACAGGAGCACCCATCTGTGCTGTGTGACCTTGGCTGAACCTGGTTTGTGTGTGTGTGTGTGTGTGTGTGTGTCTTGCGCTGGACCCGGCCTGTCATAGTGTCAAGCCACACATTGAAAGCCACTTCTTGCCTGCATAATCACAGTTAATCCCCCATCCTCAACAACAAAATGGGACGAAAGGAAGCCAGAGGAAAAACATGTAGAGGCACACATTACGCAAAAACACACACACACACACACACACACATACACACACACACACACACTTCTACAGAGGAGGGGTGGGGGGTAAACCCTCAGGTCTTTGAAAGATGCAAACACAAAAGGCGCTGCTTTTCAAAACTCTATGCTCAGTACACTTAGCTTTCACTGTGGTTGAGTGTGTGTGTTGTGTGTGTGTTGTGTGTGTGTGTGTGTGTGTGTGAATGTGTTTCCAGGATTCCAGGGACATTGTATTTCCCTCACTGTCCAGGTGAGAACATCTCCTAACAGCACTTGTCACGGTGATAAGTCAGGAGGAGAGGCTAGTGCAGGCCACAGCATGCCTGGATTCATGTGCTTTAGCCTGGGCTCTGTTACCATAGGGATCACAACGCCTGGGCTCTGTTACCATAGGGATCACAACGCCTGGGCTCTGTTACCATAGGGATCACAACGCCTGGGCTCTGTTACCATAGGGATCACAACGCCATGGGCTCTGTTACCATAGGGATCACAACGCCTGGGCTCTGTTACCATAGGGATCACAACGCCTGGGAGAGTGGCTGTTACTATAGGAGTCATAGGCACTTGGGAGGGTGTTAGTTAGCGTCGGCCTAACAGATTAAGACTAAAAAGGCGTTTAGTGTGTAGATTAAGAGGAAGGATGGAGCAGACTGAGTGTGTATGGAGCTCTGAATGTGTGTGTGTGTGGAGCAGACTGAGTGTGTGGAGCTCTGCAGTGCTTAACTCATGAGCTGCTAGTATAGGCAGCAGTCTACACCTTAGTGCGTCTAGGTCACTGGATTGAATGAGACAGCAGGGTGGTAACTGTGCCTGTAAACCTCACTGTGTCTGTAAACCTAACTGTGCCTGTGCACCTTACTATGCCTGTGCACCTAACTGTGCAGTACCCTTCATTAATAAATGTATGCAGCAATGCAAACCTTTGTGAATAGTTCTTAGGGTACAGAAACACATGGAAACCTTTGCACTTTATGGAGTGTCTGGTAGTGTAGAATGGTGTGCGTACTTTTCAGGGTGTTGGTCATTTGCACGTGATAATGTCCAAATTAGTTGATCCAAACCTTGCATGGTTCTGTACAAGTCATGGAGGTAGGTAGGCAGGCCAGGCAGACTAGGTAGGCAGTGTTAATCTAGTCCTCAGCATGAAGGTTAGTTCAGATCTCAGGATGTGGTTTGTTAGATTGTGAGTGTGTGTCTGTGTGTCTGTGTGTGTCTGTGTGTGTCTGTGTGTGTCTGTGTGTGTCTGTGTGTCTCTGTGTGTCTCTGTGTGTCTGTGTGTCTGTGTGTCTGTGTGTCTGTGTGTCTGTGTGTCTGTGTGTCTGTGTGTCTGTGTGTCTGTGTGTGTGTGTGTGTGTGTGTGTGTGTGTGTGTGTGTGTGTGTGTGTGTGTGAAGCACAGAGAAACGGGCGGAGCAGCAGAGGCAGAAGGGCAAGACTCACCGTGGGCGCAGTGAGGGAGGAGTTAGAGGCGGAGAGGCTGAGATTGGCGGCGGCGGCGGCGGCGGCAGCTGCGTCTCCCTCCGCGGCCAGAGAGCCAGCCTGAGCCGCCGGGAGCTGACTCGACAGAGACGAGGAGGAGGAGGAGGAGGGAGAGGCAGAGAGGGACGCCTATGAAGAAGCCAGAGAGGAAACAAAGGGTCCCCGAAAAAGGGACGGAGAAAGAGAGAGAAAGAGAGAGAAAGAGAAAAAGAGGGAAAGAGAGAAGGCATAAGAAAATAAGAGAAAGAGTGCAGTGCAGTGGCTTTAGGAGAGTCACCTGAGCAGGGTTAGTGACACACACACACACATTTTCACACACACAGACACACACACACCAACTCTCTCTCTCTCTCTCTCTCTCTCTCTCTCACACACACACACACACACACACCAACTCTTTTTCTCCCTCTCTAACACACACGCACGCACGCGCGCACACACACACACACACGCGCAAGCTTAATACACAAGAGGAGGCATGTCTTACCATGTAGCAGATAAGAGAGAATAAAGTGATTTGAGTGAAGAAGTGAAGAAGAACAGCAAAAGAAGGGCAGGATGGATAAACACCAGACAGATGCAGAACGTGGCGCCATGACCAAACCACACTCATACACACACACACACTCTCTCTCTCTCTCTCTCTCTCTCTCTCTCTCTCTATCTGCAATCTCTATCTATCACTTCCTCTCTCGCTCAAACACACACACACACACACACACACACACACACACACACACACACAGGTGAGAGAGATGTACACCAGACTGTGCTGTATCTATGGCCACAGTGCAGCCGGGCTGATAAAGCTTAATCCTCAGGAACATGTGCTGGAGACAAAATCATTCACACACACCCACGCACATACAAAGCCTCCCAAATAAACAGAAAGCCAAATGGTCTGCCCTCGTTCACACACACACACACACACACACACACACACACACACACACACACACACACACACACACACACACACACACACACACACACACACACACACACACAGACACACACACTTCATCATGTTTTTCATTTCATTCTCGGCATCTCAGGGGGATGTGGTGGAGATAGAACTTCAATGCTGGATAAACCTTAAAGCGTGTGTGTAAAGCGTGTGTGTACTTTAAGGCGTGTGTGTGTAATTTCCTGTCACAGGCTGCAGCATTAATAAAGCTTCTCCTCTGGGCTGGACTGGAGTGTGTGCTCACAGGGTGGAGATTACAAGCTGTGGAGTTTCATTTGGACAGACTGCGGAGCCACTTACAACTCCACTAAGGCTCAGAGGCAGGGAGTGTGTGTGTCTGTGTGTGTGTCTGTGTGTGTGTCTGTGTGTGTGTGTCTCTGTGTGTGTGTCTGTGTGTGTGTCTGTGTGTGTGTCTGTGAGTGTTTAAATACCTATGGGTGATAGCAACGAGTGTGAGGTCTGTATGAATGTGAGGGATTATAGATTCAGTCCCACTGTGAAGCTTGGGGAAATTTCTTTTTTTTCTCTCTCTCTCCTCTTCCCCCTCTCCACACACACACACACACACACACACACACACACAGGTCATCATACAAAGGATGTCCAAAATCCTGTTGTAAAACTGTCTCTCTGTGTGTGTGAGTGTGTGTCAGACAGCATAACTGATACATAGCCAAGCTGTGAGTTGACAAGTATCACACAAACACATGTCTGTAGGTGCACACCAACACACACATGAGTGACACAAAATAATTTGTGAAATACCTCAACCTACACTAAAATACAAACACGACTCTAAACACACACACACAAAACAAACCTCTACACACACACACACACACACACACACAAACCTCTACACACAAACCCAACATACCTCTACACACACACTCACACACACACACACACACACACACACAGGCACATAACACAATGAAAGTGTATGATGTATGCCTGTTGATGCTGGAGAGGGACACTACAGAACAGGACTGATGACATGACGACCTGCTGGATGGAGTGAGCAGACCGTCACAGCGGAGATGACTGGGCTGAAACAAAGACCAATGTGTGTGTGTGTGTGTGTGTGTGTGTGTGAGTATGTGTGTGTGTGTGTGCGTGCGTGCGTGCCTGTGTGTGAGTATGTGTGTTTGCGTGCGTGCGTCCGAGTATAACAAGTACGTGAGTGTGCATGCGAGTACGTGTGTGTGTTTGGTGTGAGTGCAAACGTGTATGTGTTCGTGCGAGTACGTGTGTGTGCGAGTACGTGTGTGTGCTTGCTAGCAAGTGTGTATGATTGTGTGCGTGTGTGTGTGCACGTGTGTATAAGTGTGTGCGTGTGTGTGTGTGACCTTGAGCTGAGCTATGCAGGTACACTTCTGTATGCTTTGGGAGTAGGAGTGCATGTGTGTTTAGGAGGCTGTGTGAGTGTGTGTGTGTGTTTATGAGGCTGTGTGTGTATGTGATTATGATGCTGTGTTTGAGTGTGTGTGTTAAGGAGGCATGGTGTGTGTGTGTGTGTGTGTGTGTCTGTGTCTGTGTGTGTGTGTGTGTGTGTGTGTTTAGGAGGCATGGTGAGAGAGTGAATGTGTGTGTGCGCGCGTGCATGTGTATAGCACTCTCACCAGTTGCCTCTGTTTGGGAGGCAGGGCTGGGGGCGGCAGGGGGTCGTGCATGGAGTCGCTGCTGCTGAAGGAGTCGTTGAAGCCGTACACCTCCTGGAAGCGCTTGTTGCGCTGCTCGTAGATGCTCTCGCTCTGGGGCATCTGGTAGAAGACTGACGGCTGGGGCTCAGAGTAGTCTTCCACAAACTGCATGTACTTCAGGACTGACACACACACACACACACACACACACACACACACACACACACAGAAAACACAGATGTCACACACTGCAAGCACTATTACTTCATGTGCAGTTCAGTTAAGCATATAATTACAGCTGTATGAAAACAAACAAACACACACACACACACGCAGACACACACATAGTGTCGTTTAATACACTACTAACACACTTGTATGACCCCTCCACAGATAGCAGAGAAGAGGCCTTTAGATATACGTGAATTCGTCTCTGCTAGTCTTGATGACCCTAGTGGTCTGTAGCAGTACTGCACCTGCCTCCACTCTTCAGCCTCAACCTTGACCTGACCGAGGCAGAATCACATTCAACTACACACACACTGAATCACATTCAACTACACACACACTGAATCACATTCAACTACACACACATTGAATCACATTCAACTACACACACACTGAATCACATTCAACTACACACACACTGAATCACATTCAACTACACCCACACTGACTGGATTTCTTTTGGTTGGTTTAACAGAAAGGTGGAGGGAGGGAGAGGGAGAGAAAGAGAGAGAGAGTGAAAGACAGAGCAAGTGAAAGTTAAAATACTAGTGGATACAGCTGGTGGTATCCTCACTCATTGTGTGTGTGTGTGTGTGTGTGTATCTGCATCATCCGATACTTTTACAGATGTTTCCTGATGATCACGCCCTCTCTCCCTCCTTTTCTCTCCCTCCCCCTTCCCCAAACACTGCTTACGGCCCTGTCTACAAACACAGCGGCAGCAACAACTCGCTCTCGCTCCCTCTCGCTCTCTCTTTCATCTTCTCACTCTTTCTCTCTCAATACAATTTCAAAGATTTCATGACATTGTCCAGGCATACGGACATGCGTGAGTAGATTCAATAAAAACTAACAAATGAGCAAAAATGTCTGCCGTTCAGCCTGTTCCTGGCGTTTCCACACTCCACGCCACATGACATCACTGCCTGACATCACCCCCAACCCAACCCAACCCCCACACACACACACACACACACACACACACACACACACACACACATACACACAAGAGCATGGGGTAAAGAGAGTGGCTGTGTTGTTTCTAGTGTAATATCTGGCAGAGCAGGCTGGTCAGCTGGACAGAGAGTGTGCTCCCACCAGCTCAGCCTTAGAGGGGGAAGGTGGTGTGAGTGACCGGCCAATGGTACACACACACACACACTCCCGCTCGCTCACACACACACACACACACACACACACACACACACACACACACACACACACACACACACACACACTCTTACTGTGTCGGCTCTTCTTCTCGGGCAGGGGCGGAGGGCTCTGTGGGATGTCTGTGCTCTGGCTGGGGCTGAAGTGAGGGGTGGAGCCGTAGAGGAAGGGCGGGGCCGGGGAGACGGCCGTGTAGACGGGGAAGGGGGGCACGGGGGGGCCGGGGCTGGCACGGAGCGCTAGGAGCTCCTCCTCGCTGATGTTGTCGTACTGCGAGGGCAGCCGCTCGAAGAGGGCCCGCGGCGACCCCGTCCCGTCCAGCGACGAGGCATGGGTGGGCAGCGCCCCGCTGCGGCGCTTCTTCTGGGGGAGGGCCGGGGGGGCGCTGACGCGAGACTGGAGCGGGGGCGGGTGGAGGGGGGACGCCCCGTACGGAGAGCCCACCGGGGACTGCTGGTAGAGGGGGGGGCAAGAGGAGGAGGACTCGCGGTGGGATTCAGGGAGGGGGCTCAAGCACCCCCCCATGGAGAGGGGCGCGATCTGATCTACACTGGAGAGGTCCTGGTGCAGGAAGTCATAGTCTGGATCGTACCCCTCCGTTATATCTGCAGAGAGGGGGTGATAGAGAGAGAACACACAAGAAAACAAATGTATTAACATGCTGCCAACACACCACACCACACCACACCGCATCATCAATAAAACACAAGGAAATGGAAAATACTTAAAAAGGCGAAGAGTGTGTGTGTGTGAGAGAGAGAGCGAGATAGCGAGAGAGAAAGAGAGAGAGAGAGAGAGAGATAGTGTGTGTGTGTGTGTGTGTGTGTGAGAGTGTGTGAGTGTGTAATAGTGTGTGAGTGTGTGTGTGTGTGTGTGTGTGTGTGTGTATGGGCGATGGGTGGCAATAGCAATAGAAAGACAAAAGGGAGAGAAAACAAAGGATTGAATAAAGACAAAAAAAAGGTGAAGGAGGAAGAGAAGGGAAGAAAAGAGAAGAGAGGGGAAAAGTAAGATAGTGTAGACAAGGAGAAGGAGAGAGAGAGTGAGAGGGATGGATTAGTCAAGAAGATGGCGAGAGAGTGAGAGAGATGGATTAAATTAGACAGAGGAAGTGTTTTCAGATTAACCCTAGCTCTAGTTCAAAGCCTGGGGCAAGTTAACTGCCACTCAAAAACACACACACACATGAAAGTGAAAGTCCTCTCTATGCACGCATGCGTGCGCACACACACACACACACACACACACACACACACACACACACACACACACACACACACACACACACACACACACACACACACACACACACACACACACACTTACTCTTACTTA
>NC_137913.1:10212458-10214958 GCF_963457725.1 Sprattus sprattus | reverse complement strand
TTGTGAGGGGCAAGAGGAGACTGATGGTGTTGTGAGGGGCAAGAGGAGACTGATGGTGTTGTGAGGGGCAAGAGGAGACTGATGGTGTTGTGAGGGGCAAGAGGAGACTGATGGTGTTTGTAGAGCGGTCGTGAGGGGCAAGAGGAGACTGATGGTGTTTGTAAAGCGGTCGTGAGGGGCAAGAAGAGACTGAAGGTGTTTGTAGAGCGGTCGTAAAGAGCAAGAGGAGACTGATGGTGATTGTAGAGTGGTTGTGAGGGGCAACAGGAGACTGATGGTGATTGTAGAGTGGTTGTGAGGGGCAACAGGAGACTGATGGTGTTTGTAGAGCGGTCGTAAAGAGCAAGAGGAGACTGATGGTGATTGTATTGATATTTTTAGCCTGATAAATGATATCAATACTGAAAGTAAATCTTGTCTCAATACTTCAAAGTCGATTCTGTCACATGAAGGTAGAATAATACTGAGCTTTGTTTAACACATTCTCGCTTACCTACACACACACATGCTAGCACACACACACACATACACACATTTGCTCACACACACATTCGTCACACATTCGTCACCCGCACACACACACACCCTGGGAAAGGCCCTGGCGGAACGCTGCTTCTGAGTAACAGACAGAGAGAGGTGCTGTGTTGAACTCTAGCCGTTGAAGACGAGACTTCTCAGAAATGCTATATATAGCACCTCTAACCTCGTATTTACATTGATATGAATAAAACCCATAGCGGTTCTGCATTAAAAAAAAAAAAAAAAAAAACTTAAATGATTCACGATCAGCACTGCTGTAGTGTCCCTTTCTGCAAGGCCTCAGTCCTTGGGTAATATGACCTGCTGTGAGGAAGTGCAGGCTCTCTCTTCTTCTGCTTTCCCTGCCTAAATAATCCCTTTCCCCGCCTTTTCCTCCAGCACTGAGGCCGTCAGCAGGTCAGACCGGGGGGTCATCACACACTCTTGTCATTCACAGAGACAAGAGTGTGTGATGTGAGCATGACTTATTGTTCCCAAGTAAAATGAGATCACCGTCAGCTGGTTCTCTTTTTGTCTACGGATTCAGACAGTGTGCTCCGCCCCCTAAACTTTTTAAATATGGATAGCTGACTGTTTCTATGAAACTCACAGTATCACTTCCCTTGTGTGTGTGTGTGTGTGTGCGCGTGCATGTGTGTGGGAGAGAGACAGACAGTGTTTTTGTGTGTGTACAGTACAGTAGGTTATGAGTGCTCACTGATGCTAGTGTACTCACCAGAAGTGCTCTGGAACCTTAAGCCCTGGGAGGGGGGGTTTCGGGGGGGCCACCTCCTCGTCCGTGGAGTCGGTGAGGATCTCGGTGGATTGGGCCGTGGTGGAGGCGTTGGTCGGTGCATCCTTCTCTCTCTCCTTCTCCTTCTCTCCATCAGCCTCCTCTGCGGGAGGCTCCGGTGTGCTGGAGAGAGGCATACTTCAGTACCGGTGTCACAAGGCACTCTCCAAAACACACAGACACAGACACACACACACACACACACACACACACACACACACACACACACTTCAGTGCCAGTGTCACAAGGCACTCACCAAAACACACACACACACACACACACACATCTAACAGCACACAAGGCACTCACCAAAACACACACACATACACACACACACACACACACACTCTCACTCTCACTCTCACTCCCAACAACAGATATGCCTTATGCGCAATGCGTAACATAAATCCACAGAATTCAAGGGAGATAAAACCAAAGTGCATGCCATTGCACGCACACACACACACACACACACACACACACACACACACACACACACACACACACACACCTGTCCTGTATGGTCACGGGGGGCACAGGCTTGACGGGGGAGGTGGGGGAGGGGTGCTCTTGCTTCTCGATGGTCAACTTCACTAGCTCCTGCAGGACACAGCATAGGTCAAAGGTCAGACAGAGGTCACAGCAGGAGGTCAAACAGAGGTCACAGCAGGGGGACACACTCAGGTCAGGAAATCTCACATTAATGAACAATGAGACATCACCCAGGGAACAATCAGCACTTATCATGGACCAATCAGCTACAAGCCAGAAACAATCAGCACTGATCATGGTCCAATCAACTAAAAGCCAGAAACAATCAGTACTGATCATGGACCAATCAGCTAGCAGGCAGCCCCTGTATACACCCCAACGACAGTGACTCAGACACACTCTCACCTTCACTCCATCCAGCACGGCTCTAATCACCGTGGTGACGGACACGATGGTGTCCTTGTCGTCCAGGTTGATGTCATCATCTCCCAGCATCACCTGGTCGGACCAGCGGATGAGGTTCCCCAGGCTCTGGTAGACCCGGTTCAGACACGACGACACGGCCGAGCTGGACACGAGACAGGAAAGAGGTTATCTCCTGTCGACCAACTCCAGGGGTCAAGGCAGGGTCATACACAACAGTAGGGGTCAAGGCAGGGTCATACACAACAGTTGGGGTCATGGCAGGGTCATTC
>NC_137913.1:10184958-10207458 GCF_963457725.1 Sprattus sprattus | reverse complement strand
AAGGACACTTAAACTACAGCAAGGACTCCCACCCTTTTGGCAACACCTAGTTCAAGGATTTCATGCACCACTGCAGTCCCATTTTATTTGTATTCATTTCTCATGTTGTCATGTTGTACCTTTGCATACCACTGCAGCTAATCTATTAGCACAGCTAGGCTATCTCCTGAACCCTCTACAGAGTATTTATTAGCACAGCTAGGCTAGGCTAGCTCCTGAACCATCTGCACAGCAAAGGACAGCGAACCAAGACAACAAAAGAGAACCGAGAGAGGAGAGAGGAGAGAACAGGGACATAAGGACAGAGCAAACCTGTAGGCATAGACATACAGACAACAGACAGACAGACAGACAGACAGACAGACAGACAGACAGACAGACAGACAGACAGACAGACAGACAGACAGACAGACAACAGACAGACAGACAGACAGACAGACAGACATACATACAGACAACAGACAGACAGACAGACAGACAGACAGACAGACAGACAGACAGACAGACAGACAGACAGACAGACAGACATCAGTGTTTATCTGTTACAGCTACGTTGGCCACCATCATGTCTTTCCGGTGTGTTTCTAACTATGAGCTTGGCCGTCTGTCTGTGTCCTGTTTGGTGATGAACAGACGCTGCCTGATTGAGTGACGGGTGACCATGGGCTGTCTGGGGCTTACTGCTTCGTAATATGTCTTTGCAATCAGCTGTGAAATGCTGGGGGCTGCCAGAGATGTAAAACTCGGAGTGGACAACATCCGTCATGGTCTGTGTCATCTCACTGCTAAAACACACACATGAGTGTTACAGCTGCTGATCTGACGTCTGTTCCCTCACACACACTCAGGGTACATCTGATGGCTCTCATCCCAACCAAACTGACATCTTGTGCCTGCCTGTGTGTGTGTGTGTGTGTGTGTGTGTGTGTGTGTGTGTGTGTGTGTGTGTGTGTGTGTGTGTGTGTGTGTGTGTGTGTGTGTAAGGGGGATAGATGGTGGAGAACAGTTTGTGTATGGAAGATGGTTTGATATGAACTGCCGCAATTATGTAGCCTAGAGCAGTGGGTCCCAACTGACCAGTGGTTCCCACAAATGACAAGAAAATACATTACTCAGCAATATACAGTCATTTTTCAGTAAATTTCTCCTTTTGTAACAGAATGATAACTTCTAACACAATGGCATCCCTGTAGACAGTTAGTAAGCTGAAGCTCTCCCCACTCAGCACTACTCCAGCCCACACTTCAGACTCATATAGCAGGCCATGCATCTATCTATCCATCTCATCTATCTCACCTATCTATCTATTTAAATCTCATCTATCTCATTATCTATCTATCTTTCTATCTCACTATCTTTCTATCTCACTATCTAACTATCTCATCTATCTCATCTATCTCATTATCTAACTATCCATCTCCATATCTCTCTCTATCTATCTCCATATCTCTCTCTATCTATCTCTCTATCTATCTCTCTATCTATCTCTCTATCTCTCTATCTATCTATCTATCTATCTCTCTATCTCTCTATCTATCTCTCTATCTATCTCTCTATCTATCTCTCTATCTATCTATCTCACCTATAACTCACACAGAATCTTCTCTCTCAGAGAGCTCCCTTTTCCCTTTGTGACTGAGGCATGAGAACCATGAAGGGTCAGCCTGTTCCATTTCAGAATCAAAGCTACAGTTCGTATTCTTTCTACAGAAGCCAGTACAATTCTGAAAAAAACGACACTGTCACCCCACTCGGAATGATTTTGCAACTCACAAGTTGAGAAACACTGGCGTAGACTACACAGACTGAGACAGAGTGAAACTACTAGTGACTCACCACTGAAACACCACACACACACACACGTGTTAAAATGCACCAGCACTCGACTCATCTCAAGACCACACTTTAGCCTTTCAAGGCATAACCAGAGCCTCCTCAGAAATGCAGAGGAAGGACCAGACCCTCAGTGACACCTCCATGCAGCCTCGGTCCCACAAACACACACTCACAGTGGTCACACACACGACACGCACACAGAGTCACACACACACGCACACTGAGTCACACACACACAAACACAGAGACACGCACACACAAACACAGAGACACGCACACATGCACGCAGACATACCCAGACATGCACACACAGGCAGACACACGGACACGGACACGGACACGGACACGGACACGGACACGGACACGGACACGGACACGGACACGGACACGGACACGGACACGGACACGGACACGGACACGGACACGGACACGCACACGCACACGCACACGCACACGCACACGCACACACACACACACACAGAGAGTGAGTGTCATTCTGGAGCCCCCCCAGAAAGAAAGGAAGGGTACACCAATAATACCAGAAATCCTCTCCACTACCTGGCAGCGCCCACACTTTAGAGGGGATTTCCCCAAACTACGCCCTGCTTTTACTTTAACGTCAGACTTTTCTGCCTGGTGAAGATAAGGAGAGGAACTAGGCTACCTGTGAGTCATTGCTGAACCTGTAGCTTTTTACGGAACTTCCAAGCATACTCGTAGGCAGTTGTGTGGGCTTAAACACACACACACACACACACACACACACACACACACACACACACACACACACACACACACACACACACACACACACACACAGAACCAGCAACCGCCCTACACTAATCTCTCATCTCTCTGACATAATTAATTGATGTCAGCAAGAAGATATCTGCCAAAGGTCAAAACTCAAGTGTCATAGACTATGACTTCATATCCTACAGTGGAGAGGAGTCTGGCAGCAGGCTGCACCAGTTAAGCCTCTGCGCTGGACGCTGGAGGAACGGGCTCCTTAAAACACACAGCCAACAGGAAAAGGCCCGAACATCAGAGGTCAGAGTTCAGGTGACCCAGACTATGAGACTGCCAGACCAGTGACCTCACATTCCACAGAGGTGATAACTCAGCTGCACGACGCGTAAATAAAACCTGCAGGAATACGTTTTTCTACTTCCTGACGCCCAGCAGGATTAAGGCCTTATGCACACCGGCTGTGTTGTGCGTGTGTGTAGCTTGTTGATTTTCATGTTGGCGCCCATGTTTAAAAAATCTACGAAAAAAAACAGACAGCGCATGATAATGCAGCTGCAATGCACACACGCAACACAGCCAGAAGACCCAACGCACACAACACAGCCAGAAGACCCAACGCACACAACACAGCCAGAAGACCCAACGCACACAACACAGCCAGAAGACCCAACGCACACACGCAACACAGCCAGAGTGAAACGGGAATAAGGCCCAACGCACACGCAACTCAGCCAGAGTGAAGCGGGCAGAAGGCAACACAGCCATGAACCTGCTGCCCCTAACAGTTTCAGCTGTGGCCTGACTACTGCTGCTTCCGAGAGAATCCTGCAGATTCATGCTGCCTCCAACCGAGCGCTCAGAGGTCGTCGAGGGGACGCAGAGGGCAGCGATGCAGAAGCACGCTGCCTCCAGTCGAGTGCTCAGAGGGGGATCGCCAAGGGCAGCTCTGCAGAGTCATGCTGGTCATGCACGCATCCCCATCGTTGAGGGGACGCGGAGGGCAGCTCCGCAGACACTGCAGCAGAGACGCACTGATCTCTATACTCGGATGATATACACCGTAGCATTATAAAGTTCATACCACTTATTCACAAAAACATGCGGGTGTACACCAAGATGTTGTTGGAAAGTGTTGTACACATGTATTGAGTGTTATTATTAACCTGGCAAGTCATTGAGAACTTCTTATTTTCAATTGCAAAAGCTTCTTGCAGAAGACGGGGTAGGGGCTAGAAAAAAATGGCAAAAGTTATAGAATCGCAGAGCGGTCAAGTCCAACCTCATAATTTCAGACTCTCATTTAGTGGTGTTGAGGGAGCGTCGCTACAGGACATCTCTTGGCCAACCAACCACAGCCCACATCACGGGTCTTCTGTTCCTGGCAGAGAGGGTGTGAGTTCTGGAAAAGTGGGAATCTGGATGGAGTGTGTGGGTTGTTGGTAGAGAGGGTGTGAGTTCTGGAAAAGTGGGAAGCTGAATGGAGTGCCTGGGAAAGTGGGAATCGGGATAGAGTGTGTGGGAAAGTGCGAATCGGGATAGAGTGTCTGAGAAAGTGGGAATTTGAGTGGAGTATGTGGGAAAGTGGGAATCTGGATGAAGTGTGTGGGTTGATGTGGGAATCTGGATGTGTGTGTATGTGTTGATGTGGGAATCTGGATGTGTGTGTGTTGATGTGGGGCAGCAGTGGATGCGTCTCACCATCTCTGAGGAGGGCTGCTGAGGCTGCCAACACTCTCCCACAGAGCTGGGGCCATGCTGGAGAGGACACACTGCCAGCCTCTCTCCTCTCCTCTCCTCTCCTCTCCTCTCCTCTCCAACTGAAATATTCACTTTTCTTTTCCTCCACTCCTCTCTTCTCCTCCTCTCCTCTCCTTTATCTCCTCATCTCCTTTCTCATCTGCCCCAGCATTTACTCTCTTCAGCTCTCCTCTTTGTCCTCTACTTCACTCCTCTACTTCACTCCTCTGCATCCTTTTCTCTCCTCCCCTCCCCTCCCCTCCCCTCCAGTCCTGCAGGCTGACACACATCTGAGCTGTATGGTGTGAATGAGAAACAATCTGAGCCTGTCCTCAGACGGGGAAGTGCATGAATGGCCTTGGTTGTCAGAGCAGCCACTTCCAGTAGACAATGACCTTAAAAGCAGAAGTGCAGTGCTCACTGTGTGGTCTGATACACGCTCCACTGTTCTCCTACGAGGAATGAGACTCGACAGCCGGCTCCAGTTGAGAATACTGGTTCCAAATTGTGCGATTCAGTGGACTTGAACGCCTCCAAGGTTATCAATTCCTTTTATTGATGTCGGCATGTTTTTCGAATAGTTGCACATTGCAATGGACGTCGAACTCTATGTCTACGCTGCTAGACAACTTGCAACAGAGTGTCTGTGTGCCAGAGTGTCTGTGTGCCAGAGTGTCTGTGTCTCAGAGTGTCTGTGTCTCAGAGTGTCTGTGTCTCAGAGTGTGTGTGTCTCAGAGTGTGTGTGTCTCAGAGTGTCTGTGGGCCAGAGTGTCTGTGGGCCAGAGTGTCTGTGTGCCAGAGTGTCTGTGGGCCAGAGTGTCTGTTTGCCAGAGTGTCTGTGTCTCAGAGTGTCTGTGTCTCAGAGTGTCTGTGTCTCAGAGTGTCTGTGTCTCAGAGTGTCTGTGTCTCAGAGTGTCTGTGTCTCAGAGTGTCTGTGTCTCAAGAGTGTCTGTGTGCCTGAGTGTCTGTGTGCCAGAGTGTCTGTGTGCCAGAGTGTCTGTGTCTCAGAGTGTGTGTGGGCCAGAGTGTCTGTGTCTCAGAGTGTCTGTGTCTCAAAGTGTCTGTGGGCCAGAGTGTCTGTGTCTCAGAGTGTCTGTGTCTCAGAGTGTCTGTGGGCCTGAGTGTCTGTGTCTCAGAGTGTCTGTGGGCCAGAGTGTCTGTGTCTCAGAGTGTCTGTGTCTCAGAGTGTCTGTGTCTCAGAGTGTCTGTGTCTCAGAGTGTCTGTGTCTCAGAGTGTCTGTGTCTCAGAGTGTGTGTGTCTCAGAGTGTCTGTGGGCCAGAGGTTCTGTTTGCCAGAGTGTCTGTGTCTCAGAGTGTCTGTGGGCCAGAGTGTCTGTGTCTCAGAGTGTCTGTGTCTCAGAGTGTCTGTGTGCCTGAGTGTCTGTGTGCCAGAGTGTCTGTGTGCCAGAGTGTCTGTGGGCCTGAGTGTCTGTGGGCCTGAGTGTGTGTGTCTCAGAGTGTCTGTGGGCCAGAGTGTCTGTGTCTCAGAGTGTGTGTGTCTCAGAGTGTCTGTGGGCCAGAGGTTCTGTTTGCCAGAGTGTCTGTGTCTCAGAGTGTCTGTGTCTTATTGCACTCACATGTATATAAAATGGAGAAAGACAGTTGCACTCACATGTAGTATATAACCTGGAGAAGAACAGTTGCACTCACATGTATATAACCTGGAGAATAGCATCTGTTACTACTTACACCCTTTTATGACCTACTGCATATAACACAGTTTATTACGACAGTCTATTACTTCACACCACATGCAGGGGGCTGTGCTTAATTGCTGTGACTCCATACAGTAGAGTGTTTTAGCGTTCACCAGATGTGTTTTATGGCTCCTCACCACACTGGGGGATTAACATGGAGTCTTGGGTTTGGCCCTCTGATTACAGATAAAAGAAACTGGGCTGAGGCTGGCTTAGCTTTTGTGAAGATCTGATACGGGCTTCAAGCGAAGTGACGCCTCTCTCTCCCGCTATCTCTCTCCCGCCATCTCTCTCTCTCTCCCGCCATCTCTCTCTCTCTCCCGCCATCTCTCTCTCTCTCTCTCCCGCTATCTCTCTCTCCCGCTATCTCTGTCTTCCGCTATCTCTGTCTTCCGCTATCTCTGTCTTCCGCTATCTCTGTCTTCCGCTATCTCTCTCACTTTTTCTGCTATCTCTTGTGTTCGTTCCTTGGCGTGAGGGTCCTAGTGACCCACTAACAGATGAATGCGGTGCAGTGGAGTGGAGTCTGAGCCTTGGAGGAGGGTGGGGAAGGATGCTGGGCAAGGGTGGTGTGTGTGTGTGTGTGTGTGTGTGTGTGTGTGTGTGTGTGTGTGTGTGTGTGGAGGGAGTGGGGGGGTCACCCTGCTGTGAGGAGGCATGGGAGTGGGGGTGTGGTTGGTTGGGGGAGCCCAACACCCTGAGGTGATCTTCTGTAAGCAGAAAGGAGGAGAGGGGTGTGTATAAGCTGGGAGGGAGAGACTGGTGAGCTGACTGGTGGCTGGCTCCAGATTTGACTTGTTAAGCCTGATGACTGGAACGATGGACGCTTCAGAGAACTGCGGTTGGGAACGAGCCCTATCAACCCTGCACTGTAAAGCAGAGCAAAGCTACGCTAACACACTCACATGAGGCTGGCGCTAAAGTCAACACTACAGTGAACAAGAATACAGAAGCCAGCCGAGCCTTTATTACACACACACACACACACATTATTACACACACACACACACACACACAAAACACATGCAGTCACACGCGCCTCACCCTAAAACACACATACATATGAGAACACACACTCTCTCTCTCTCTCTCTCTCAAACAGACACATGCCATTTGCCTCACCCTAACACATACCGCACGCATGCACACACACACACACACACACATATATACTGGAGCAAAAGGCCTAACTCACACTCTCGGTGTCTCTGTCTCAATGTGACACTTTTAGAGCCTCTCAACCCCTCTACTTCCTCTTCTGCTTAAAAAAAATGTAAAACAAAATAATCAACAACACAAAAGCTCCCCCGCAGCTGCCGAATTTGGCCCATATCTAGCCCTGGTCTGGCCCAGATATGGGCATGGTTCTCCACACAGCCTTTCAGCTGGACAACAGCAGAAATGAGTCTGTGCCATATCAACTAGGCCAGCACAATGAGCCGGAACTCAACTACTGTATGAAATACAAGCCATGGCTAAAGAACTGGACACCAGTCTCTATGGTTACGTATCCTGTTCCGTGTTTTATATGGAATATTGTTGCATATCGTATTCCGTGTTTTATATGTAAACTTGTTACATGTCCTGTTCCGTGTTCCATATTAGCAGTGCCTTTTACTAGGAAACTGACATTGCTGTTGTTCTATTAAGCTAAGCTTTACAGGCAGCGTAAGCTTTTGTCTTGCGTGTGTGTCCACTCTGACTGCTTTCACCCATAGGTCAATGGGCTGAGGGGCTGGAAAGAGGAAGTGATCTCATTTAGAATCTGGTGGCACCAATATGTCTGCCGTCTCAGAGGTTACAGTGGGTGCCACCTTTTTAACCTTTCTATCAGAAAGCATAGGGGTTAAATGGGTAGAATTCTGCCTCGGCAAAGAAGTTTGGTTCAGCAAGTCTGCCGTCTGGTTTAGTAGCAACCCCGAGCGCCCATCCGCATCCGTCATGCACGAAGGCAGATGTTTGGAACTACACCTCTCTACAGCCCTTTCCTGAGGGAAAACCCTTCTCCTCTAGTGACTGGGGTCACAAACACACACACACACACACACTCTCTTCCGGTACGTAAAGCAGCGACCCTGACGCATCTCACTCTCAGTGCTCTAGTTCAGAGGGGTCACTAGTTTGCTCAAGACCCCAGCTGCAGAAGAGCCTTGGCTGCCAGTGCTGCTCCATGCGGACACCAGCAGGAGTGCTGACTGCGACTCAGAGCTCTGCAACTCCACCTGCAGATGACTGCACCTGGCCGGAGTGTCGCATCGCAGCTCCCACGCCAACCGTGTTACTTTGAATGCAACAGCATCTCAACCATCCTTTGCTGCTGGCGGAGGCCCATCTGTGATGTGGGTCTTGCCACTCAAACTGTTAGGAAGATTCTAGAACATGCTAGATTATACAGCCTCAAGTCATAACAGTCATAACAGCACGGCTATTTCTACAGCCTCAACAGTCATAACAGCACGTCTATTTCTACAGCCTCAACAGTCATAACAGCATGACTATTTCTACAGCCTCAACAGCACGACTATTTCTACAGCCTCAACAGTCACAACAGTCATAACAGCACGTCTATTTCTACAGGATCCAGTCACAACACACACACACACACACACACACACACACACACACACACACACACACACACACACACACACACACACACACACACACACACACACAACTGCCCTATAGTGCAAAGTTTGAGGTGGGGTTGTGTGTACAAGAGGCAGGGGAGAGCAAAGTCCACCTTACTTTACTCAACGCTATCCAACCCTTAGAGAGCTGGGTTCATCATGATTACTCCAACTCCAGCACTCACAGGAATAAGACACAATTCTAAAATAGAAGTTGGAACTAGAATGAGGTCTTGCTGCTTCTTACCCTGGTCACTGTGAACCGATGCAGAAAGAGCTTTAACATTATTACAGCATAATTAAGTATTACAGCTAAGTTATTACACGGAGAGAAAGCATGATCATGATTTAACATTATTACAGCATTATTAAGTATAACAGCTAAGTTATTACACTGAGAGAAAGTTCCCATGACTGCAAAGACCTCATCTTAGCGAGGGTAACGGGACAGACAGACAGACAGTCAGACATATGGTTGAGTCTACATTGGCCAAACTGTCAGATCAGAGTGAGCTGCTCCCTGTGTGTCTCTCTCTCTCTCTCTCTCACACACACACACACACACACACACACACACACACACACACACACACACACACACACACACACACACACACACACACACACACACACACACACACACACACACACACACACACACACACACACACACACACACACACACACACACACACACACACACACACACACACACACACACACACCCATGCTGGCCAGGCCAGGCTCTCAGAGTAGAGTAAGCAATGGCGTTAGAGTGCCTGCCCCCCCCCCCCCCCCATCTCTCTCACTCTCACTCTCACACACACTCTCACTCACACACACACACACACACGCACACACAGTCTCTTTACATCCAGCCGTTGTGCAGACGTCATGGCAGCTTCTGGTATTCCGCCCCGAGAGAACACGACTTCCTGCCTTGTCCTCCTCTGAGGCAGAAAATACAAAAACACACACACACACATACAAACACACACACACACACACACACACACACACACACACACACACACACACACACACACACACACACACACACACACACACACACACACACACACACACACACACACACACACACACACACACACACACACACACACACACACACACACACACACACCACAGTCCTCCTCTCAGGCAGAAAATAAAAACGCTCTCAGTCTGCAGGCATCGGAAACATTCCCCTCTGCCTGGCTGGGTCTGACAGCACAAGTGGCCACACATCCACATCCCTGCTACATCAACACAGCAGACACACACAGACACACACACACACACACGCTTGCTTTATCTAGTTATAAACACATAAGCTTTATCTAGTTCTAGGTCAGAAAGCCCTGTATCCACTGAATGCTTTTGGACATTTTCAGAGTTGTAGGTTTCCTTTCCTTAATGATCATAGCTGAACATCTGGCTGGGCAGTAAATAAGCAACAATCCTCCTCATTTTATGATTTTGTCCGTTTGGCTTTTGGCAGGCACACACACACACACACACACACACACAGACACACACACACACACACACACACACACACACAAACAGCCCTACTGACAGGATAAAGAGTTACCTTTTATGGCAAGGTGTGATGATGCCATGTCTATTTAAAGGCCAAACATTTTGATGGGTTACACTGTTTGAGTTCACACTACACCATTTCAGCCCTGGCTTTCCACCGACCAGGATTTTTTTTAAAGGCCACATATCCACAGTTCCCTAGATGCTCACAGATCGGCAATTCATCATGTGTAAGACACCTGCCCAATTCCTTACAGACACCTGAAAGACGTGACCCAAGAGGATGGCGAAGACCTGGGGGAGGGGTTGAAACATACGCAGCAACAACAAGCATCTTCTTCTTATTATTTCATTCACTGCTAATCAGCAGGAAAAACAACTTGGGTCACTTGTCTCCAGCGGACATCCATTTTTGGAAGAAAAATTCCCTTCACTTGTGTGGCACTGTAAATGTACCAATGCAATTGTATGATGCTGCAGCCCTTCAAAATCATGGTCAGAATAAAGACCATGCCTGAGTTTGTCACACTCTCTGCTCTCTACCCAAACGGCAATCATCTATTCTGTTTGTTTTGTATTCTGTTGAAACATGAGGAGGAAACGTAACGGTGTGCATTTAATATACATACAGCCCTGGGAATATCATGGCAGCATGGGATTGGCCAAATATTATGACACTGAGAATATGGCAGCATGGGATTGGCCAAATACTATGACAGTGAGGTCTGGGAGGAAGTTAGTCAGGCCCAGCCACAAGGCTTGGGAGCAGAGGGACTGTCTGGGTCACACGTGAGAACAATGGAAAGAGAGCCACAGTACACACACACACACACAGGCAGATACACACACACACACACACACACACTAACACACACACACACTCTCAAACAAAGCCCTTGACCAAGGACATCAGCCGACAGCTGAAACACGAGAGGATGAGAAGCGGTAACGTGTCAGCAGACTCTGAGCCAGGACTTGGACCTGGGGGCTGCACCATGCACAACTGCACCCTGCACATCTGCACCATGCACATCTGCACCATGCACATCTGCACCATGCACATCTGCACCATGCACATCTGCTGGCTACAGCTCTCCCTCATGTCCCACACCCTCTAAACCAAAACCAAAAGGATTTAATTACTCTGCCTGACACACTCATTTGACTATACCCACAGTATTAAAATCATTAAAATGAAGATTACAACGATCTAAAAATAAATTCCACGTAGGCTTAAGAACAACAAGCTGTGACCTCACCAGGGCTGGGATCCTGCCCTGCACTCGCCCTGCAGTCATCCAAAATGTGTGTGTTTCTCCAGCGACTGGTGGGGAGATGTGTGTGTTTCTCCATCGACTGGTGGGGAGATGTGTGTGTTTCTCCATCGACTGGTGGGGAGATGTGTGTGTTTCTCCAGCGACTGGTGGGGAGATGTGTGTGTTTCTCCATCGACTGGTGGGGAGATGTGTGTGTTTCTCCATCGACTGGTGGGGAGATGTGTGTGTTTCTCCAGCGACTGGTGGGGAGATGTGTGTGTTTCTCCATCGACTGGTGGGGAGATGTGTGTGTTTCTCCAGCGACTGGTGGGGAGATGTGTGTGTTTCTCCAGCGAATTATGGGGAGATGTGTGTGTTTCTCCATCGACTGGTGGGGAGATGTGTGTGTTTCTCCATCGACTGGTGGGGAGATGTGTGTGTTTCTCCATCGACTGGTGGGGAGATGTGTGTGTTTCTCCATCGACTGGTGGGGAGATGTGTGTGTTTCTCCAGCGACTGGTGGGGAGATGTGTGTGTTTCTCCATCGACTGGTGGGGAGATGTGTGTGTTTCTCCATCGACTGGTGGGGAGATGTGTGTGTTTCTCCATCGACTGGTGGGGAGATGTGTGTGTTTCTCCATCGACTGGTGGGGAGATGTGTGTGTTTCTCCAGCGACTGGTGGGGAGATGTGTGTGTTTCTCCAGCGACTGGTGGGGAGATGTGTGTGTTTCTCCAGCGACTGGTGGGGAGATGTGTGTGTTTCTCCAGCAACTCGTGGGGAGCGAGTGTGAAGTTCCCCTGCCCTGTAATCAGGCAGTTGTGATGTTCCCTGAGGATCAGGTCAGGGCTGAGGATGCAAACACTCACACTCACTAAGGCTGAGTCTGGAACGCACACACACACACATGACAGTGAGGTGCACTACAGCGCCTGACTGACTCTAGAGTGAGCCGGGCCCACGTCTGGCCCTGACCTGGCCTTGATTCTGGTGCAGCAGCAGCCCAGTGTGTAGGTCAGCCCCCTTTGGAAAGTTTAGTGTGTGTGGTAGACATGGGGTGCCAGTTAGAGCTCGGTTGTGGTCCGGATCAGGACGGTTCTGACGAGATGCTGTGTCTGGCCTACACACAGAGCTCTGGTGCAATGAAAACTCAGTTCATTATCAATGAAGGCTTTGGACCAATAAATACAAACAGCAAAATAACAGCAAAACAGCACCTCTTTTTGCCCTAGTCTACGCACCGTCAGCCTGTACTGAGCCCTGTACGGGTCCAAGATATGTCAAAGTTACAGTTTGAAAACAAAACGACTAAAATGTGATTCATAAAACCCTATATTCTCATCTGTACTCTCTGTATGTTGGGAACTGAAATGCACAAAACCTCAGAGCCGAGAGTGTGAGTGCTGCTTCAGTGTCTCTCCCTCTGTGACCACTCACTCACACACTCACACACACACACACACACACACACACACACACACACACACACACACACACACACACACACACACACACACACACCCTCTGTGACCAATCACATTTGTGAAGTGGTTTACTCACTCTCTGCTTTGCCATGTTGATTGATGCCACAGTAGTACTCCACACATAACACTGCCAGGATGTCACATGGTCACAGCAGGCTCTGATCAGAACATCTTCCCAGAAAGCATCTTGCCCTGACCTGACCACCACGTTTTGAACCAGTGACTAGAATCTAGGGCAAAACAGATGCATCACCTGACCTTTTAGTTCCATATTCGCTCTGGTTGCTGGTGGCACCACCACCACCACCACCACCACCACCACCACCACCACTAAAAAAGACAATCAGGCATTTGGCTACGTGTTTGTCTCAATGTGAACGAGCAGCCAATCCTCTTTCCAGTCCATGAACTAACACAAAGCTCATATGGCACGGCAGGGCTCATACCACAGGTGCAGGAAGCTATAGAAACATATGTACACCATTATATCCATCAAGCACTTCTAGTGATGTGCACAGAAAGACTGTCTCTGTGAGTCATTCAAGTGGAGTATGGCCTGACTGGTGGTGCAAGCACACTAGACTGAGCAGACCTGGCCCAGATGAGATCACCTTGTTCTGGTGCACACACACACACACACACACACACACACACACACACACACACACACACACACACACACACACACACACACACACACACACACACACAAGCCTATCAGTATGCAGGGAGGTGTGGGAGAGCAGGCCTTGACCTCTGTCATGTGACGAGGCTCAAATTATAGAGCTGCCACACACGCAGTACAGTGCAGCACAGTCCGCCCTACACACAGAGTGACTTCAGCTGCCGCTGCTGACGGGCATGCTGGGAGAAACTCTGACGCCTGGTTTCCACTGCTGACGGGCCTGCTGGAAGCCTTCCCCAGTGAGGTGTGGTGCACAGACAACTCTTTCACTCCTATTTACAATCTTCCAGTCATCGACCTGCTCAAATTCACGGGCACGAGCTTGACCAGCGGTGGACCAGTCATACTGACAGGCACAAGCTTGACCAGCAGCTGATATTGAGGGCAAGACGGCGCGTCTAAAAGACCAGCCGTCCCGTCGGTTCCTGCCACCACGGAGGATTAGCAGACAGGCGGGAGATAGTGGTCTTCAGGCGCTCTGGGCTGCTGGCAGCAGGGGAGAGGAACATGGGCCAGCCAGCCCCTCAATGTAGCTGTTCAGGTCTCGATCGCCCTTAGCAGCGCAGCACAGTGCAGGTCTATCAGGAAAGGCAGGGGCACGGGCCAAAAGAGGCTGCCTGGGGTGCCCGAGACGCTAGGCAAAGGAGACGGCACGCCAGCTGGGCAGGGCGGGCACGCTGGGTACAGAATGCTCAGAGAGGGTGGCGAGCCCAGCAGATGCAGCATTCCATTCCATTCCATTCCCCTCAACAGTTCACATCTACATTCCATTCACTCAGCTGATGGTTCTACTCAAAGTGAGTTAGAGAGGAGGACACGCATGAGGCTTAGATCTCTTTCTCCACATGCGTGTTCCCTTTGGGGATGCACCGGTACATGGGATGTTGCACAACCGTTCGGTACGCCCCGTACTGTTCAATACGCACATGTGAACCGAGGTATTACCGCCTGTACGCCTGTCAATTTCCTATCATTTTCAAAACGTGCTTGCTGCGCTGTTGACTGCAGGCACGTCGTACATTAAGATCCACAGAACATCTCTGGAGCCTATCAGTGATCTGTATGCCAACAGGAGCTGAAGAAGAGAGGGGAAACTAAAGACTAAATCATCTCAGTCCCAAACGCAAGCTAGACCAAGAGAAGCAAATCTGCTGTGTGGCAACAGTTTGGATTCAACGTTCAATACGATGACGAGGACGAGACTGTGAACAAACAAAGTAGAGTCTGCAATGACTGGGTTTGGCTGGTTTCTGCAATGGCTGGCAATGGCTTTGTTTTCCCTGCCATAACAAATTGTTTGAACATTCAAAAAGTTTAAAAGTTTAAAATTTTAAAATACAACATACAAAGTTCGTTTAGAAAGGTTAGTTCCTCTCCCTTTAATGACCAGCTCTTTATTTTTGTTTACCATAGGTTTCACACTCACAAAGGACAGAGTACCAGACCAGGCTGCATCCAACAGTCAGTTTAAACCAGGATAGTTACTCATCAGTCACAACTCTGCCAGCACCAGCATCCAGCCAGCATCCTCTTAAAACTCACTCCAGCCTCTTTGAGCCTCTTCAGAAGGAGAAAAAGCTCCTCCTGCTGAGTCTGAAGCTTATCAGCACCCTATGGATGACCTCTTACTAAAAGAAAGCTTCAGTATCCTCATCCTGAAATCCCTACACTTACTGAAGTGCACTCCACATAGGCTTCTGATAGAGGTCTTAACGCCTTTATCATAAGCATGCATGTACCAACCAGACCTTTATCAGTTTATTGCATTCAAAGTAAAAAAGAGAAACAACAACACAAATCTTTCTCTGCCTCTCTCTCTCTCTCTCTCACACTCACACACACACACACACACACACACACACACACACACACAGTTAATAGAGTGACCAAGTAAAACGCACTTTACTAAATAAGGGAGACAGGAATAGGCATGTCTGTCTGTCTGTTTTTTACATTTATTATATGCAGCCTGAAGTGTGCAGCCTCACTCAAAAACACAAGATGGGAAAACAGAACCCTAGAAGCACTGACGTGCATGAGGAGACTGGCCACCTTTCCTTTCCATAGTAGGCAGTAATGGAAAAGGCTGCTTTGTTGTGTCCAGCTTCGCTCTCAACAGGGTCTTAGCACCTTCGTGGTTTGTTAGGCAGTGTAAACAGTCCTCGCTAAATCTTTCCTTCATTAGGTAATGTGCCATAATCGTGCATGGTAGAATCCCTTCCAATGACGCAGGACGCATTGGGAATGTGTTCCTTCCTATTTATGTACCAAAGTTAAACAGATAGCAGCGGTTTAAAGTCTGAGGGAAAACACTGTTGCTTTAATCACGACATGTATCTAAAATGTATAGTGATACAACTGGCTAACTATTTAAAGTTGCATAGCACAAATCCAATACCTCCAAATGAAAAAGGTTCAAGTCGCTCAAATTGATCTGAGATGCTATGACACTCTACCCCCCGTCCTCTCAAACACAGCGCGCGTAAATCACATCATATAACAGTAATTATTTCCTACATGCCAATAAGCCATAGCTAGCAAGTTGTAATTTACGTCTTTAAATTGAAATGATGGTTTTAAGTCAACAAGAAGCTAGTTGCTCACCTACCAAGTAACGTTAATAACTTGTCACGTGAGCCTTTAACTTCACTGAAAATGCATTCCGTAGTTATTATTTTAAACAATACGTGGGAAGCCTGAGTTTGTAACAATTAACAATCTGGAATAATGTGATACTGATAACTATCTTATAAACAACTTCATCGTCATAAAATTGCCTATGGTTGTATGAAAAAATTAAATCAACTGCCGTTGACGTTAGATAGTTTGAAAGGCAACTACAGCTGCCGTGAGCTAACTAGCTATTATAGCTACACTCGGCTGCTAACCAGGCTTAGCGCAGAGGTTAGCAAACAGCAGCCCCACTCCGCCCCACAGCATGCCAATCATTTGTCTACTAGCTACGCTTGATAGCACACAGGCTGGGAAACGTTAGCCGTTCCGTCATGCTCCTAACTAAAATGGCGTATCTCGAATTTAGCCAAACATCTGGCCTGATCATAACCAGCAGCACCAGTACAAACGACTAGCCGCTAATAGTTCAGTGGCTTTGTGCCAGGTTCCTTGAATAAAGAGGAACAGACATTTCTAGCATATGGCTAGTATTCAATGATAGCCTTACTGGCTACCTGGTTAGCATTTCAGTTGGCCGCAGATCTATCTGTAAACCACTCTCAGTCTCTTTTAACTGTGGTCTACGGGCGATTTATCTCATGCGGAAAAGAAAAGCACAATTTGTACAGCAACGTCAATAGTTTTGAAATGGTTGTGCTCGTTGACTTCACTGTCCACCAAAAATGTGATTCCAATATGACCATTGCTGGGGCCCTGCAACCCAGACAGTACTCAGACTGGTATTTTAGAGAAAGCTAACGGGTTCGTTAGCAGGGCAGCTAACCAGCTAACAGGCAGTGATGTATGCGTGAACAGCCCTGTCCCGTGAACTGGAGTGCTGTGCTTACCTTGCTTACTTTCTATCTTTCCCGACATTTCGAAGCAGATGTGGGACAACGTGATGAAATCAAATTAATCCAAAGAAGCCTAACGGTCCCAATATGTCGTTATTCCCGCATCCTTGGCTATTACAAATGGCTCTCGAGTCTCGACGAGTCTTAAACTGTTTGCCTGCGACCAAGTGGCTCCTGTAACGTTGCAAATTCACCCAGTTCCGCTGCCTGGCACCACTGCTTCTCTGCTCAGCCTCCGACAGCCTTCAGCAGCTTCACAGCAACACAGCCCTACGGCCTCTCAGCACTGCCCTCTGGCGGTTGGAATGAAGAATCAAAAATCAAGAGTGCAGAAAACATGCCCTGCGGTGATGAAATTCAGTGTGGTCCTCAGAGTTTGCGTAAAATAGCAATTTGGATTTGAACCACAGTGGCATCCAGCAGAGCCGTGACGTTACACAAGTAATTAATTAATAGAAAAAGAAATTAATGATGTGGAATAATTTGAAAAACTTTCCTAAACAAGTCACACTCGAATGCCAATTCAAGTTGAACAGCTGAAGTAGCACTGAAGCTCTTAAAGCATTAGGCCTAATTTATTGCAGTGCCTGTTGCAGTTGACCACAAGTAGACTCCTGGGCCCTCAACGATACCAAATTGCTGCATTTAGCATGAAAGATGCAACTGACGCAGTGATTCAAAAGATAATGGATAAGAAGCATGAATATTACTGATGCTGATGCTGATGCTGGGCTGAGTCATGCGCACCTGTAATTTGATGAACGAAATGAAACAAACCTGTATGCCTTTTACCAGTGCCAGTACCTTTGGCATTCAGCCATCCACTGATTTTACAGATATGATTTTTTTTTAAAAAGTGATATAACATGTAGAATCTCTTATTAACTCAGAATGGTTCATGACTTTCCTTAGTGAGAACAAAACTCTGCTGGTGAGAGGGGCTCGTTCCAATACTGAACAGTCAGACTTACGTATGTGTAAACTGAGGAATATGGACTGACACTCATCAAACCTGCTTACTTATCATCAGCATAGATGCATTTAACAAAAGTTTCTGATACAAACACTCATATCCTTATTTGATATATTTACAACATAGTTTCTTCATGCTCAGTTATAGCATAGCATATAGCGTACATTGCACTTTGGCATTTGAAGACTGTTAAGGCACACATAAAGGTTAGTGATTAAAAGTTAACATTAGTAATACAATTATCACCAATAATTTTTTGTTTTATTATTTGTAATTCTATTTAAGAAATTATTACTTCTTTTTTTTTATTAAAACGAAAAAAAAACAAAGAAGGCTGACTTCAGTCAGTCTGTTTTATTGTCGCACAAACAACACAGCAACACACACGTGCATATATACTGTAGGTGGCGACACACACACAAGCAGGCCGAGGTTGTAGTTCGCAGCTTTTATCGCATCCTGAACTGTACTTCCTCCAGGACCCCGCCTCATGTTATTTTGGTCCACCTACTTATATTAGCAACTTGACCTGTATAGCTGAATATACAATGAACACTTGACCAGCTTAATTTAATTAATGAGTTGTATCTTATGAATTACATCACCCAATATTCTCATCTGGCTGCTACAGGTCAATTAAGCCTTTGAGGTGGCCATCTTGGACCTTGGAGAGGTCAGAGAAGGTGTTGCTCATAATATGTAAGCATTTGTTCTATGTTTTTTTATAATAATCATTTTAAAATATACATATATATTTTTAATATAATATGTTCATTTGCTCACAGCTTAAGCTTAAGCAGGGGCGTCCCTCAAGGAGCTTTTGAAGACCCAACTCTTCAGAGAGCACCTCCCTTCCTAACTCTCACTTCGACTAGTGCTTAACTTGCACAGCAGTTACATTCCTGCACTTCTTTTTCTTTTGTATTTCTTTTTTCTATTCCTTATGTAAACTAGTATTTATTGTTACACTAGGTCTCTATTGCTCGTAGCTTGACTGTTTTCTCCCTTGTATGTCGCTTTGGACAAAAGTGTCTGCTAAATGACTAAATGTAAATGTATGTTTGAAATTTGGTCCAGCTTTGATTGTGCCATTCAACATGTCACGAAATGGTTGACTTGAAATGATTACTGAATGTTTCTAGTCAGCTTTACATAGCATAAAGCATCGACAATCATGATTTTTTTTTTTTTTTTTTTTAAATTATAGAATGTTGTTAAATGTATTCAAGGTTTTATTTTTCAGGAAACTGCCTTTGTGTCAGGATGTCAGAGAAATCTTGAGAGCCCAATTAATGGTCGACCATTTACGGAGACACAGAGACACGGAGAGCCCTCTCCGACATCGAAATCCCTCTCCGTGCACCTCTTCGTGGCCTGACGTGGACCTCCCAAATGTTGCCCGACTCCGTCAATCCGTCAATACATTGCTGTTTACCTATAGTAGTATGCCAACATTAGATAGCTGGCTCAGACACCTCGCACATCCACGTAAAAAATCTAAGCAAAAAAAAGTCAAACAACAAACTTTTATGAACGAATATGACCATTTACAGAGTTTGGTCCGCCGTTATCTTAAAAAAAAATGCTTTCCAACATCAACCGTCGGAGAAAAACGGGTCCATCGAGGCAACTGCGTGACCACGGAGTAACGGAGTCGTCATGCCAAAATTGTAGTAACAGAGAATGGCCACTAGATGTCGCTCCTAATCCATCAGTGTTTTGGTACGCTTGAGTGTATGTACACTGACTATGCCTTACGTTTTACATTTCTGTGTTTGTGATGGCAAGACGGTGATATTGATCTGGCAGCAGTGTGCCAACATGATTCTGAAACAAATCAAATAAGAATACCACATTTATGTTCTTCCTGGTGGAATTAAATGTAAATTCATTAAAAGCGAATTAAATGTCAAAGGAAGTTCACATTCTGTATGTGAGTGGAAACTCTTGGGTCCTCTTCTAACCTCTCACAACGTGGTGCATCCAAACTGTTTTGGAACCCATGCTTAACAGATGTACATATTTTTCAGTTCATAATTAGTTCCCAAATGCATTCTACATCTCTCTGTTTGCTACCCACTGATACAATTTGTATTCAAAATGTTTAAAACTAGTTAACCTATTTGACACTACGAAATACATTTTATAACTAAAGTGCAATGGTCATATCTAACCATCCTTGGGAAGGAATACACAAGCAAGGTAAAGGTTTTGTAAAGAAGGAGTAAGGAAGAAGAAAGAAGGAAAAATTAAAAGACGAATCAGTAAAAGCAGAATCAAACACAATCAGGTTTGATGTCTTTACTTGCCAAGAGCGGTGATAAGTATTACACCAACTATGTCTAATGGCACTTTAATGTAGCCCTCCACACACACGAGTAGAAATAGAAACATAGCATTCAAAACTACCAGCCCTGTTAAGATGCAGTCCCTGGATTGAGAAGTCATTGATTGCTGAGGCCTTCTTTGGGGATTTAATATGCATATATTAGCAAGGACGTTCTGACTGAGCCAGAGGAGCGGCCGGGTTCAGGGTGTTGACCCAGTCAATACTGTATGACAGTGGAGTCGAGATGCCAGATTGCAGAGCAACTTGTCAATAAGAGCAAGGTCAGAAGTGGAGACCATGCAAAAGAGGATGCAGCTCAGAGAACACCACAGCAAAAGAGCCAATGGAAAGAGAGACCAGTATTCATCTTTAAAAGAGGCCAGTGGCAAACTAAATAGAGAGATCAGTATTAAATTTCAAAAGTGTGAGTGGTAAACTAGAGAGACCATTAATCTTCAATAGAGCGAGGGGCACGCTAGAGAGACCAGTATTAATCCTCAAAACCAGTATTAATCTTCAAATAAGCCAGTGGCAAGCAAGAGAGACCAGTATTAATCTTCAAAAGTGTGAGTGGTAAACTAGAGAGACCAGTATTAATCTTCAAATAAGCCAGTAGCAAGCAAGAGAGACCAGTATTAATCTTCAAACGAGCGAGTGGAAAGCAAGAGAGACCAGTATTAATCCTCAAACGAGCAAGTGGCAAGCTAGAGAGACCAGTATTCATCTTCGAAAGAGCGAGTGGCAAGTTAGAGAGACCAGTATTAATCTTCAATAGGGCCAGTAGCAAGTAAGAGAGACCAGTATTAATCTTCAAAAGAGCCAGTGGCAAGCAAGAGAGACCAGGCCTTTGAGAGGGCGGATAGCGTGAGTCCTAGCGACTGAGGTCTCGCTCAGGCCTTTGAGAGGGCGGGTAGTGTGTGTCGTAGCGACTGAAGTCTCGCTCAGGCCTTTGAGAGGGCTGGTAGGGTGTGTCGTAGCGACTGAGGTCTCGCTCAGGCCTTTGAGAGGGCTGGTAGCGTGTGTCGTAGCGACTGAGGTCTCGCTCAGGCCTTTGAGAGGGCGGGTAGCGTGTGTCGTAGCGACTGAGGTCTCGCTCAGGCCTTTGAGAGGGCGGGTAGCGTGTGTCGTAGCGACTGAGGTCTCGCTCAGGCCTTTGAGAGGGCTGGTAGGGTGTTGTAGTGACTGAGGAACCACAAGAGGCCTTTGAGAGGGCGGGTAGCGTGTGTCGTAGCGACTGAAGTCTTGCTCAGGCCTTTGAGAGGGCGGGTAGTGTGTGTCGTAGCGACTGAGGTCTCGCTCAGGCCTTTGCTTGAGGTTTAATGCACTGCTTTGGTGCTGAAGGGCTGGAGGATTAAATTGACTGGAACTGCAGCATGAGTGTCATTGGAGACCGTTAATGTGAGTTAACGTGAGAGCCAACACTAGGATCTTAGCATTTCTGTCACTATATCTTGCTTATGGTCATTTGAATGCTAATGTTACTCAAATAGCAAAGTGCATATTTTACTTGACCGTGCAAGAAGTCATATAATTAAACACAAACAAAGTCAATTACTAATCTACTTAATTATAAGCGCCTGGCATGTCAAGCTGTGCCAAAATTGAAGCAAACTTGTCCTCCGGGATTTAATCTCTCCGAAACCATTTGCATTCTAACACTGCTCTTAAAAAACGGAGTCTAGTGTGCCATTTCTGAAAGTGATTATAAATGTTACATTGATGTTGTGAGAGTTCCAGAGGCAACACTGAACAGTCTAAATAAACACTATTTCGCACAAGACGAGGGTTCTTCGTCATTAAGTGGCTCATTAGGGGGACTTTTCAGCAAACATCTCGCCGGGGTCCTGGGAGGCGTGTAGTCATTCTCATGCGTTTGGGTGCTCGTGGCACTGCGGCTCCAGCGCAGATGAAATATACATGGACCACGTCGCAACACACGCTATGCCACGCCACACATGCATGCATGCATGCAGCCCGCACTGTGCGCGGCGCTCACCGCCGCTGTCTACTCATTATCAAAGAGAGAATCTACATCCCTGAAAGAGAAACAGAGAC
>NC_137913.1:10172458-10179958 GCF_963457725.1 Sprattus sprattus | reverse complement strand
TGAGGCGGCAGTGCAAGCACCCGAGCCACCGTGTCACAAATATAATATACCAATGTCATTTACCATAGATCTTTAATGGTGCAGTCCTTGTAAAATGTGCTATAAAAATAATTCCTGTTGTTATAAAATGTTCTATAGAAATAAATGTGACTTGACTTGCCAGAGATAAGTGTTTACAGACACATTCCCTGACAGACAGGAAGAGTGTGACATTAAAACAAAAGAAATATGAAGATTTCAAGAAATGTCACAGAAATGAACAGAGAGTGAGAGAAAGCTACACAAACCTATTGCATGGCTGAATGGTTATACCCCGTATCCTATAGATGTATTATATAGTTGCTTCATGGTTAAGTGCTGTATTATACAGATATATTATAAAGATGTATTATACAGATATATTATATAGATGTTTTATATAGTTGCTTCATGGTTATGCACCATATTATATAAATGTATTATATAGATGTAATATATGGATGTATTATATACATAGGTACAACTTTACAATAAGGCTCACCTTATAAACAAATGGTTTATAATTAGGTTATTAATTAGGTTGTAAACACTTCATAGATCATGAATAAACCATTATAAACAAACCCACTGTCCATCCCTTTACTGGCTTTACTAGCCCCTTGCACAGAATTGTACTCTTTATTCTGCACTCTCTCTTTGCACTATTCACACAAGCACACTTTCATACTAACACCTACACCTACACCGTCACTCCCTACCATTCTTGTATCTGTTACTACCCCACTCCTTTTGAATGTGTTCTCCCTATGGGTATGTGATTTGTGTATGTTGTGTCTGTGTGTTGCACAAGTTGTATAAGCTACTGGATGTCCTAAAATTTCCCTTGGGATTAATAAAGTATCTTGCCAAATAGTGAGCCCGCATTGATGTATGAAAACTGTGTTATAACTCGTTTAAAATGGTTTATTAAGTAAGGGATAATGTATTGTCCGGAGGTCATTCTCCATAAATAATTCCCGACGGGGCGAACAACACCCCGACGCGCAGCGGAGGGTGTTGTTTCGTCCTGAAGGGAATTATTTTTGGAGAATGACCGACGGACAATACATTATCCCGCTTATTATACGGTTACTAGCCAAAAACGACAGAAGACATTCCTCCAACATACCTCTTTTTAATGATTTAGTTGCCGTTTCATGAGTCCCGTTTAGAAATAAATAGTTCTTCAAGCAAATAGAACTTTGAAGTTTCAGGTGTTGCATAGCAACCCATTACTTGCTGACTTCAAATTACTGTCTACTGTTGCGTTAAAATGACTGGACTTCTGGCGGAATGATATGAAAGATGTGAATTAGAAGTACAAAACCCGTTGCCAATGACAGCGGTCTTATCAGGAATTAATGTGACCTATGACGTAGGGATGGCCCATTCAAATCAACGGTACTTTTTGGAACGTTCTGAAGAGCCGTATAATAATGATCTATAAAGTGTTTACAACATAATTAATTACCTAATTAGAAGCCATTTCTAAACATTTATAAGGGGAGCCTTATTGTAAAGTGGTACCATTACGGTATAAATGCACGATGACTAGTGTCCTGTTGGTCCCAGTATGAAGCTTGCTGGTGTGTTGCACCATTTTCCTGCCCAAAGGTGCAGAATGGGCCTGTGATTGGTTATTCTGAAGAACATGAAAGAGGAGAATTCATTACTGTCAATTTCACAAGGCGAAAAAAAAAACTAAAATAAGAGACTTAACGATGCCACAGGATCAATTACCTTTCACACTCTGCATAAACGTGCCTGCCCGAGATAAAACAAATGTTTTCCAACCGGCAGCACTCTTCGGGAAGGGGTGGGTATGTGCACAAACGAGGAGGAAAGTTGTCAGAAATAAATACACACATGGACACAAATTCAGTCCAGACACCCCCGCGTGCGTAGACCCTCGCGTTTCTAAGAAGTGTAAAGGCACTGGAGGAAAGTGTGGGTGGCGTTTTTTTTCTCTTCTTTTTTCTTCATCAAAACTTGATATCTGTGAAGTCACATTTCAGGAGTGATGAGAGAAGCTTCCAGGCTCAAACCTCCTTCATTCAACGCACAGGAATGATAATTAAAAATCTAAAGGATTCGATTACAATGCACCAGGTGCTTGTGAGTAACACAGGGCCGAAGAACAGATTTAATAAATACGTATTTATACAAGGTGTGTTGAAATATGGAAAAAAAGGCAGCTTGAAAGATATTCAAATAGATATCCCATCAAAAGGAATATCTAATATCTACCGCTCATTTGAATGCATGGAGGGGAGCAACGTTTTTTTTCTCCACTCTGCTTACATATATAGAGGGCAGATAACAGCAAGAGCGATGTTTCTGTTTCTCAAGTAATGAGGAAGGAAGGCTAGGATAAATATTCAGACATTAATGCTGAAAAACTATGATGCAGCATGTTCACCCTAATGAATAGAACCAGCTGGCTTTGGGTACACACTGCCATCCATACACAGACTCAATTACAGGTCAGTTTGTGCTTAAAATTACTACACTTTTTCCCCCCGCAAATATATAGCTGTTTAATGGAAAAAAACAAGCTACTCGGTTACACGAATACAGGATATCTTCTACCGTATATTTTAAAAGAGAATAAAATGAGCATCAAGTGTTCACCGAGTGTCCCCATGCTTAAAACTTACATTTCAAAGACATGTTTGACTTCAGACACCATCTCATTAATGAAGACAAACATTTTTTTTTGTCTACCAATTTTCATTAACAAGAGATTCACTCCATGGCCCTGTTAGTAGTATTCCAACGCGTGCAGGTTTGCCTCTTTCAGGTCTCCTTCAGCTCTCCCACTCCAGGGCTGCGTTAAGCTCAGAAATCTGAAATCAAACACATTTAGGCATCATTAGAGCGCGGGCCGGCAATGAGCCACACCAGGAGGAGAGCCCCCCTCTAATGAAGGGTACGCTTTCATGCAAATGAAAGCTGCTCCGGCTTTTTAAAACACTGTGCCGAGATGAATTCCACTAAGGGGAGCCTTGTATCTTTGAAGAGTTCAAATAAGGCATGAATTCAACATTAGAACCGGCAGCTTTCACCTTTGAGATTGACTTTGACATGACATGCCATTGCATGAGTTAGTGATAACTAGCTAGCTAGCTAGATAGTGATAGATAGATAGATAGATAGATAGATAGATAGATAGATAGATAGATAGATAGATAGATAGAAAGAAAGAAAGATAGACACAGACACAGACACAAACACAGGCACACACACACACACACACACACACACACAAACACACACACACACACACACACACACACACACACAAACACACACACACACACATGTAAATACATATACTCCCTGAAGGAAAGGGAATGACTGTGAAGAGTACAGTAATGACCAGGCAACCGTTGGCCATATATCTGTTTAGTTAATTAGTCAGCCTCACAACATATTGCCTCAAGCTTCTAATAATCTATTGAGTAGAAGTTGGGAAAATCAACTGCTACCACTACACCAGTAATTACAAAAACATGTTCCCCATTCGACACATACCTACCGTCTCTGAGAACCATCTCTGATGTCTGATTAAGTTAAGGGCACACACACACACACACATACATACACACACACACACACACACACACACACACACACACACACACACACACGCTTCCTAATCATCTCCCATGAGCAAGTGTAATGTTTTACATATACAACATGCATGGATGGAAAATCTGAGCATTAGAACACTAAAACATGATTCCAGCAGAATTATGGGAAATCTCAGGCCTCCTCGCCAATGTCAGCCTAACCTTCCATGCATTTCTAAGTGGGAAAAGCAATCCTGACTCAGCAGAAAATTCCCAACGTGTCCCCTCCCCTCCCCGAGGGTCTGGCTTCCCTTGTTCCTGACAGCCGGAGACGGGAGCAGGGATACAGATTACAAGCTAATGGGAGGTGAGGGGCCCTCTCTCCTGCGCAGGCTGATCTATGATTAAAGGCAACAAGGCAATGCGATTTCATTTAAAGGCAAAGGGAGACGCGCGTGGCGGTACAGTTGGCTGGCGCGGAACGCACGGCCATTCCTGCACTGTTTTTATTTGGGATCTCTCCCCGAGATTAATTCCTCGCTTTTCTTTCCTCTCCGCTGTCAGTTCAGGGATTAAAGTCATTTTTTTTAAGAGCAATTGGCTCTCAGGGAGAAGGCCCCGTGTGGGAAATAGATTGAGTTACACCATTCTTCTGAGAGCTGTAAAAAAAAAAAAAAAAGAAGAAGGATTAATGCAATGCCCTGAAACTATCAAGGCATGCCAGAGAGCTGCTAGCTGCTAGCTGCACCCAGAAAATTGGCCCTCTCCCCTGCCCTTGGGTATAAATAATACAAAGTTAATATATATAACGGAGCATATTAAACGTGCATACAGGATCAGAGGGCTCGGGAACCTGAGATGGGAGAGCGTGTGGTGTTGTAACAGAGGGCTAAGGGCTGATCGTGTCCTGTCAGATACGAGGAACGATTCACAGTGGGAGGAGGAAGTCTTGTATGAAAGGACAGGAAATGGAGAAAGGATATAAGGATGGACTTGACGTGCCACGTGGGACCCGATGGGAGCTGTCTGGGTTTGGGGTTGATCTCCAGGGGGCCAGGTGGGGTTTCATCATGTGGGGCTGAGAGACTTCCTGACACAGTGAGAGTGGATGGGGGGCAGCGTGCAGTCTTGACAGGGCTGTGACCTCAGCACACTCTCCAACACTTTCCAAAATCCCACCAGCCACCTGACAAGATCTCAATTCACAATTCACACTTCCTATTTTACATGTAGTTACAACCCCTGACTTGGGGCTGTGCTGGTACGAAATGTTGGATTGCCTTTAAATTTCAAACTGAGTAAAAGTCTCCCAGCCATGCCTCGGCCTGACCCCCCCCCCCCACCTGAGGCTTAAGGCGTGTGGGATGCCCCCCAACCCCCCCCCCAGAGGCTTGAGGCATTTTTGATGCACTCCCCCCCCCCTCGAGGCTTAAGGCGTGTCTGCTGCCCCCTGAGGCCAGGCTTGGGTCAGACAGGGTTCAGCTCTGCCCTAGGGATGGGGAGGCCAACCTGAGGCCACTGCTGTTTACGTAGCAGTTCGGATTGTTTTCTTTTTCTTTCTTTCTTTCTTTCTTTCCCTTTTCTTTTCTTTTTCCTCTCAGGTCTTTTCAAAGCAGGTGGGCAGCGGCCGTGGTGAACCCCCCTTTAAAGCTTCGTCTCCCTGGGAACCGCAGAGTGGAGGGAGGGAGCGGAGGAGAGGTGCTGAACCCCCGGGCCAGGCGCTCACTTTCTCACGCCACCCCCTGCCTCCGCGCGCCTCTGGAGCGCTTGCCAGCTGCAGCGCACCATTGATTGGCTGATTAAGCACAAATTGATTAGCGGGCACTCATTAGCATCCCGTTAGCGGTGACCTATACCCACGGAGCCATAGCACGCTCCCACTCAAATGGATTAACAAGCACAACAACTCTGCCAGAGACAGGAAATCACTGAACACTTGTCAGAAAGCTCGGAATCAATGAAATCCACATCATTAACCCCCAGTGGAGCCCCAACATTGCAGCCACTGCGATACTAACACCATTTTCATATTTGCATGTAATTACCAACACAATCTATCTCCAGGACCTGCCGACCTAAGGCTTGGTCTCGGTTCTTAGCATGTGTGGGTGTGTGTGTGTGTGGGTGTGTGGGTGTGTGTGTGTGTGTGTGTGTGTGTGTGTGTGTGTGTGTGTGGTTTTTTTTAGGGAGCATGCATGCAAGCAAGTGTGTGTGTGTGTGTGAGGGAGAGATAGAGAGAGATAGAGAGAGAGAGCGGGATGAGAGAGCGATAGAGAGAGAGAAAGAGAGAGAGATGGAGAGAGAGAGAATACATCAGGAATGCTGTAGTGTCCTGGCTCTCCCAAGAGTACGAGTGAACTTCAGTACCAAACACGGAAAGCTGCATCCAGTAGGACTGGTTGTGAGTTTCTGAAGCCTCTTTGTTATACAGTCAATATTAAATAAACACTTTGGAAGGTCTCTCCCTTCTTCATGATCAACTTACCCCTATGCCACTTTGAGTAAAAGAACTGAAGCCATGTCTGTTTCCAGGATGACGCATCGCAGCCAGAAATAACCTGCAGAGAGAGCAGCAGCTCCTCCGCCTCCCAATGGCTCACAATGATTTCTTTTGGGTGGGTGGTCATCTGGGGTACTGGTAGAAACATATTTCTTTTTTGGGCGGGGGGGGCATTTGGGGTAATGGTAGAAACAAAAGTTACAAAACTAGAATTATTATTTGGTTATTAGGGTACAGCAGGGCTCTGGTTTTCTGTTAAAACTAAGATCCTGCAGTCGCCGAGAAATCAGAGGATGTCTGGAGATCACTCGACCATCTGTTGATCAGCGCAGCCAACGCCAGCAAGAAATGACACTTAAAAGGCTGTGAGGGATAGAAATCGCTCCATCGCTAATCACTGCCGTTCCTCCTGTTTCTGCCAACCCAACGAAGCCCCCGCTTTTAAAAATGAGACACTGACATTCATTTACCAGCAAAACACCCACCTAGTTTGTTATTCTACTTCACTTCGCATAGATGTGATACAAGTAAATAACCGCAAGGAAAATATTTGTGATTAATGTAAATAATCGCAAGAAAGTAAATAATGGTGATTAAATTAAATAATAACAATGAAGTAAATAAACGTGATAAAAGTAAATAATTACAAGCACAAGGCTGTGCAGTAGGTTTTTATCTTCACTGCAAGTATCAGTATTCCAATATGCTGAGGTTCAAAGGGTTCATCCTCTCTGCTGCTTGCTCGAGTCAAGTTAATCTTCATGATTCCCCGGTAAAGTCACAACCTACACGGCATTATCTGCAGCCCAGCCACAAAAGAGCTAAACTCAAATCTTCTCGAAACAACTGGATTAATGTTCAACAGATTTGTAAGCTGTTTAGCTTTTAGTTTAACACACATATCTGAACAAGCTGAACAAATCTTACGTAAACGTTTAGCTTTTGTGCTCTCCGTGTCACATGATACGACATTATTCCGTAGGTTTGAAAGTAAGTATGGACACTGTGCTCACATACTCACTCAGTGAAATGAAATATGTACGCTCAATGATAACATTCCTTCGAGAATGAAGGCCCTGTAAAGTGCATAATTAAGTCATTCTAGTCTCCCAGTAGCACGCTAGTTGGGTTTGAGAGGCTGTCAGCTCTCTTACTTCTCAAAGTTTTAGCCATCTGTGGCGTGACAAATTAACAGATAGAGAGAGAATTGAAATGGTTAAAACAGGACCTGTACAAATTTGGAAGTTTGAGTTGAAAACATTCAGAAACAGAACTATAAAGCATTAATCAAATGTAACCAGTAACATTGTTTTGATTAAGAAATAAAAAAGTTACACTACTAAAACACTGTACTCAAAACCTCATCATTAAAATAAATTACAACTGTTTAATTGTTAAAGTCATATACTC
>NC_137913.1:10157458-10164958 GCF_963457725.1 Sprattus sprattus | reverse complement strand
TGTGTGCGCCAGGCGTCGCTCCTCAGTAGAAGTGTCTCAGCCTCGGCTCCTTGCCTGGCAACGAAGGCACTTCAGTGAGACGACGCCTGTGTGGGATCTAAGGCTCCGGATCATTCTCAATCTAGATCAAATAGATCAGGGAAAAAACACACTCTGCCCCTTGAAGTGTGTAGTGGCGAGGCGAAATGGCATCGCACAAGCACCTGGCGAAGAGAGGAGAAATGAAATGAAATGAAATGAAGATGGCAAAATAAAGGTTCATTCATTTCGGATTCATGACATCAATCCAAATAAAAAAATAAAAAAAAATTATGTTTGACGTTACCTAAACTGTCATTATTATGGAAATATGGCTTGACTTGCAGAAACTAACACAACTTTTGAAAAGTTGTTTTTGAAAAGTTCCTCTGGTATGGGCAGAACTAGGGCAGGTAAACAGTGTTAATAATTGATGTGTGTGATTGCTCAGGTTGTGCCCGCACAGGTAGCGGCTTGCTAAAGTAACACCTTCATGAATCCATCACATCAGCGAAGGCCAGCTGCAAAGCCTGCCTGACTAGGACCGCAGAGTTTAGTGCCAGGGTTACTGTGTCCCCTAAGAGGACGTGTGTGTGTGTGTGTGTCTGTGTGTGTGTGTGTGTGTGTGTGTGTGTGTGTCTGTGTGTGTGTGTGTGTGTGTGTGTGTTTAGTCCCAGCCCCTTTGTTACGACACATGAGGTTCCAGTGTGAGGTTTTCTGCACAGTCAGAGCACTACTGAATTGTTAAGCACCTCCATAAAGGGCCCTACCCAGATGCACACTGACTGCCTGGCACGTTCTGCCCCCCCCCCCGCTTTCTGGGTCCCTCCCATTATAAACTTCAGGTGCCATGGCTGCCGCAGTGTGTGCGTGTGTGTGTGTGTGTGTATGTGTGTGTGCGTGTGTGTGTGTGTGCGCGTGTGTGTGCGTGTGTGTGTGTGTGTGTGTGTCTGTGCGTGTCTGCGTGTCTGCGTGTGTGTGCGCGTGCGTGCGTGCGTGCGTGCGTGCGTGCGTGCGTGCGTGCTTGCGTGCGTGCGTGCGTGCGTGCTTGTGTGCGTGCGTGCGTGTGTGTGTGCGTGCTTGTGTGCTTGTGCGTGCGTGTGTGCTTGTGTGCGTGCGTGTGCGTGTGTGTGTGTGTGTGTGTGTGTGTGTGTGAATGTGTGCGTGTGTGTGTGTGTGTGTGTGTGTGTGTGAGAGAGTGTGTGTGTGTGTGTGTGTGCGTGTGTGTGTGTGTGTGCGTGTGTGAGAGTGTGAGTGTGTGTGCGTGTTGTGGTAGCCCAAGCTGCTCTTAGGCTCTCACTTCGGTTCCTATGGGTGACCAGTACTACAGGGCAGGCTCTAGGACCCTGGGGAGGTGCTCTGGGGACTAGTGAGGTCGGGCATCCACTGATTGCAAGCTCAGGTGCAAATGATTAGACTAGTTTGGCACCTGAGCAGCAACTAAATTGGTAGAGTTAAATAGTCAGTGAGAATCAGAACTGGCTGATAGAGTGAGAGAGAAAGACAGAGGGGAAGACGCTGGTTGCACTGGGTGCAAGGCGTAGGGCTTCCCCTATTTTCGGTTCATTTTGATTACCTTTGTTGTAACTTTTGAGTGCCTAAAAGAGTTTAATAAAAGAATACGCTTAGGAATTCCCTTGTTGCGTCATGCTGAGAGCTTGGCTGCGACATATGATGGAGAATGCGGGCACAGTGACCCACGCTGACTGAAGAGGGGCAGAGTGACCCAGCGAAGTCGCAGAAGAGGGTGACTACAGGCATTGTGACCCAGCTGACTGAAGAGAGGGTCAGAGTGACCCAGTGAGAAGACGTGGATTATGGATCCGGCATTAAAGGAATTGATGGTCGCCGTCAAGCAGTCGCAGGAAGAGTTGCGGGTAGCTGTTGCAGAACTCCGCAAACGAACATCAACCAACCCATCTGTAAAGGACCTAGAGGAGGTCGAGGAGAAGCTGACCCAGGGGGCCGTAGGACAGGAGGTAAAGGACCTATTCACTGCCATGGAAGAGGACATGCAGCTTGAAGCAGAGGTTTACCAGCCGCATGGAGAGGTGGCTAAGACTGTCCAGGTCTGGGTGGCTCTACCGAAGATGGCCAGGACCAATAGGATTGAGTTCCTGGGTGAGTTGGTTGATGTCGGTGATGAGGAGTATGACGCAGATGAAGATGACGGTGATGTCCTTGATGATGATGTCGATTATGAAGGTGATATCAATGACTATGACGATAATGTCGGTGAAATCGGTGATGTGGATGAAAATGTTGATGTCCATGATAATCTTGTCGATGATGATGATGAAGAGTATGAGCGTAAGCTGCGTGGCGAGCTGGAGCACATCCGCCTGAAGACTGGCCATGAGATGCAGAGGCTGCAGTCGTCCTCAGAGAAGCGTGTGGTGGACCTCCAGGCTCAGGTCAGTGAGCAGCAGGTCAAACTGGAGACCTACGAGAGGCTGGAGCAGGAGCTGGACTTCGTCACCATGCAAGCTGCAGAGATGGCCAGCGAGGAGGAGGAAGTCAGTGGGCTGAAGGAGAGGACTCTGAAGAAGGCCAAGAAGACTACCAACAGCGACACTGAGGCCTATGGTGATCCCACGGTCAAAAGAAACCGAGGGAGAGAGATCCCCCGGCCAGAGAGAAGTAGCATCCACAACCGGAAGGGGGAAGGATAGACCCGAAGGTTAAAAGAGCTGGACAGATGAACTGGTTACCGACACAGGAAAGTAACAGAACTTTGAGAGAAAACCCTGAATGAAGAGTGGAAAAAGGACATTTTGTGTATTGTTGTTAAGATGCCTGTTTTTCCCTGAAAAGTGTTATGTTGGTTTACTTTGTTTATGTAAGCTTTGGGGCACAAATTAAAAACCTTCCATTTAACCCCGGGAAGGGCCTGAAGTTAAGGGGGAGGGTGTGTGGTAGCCCAAGCTGCTCTTAGGCTCCCACTTCGGTTCCTATGGGTGACCAGTACTACAGGGCAGGCTCTAGGACCCTGGGGAGGTGCTCTGGGGACTAGTGAGGTCGGGCATCCACTGATTGCAAGCTCAGGTGCAAATGATTAGACTAGTTTGGCACCTGAGCAGCAACTAAATTGGTAGAGTTAAATAGTCAGTGAGAATCAGAACTGGCTGATAGAGTGAGAGAGAAAGACAGAGGGGAAGACGCTGGTTGCACTGGGTGCAAGGCGTAGGGCTTCCCCTATTTTCGGTTCATTTTGATTACCTTTGTTGTAACTTTTGAGTGCCTAAAAGAGTTTAATAAAAGAATACGCTTAGGAATTCCCTTGTTGCGTCATGCTGAGAGCTTGGCTGCGACAGTGTGTGTGTGTGTGTGTGTGAATGTGTGCGTGTGTGTGTGTGTGTGTGAATGTAGTCCGTGTAGTCAGGGAACAGCTGGATCTTTAGGCACCTACACAGAGGGCCATCCATCAATATTGTGGACTTCAACCTTTACAGTCTACAGTACATCACACAAATATGTACTCGACATCAGCACCAGCACAAGTGTGTGTGTGTGTGTGTATGTGTGTGTGTGTGTGTGTGTGTGTGTGTGTGTGTGTGTGTGTTGTGTGTGTGTGTGTGTGTGTCTCACAAATATGTACTTGACTGCTTGGATGTTCCAGGGCTCCTGTACAGCACCGTGACTACTACATCCCTGTCTCCCACTATAAATAATGGTAATATTAATATCATATTAATATATATAATAATTATAATAATAATAATAATAATAATATCCCTTATCATCAGATGCCAGTCCAGTGCCACAGTGAATGTCCTAAATACTGCTGAATCTTCCCAGCTTCTGGAAAGTAATGCTTCTTTAAAAAAAAAAAAACTCCAGTCCTACCTTCTCCTAGATATCACTTTAAGTAGGTGATCTGAGAACGGAAAAGTCTCTGCGATCTTCCTGAGCTCCGTAATCACTAGCTAAAACTTGAACTGGGTGCCGAGGTATTAACCGTTCAGGAAGGTTCAAAAGGAGCGGCCATCCCTGCCTGCCAATTATTTCTGTGTGTGTGTGTGTGTGTGTGTGTGTAGCAGCAGGGCGAATGCAGAGGGTGGACTCCCACTGAGCGTGCCAGCAGTGCACCAACACTGTTAACTCACATGGGCTTTAACTAACACAAAAACTGTTTACTTCATCATTTAGGAGGGGAGCATCAGGCTATAGCCCGTACAACTGGCAGTTTGAGCAGTGAGGTGTAAATGTGGAGTACCACTGAAGTACTTTCTTCAGACCAGCGTGTCAATGGGATATACAGGGTGCGCCGTTTCCACAGGAACAACAACATGGGGGGGGGGGGGGGGGGGTTGCTCTTCATATCTGATCTCTGGACAAAAAAAAACCTCCCTCATATCGAACACATATTGTACACATGTTCTGCCTTCCTCTCTTCTCTCCCTCCCTCTGACAGGTGGATCCCTTCCTCTCTTCTCTCCCTCCCTCTGACAGACAGATTCCTCCCTCTTTTTCGCCCTCCCTCTCTTCTCTACCTCCCGTTGACAGGTGGATCCCCCCCTGTCTCCTCTACCTCCCTCTGAAAGGGGGATCCCTCCCGGTCTCCTCTCTCTCCCTCTGATAGGTCGATCCCTCCTTCTCTTCTCTCCCTCCCTCAGACACTGGTGGATCACTCCCTCTCTTCTACACCTCCCTCTGAAAGGACGATCCCTCCTTCTCTTCTCTCCCTCCCTCAGACACTGGTGGATCTCCCCCTTGTCAGCTTCCCCCTTCTTACTCCTCAGATGTCAGATCCACCCCCCCCCCCCACCCCCTCACCCTGCCCCCCACTCGCCCGCATTACAGGGAACGGCCTCTCCCTCTGGGCTCCCGGAGAACTGGTGCGCTCATCTCTAACCCCCCCCACCCCCCCTCAGCTCATTTCCCTGCAGTCAGCTGGATGCCCACACACCTCCCTCCATCTCCTGAATGACAATACCAGTCTATTGACCTCCCTCAACCTTCTACAATCATTGCACTGCGTCCGGGGAGATACAGAGGTCTAAAGTCAGGCTTTTAACATTTAGCAAGCATTGCACTTTTTGACTGGTCATTACAAGCATGCTGTGCTGCACACACTGAGAAACACAACTTGTAATTTCCAGGCAAGAGCAGTTTATTAAGAGCAGGATTATTCTGTATGGTTAGAGAAGAGAGGATTATTCTATAGGGTTAGAGTAGAGGTAGAGAGGATTATTCTATAGAGGTAGAGTGGATTATTCTATAGGGTTAGAGTAGAGGTAGAGTGGATTATTCTCTAGGGTTAAAGTGGATTATTCTATAGAGGTAGAGTGGATTATTCTTATAGGGTTCGAGTGGATTATTCTATAGGGTTAGAGTAGAGGTAGTGTGGATTATTCTTATAGGGTTCGAGTGGATTATTCTATAGGGTTAGAGTAGAGGTACAGGGGATTATTCTAAAGGGTAAGAGTAGAGGTAAAATAGATTATGAAATAGGGTTAGAGTGGATTATTCTAAAGGGTAAGAGTAGAGGTACAGTGGATTATTCTAAAGGGTTCTAGTAGAGGCACAGTGGATTATTCTAAAGGGTAAGAGTAGAGGTAGAGTGGATTATTGCTCATTTGCTGAAATAGGAATGATACTGACACATTCCTGACGAACCTGTGACTAAAGGTAAGGTTGGGCACCTGACAGATTAAATAAACATCTGTGTGTGTTATTTTCTAACTGTCTCTCTCTCTCTCTCTCTCTTTCTCTCTCTCTCTCTCAGATGGATGTTAATTCAGTTTTTACTGAGATGTCTGGCATAATTCCACTTTCTTTCATCACTTGGTTGTAAGTAAGCAATATTTGTTCTGCACAAACCTTGAGCAATATCTGGAAATAAACAGTAAGACCTTATTCCTTTGATTGGGGTCACATGGTGAAGATGAGGAAGCTGCTTAAGGTGTTGTTCCACAAAGTATAAGATGTTTTATTGTTAATGAATTGTTAATGTTAATTACTTGTGCTAGCACTGGTGACTGCCACACAAACCAGCAATTGTGATGCAGCAGGATACAACAATGAGGCATTGTAAATGTATTAGTACACATTTATAACGTGTTTATAACACTTCTGACATAAGAATAACCATACTGCTCAGGAAATGTAAGAAAGCTAAAATCAGTTTAAAAAATCATACCTGAAAGTAAACACATTAAACGTTCCTAAATTGAAACTGAAAAGGGTACTTAACTCACTTAGTGTTAGAGAGAAGGATTACATTGTCGAAATGTTAATATGATGGAAATGCATCCTATTACAATAGACATTCTGCAAAATCAATGCTCCCCTGTTCAGGCAGGACTTTATCTCTGTTTGCGCAGAGTGCAAATGTGTGCAGCGAGAGAGGAGTGGAGCTACTTAGCATGGGTGTGTTATTGACATCGAGGGGAGATTTAGTGGATGACTGAACAGAAAGTGAGAGGGAGGGAGTAGAGGGAGAGATAGAACAGAAAGTGAGAGGGAGGGAGTAGAGGGAGAGATAGAACAGAAAGTGAGAGGGAGGGAGAAGAGGGAGTGAGAGATAGACACAGAGAGTGTGTGAAAGAGAGAGAGAGAGAGAAAGGGAGAGAATATGAGAGAGAAAGGGAGAGCAAGAGAGAGAGAGAGGGATGCAGGGGAAATGAATCACTGCTCTCCTTAACGTCTGGCCTTTCCGCCATTTGTCTCATCCCCTCTTGGTTCTCCATTCATCAATCATGTGTGTGTGTGTGTGTGTGTGTGTGTGTGTGGGGGGTGGGATGGCGGTCACCGGCAGGACAGGTGTGCTGGAGGTTGGCACTGTGTCCCTTTTTCCTCGTGTGTGTGTGTAAGTCTGGTGTGTGTGTGTGTTGGAGGTGGCAGAGCTGCGCCGAGGTCACACACCCATCGTCACACACAGAGGGATGAAGTGACACGTGGTGGCAACCCCTAGGGGCCGAAGCACACCTGCTCTGCTGGACTCCAAAAACCAGGCCAGGTGATGGAGAGACAGCCCACCGCTCGCTCTCTCTGCTCAGGTTGGGTCTCATTGGGTTGTGTGTGTGTGTGTGTGTTTGTGTGTATATGTGTGTGTGTATGTATGTAGGTGTGTGAGTGTGTGTGTGTGTGTGTATGTGTATCTGTGTGTGTATGTGTATGTGTATCTGTGTGTGTGTGTGTGTGTGTGTGTATGTATGTAGGTGTGTGAGTGTGTGTATCTCAGGTTGGGTCTATTGGGGTTGTGTGTGTGTGTGTGTGTGTGTATATGTGTGTGTGTGTATGTATGTATGTGTGTGTGTGTGTGTGTGTGTGTGTGTGTGTGTGTGTGTGTGTGTGTGTGTGTGTGTGTGTGTGTGTGTGTGTGTGTGTATCGGTGTGTGTGTGTGTGTGTGGTGGCAGAGCGACCCACCTGAATTTAGGGATTCCTCATGCTCCACCTCACCACCCCCCCCCCCCCCCCCACCACCACTGGGACCTGAGCCTCATCAATGATTCACGCTCATAAATCCAGCGCAGCTT
>NC_137913.1:10137458-10142458 GCF_963457725.1 Sprattus sprattus | reverse complement strand
TTCGCTTATTCAGAGTTTATGACTGTGGAAAAGGAATGATAAGGCAGGAAACTGGAAATACAATCATCCCATTTTTTCTGGCAAATATCAGCGATGTTCGATTGAACTCCATCCTGTGGGCGGTATGCATTGCACAACAGAATAAGGGTAGCTGCAGACTGTCTGTGCCAGCAGCGGCCTTAAGGGTTTCCGTTTCCTTTACCACATTGGCATCCACTGCTGGGGCAGCTCCCCAATCATTTACATTTACATTTAGCAGACGCTTTTGTCCAAAGCGACGTACAAGGGAGAGAACAGTCAAGCTAAGAGCAATAAAACCTGGTGTAACAATAAATACTGCTTTTTTAAGAAATAGAGAACGACAATCAAGAAAAGGAAGTGCGGGACTGTCACTGCCTAAGTGGAAGTTAAGCCAAGGTGCCAGTTAGGAAGGGAGGTGCTCTCTGAAGAGTTGGGTTTTCAAGAGCTTCATTACACTGTTTGAACTGCACTGTGGTTCACCAAGAGTATTTATGACTTCATGTCTTTATGAGTCTTGGTGAAACAAACCATGTCTATGGGGGTGACAGTGGTCCACGAGGTAGAGGAGTTGTTTAACTATGGGACGGGTGCTAGTTCGATCCCGACCGCTTCTCACCAAGTGTCGAGTTACTGAACCCCAAACTGCTACCGATGTGCAGGTTGGCACCTTGGTTGGCACCTCTGGCATCAGTGTATGAATGGGTAGATGTCTGAGGCATTAATGTCTTTAGCGCTTTGAGTGCTCTATGGGTCGAAAAGTGCTATATAAATGCAGTGCATTTACCATTCCACACGTTCACTGTTTTAACTGCACTTTCCAAGAGTCTTTATGTCTCTATGAGTCTCGGTACAACAGACGTGTCTGTCCACACACATCCGGAGATGTCACCGGGTCGTCTTCCCTCTCTGCCCTGACCGGAGACACGCTTCAAAAATAAGGCTTGAATACGAGTTTGTCTGTTTTCCAGCGAGTGGTTTGTTTGGGGGTGACATTCGTGAGAGAACTGCACTGCTAAACCGCATCAAAAGCGCTAAAGTTGATAAATTGTGCTGCAGTCAGGAGCAGGAATTGAGCAGCGAAACGTAAGAGCTGGTGACAGAGGATCTAATGATTCGCCGTGCATAAATGAATAAATACATTAATGGGAAAATGATTTGTTTCCCACTGCGGGAAAATTTCCTTTTTTTCTCCAGACAAAATGTTGCCAGGGAGACCTGTCATGTGCGGGCTCCTGCAAGGCTGGTAATTGGAGAGATGACTGCTGAAGACTTCTGTGGGAAACATAAAAGCCACTGGGCTTCATAAGAGGTCAGAGAGATCTCTACTGTCTCCAGCGAAGGCTAGCTACTGGGCCATCAACCAGGTTCTCTGTTCATCACTGTCACTGGTGGAACTGGTCAAAGAGAGAAATGATTCTCATGTTATCTCGAAATCTGAGAGCAGGACAGCAGTGCTAGCGTCTTCAGTGAGTGGGCCACCAGCTAGCAGCCTGTTTGCCAGAGCTAGCAGCCGTCAGCTAGCAGCCATCAGCTAGCAGCCTGTTTGTCAGAGCTAGCAGCCATCAGCTAGCAGCCTGTTTGTCAGAGCTAGCAGCCTGTTTGTCAGAGCTAGAAGCCTGTTTGTCAGAGCTAGTAGCCATCAGCTAGCAGCCTGTTTGTCAGAGCTAGCAGCCATCAGCTAGCAGCCTGTTTGTCAGGGCTAGCAGCCATCAGCTAGCAGCCTGTTTGTCAGAGCTAGCAGCCATCAGCTAGCAGCCTGTTTGTCAGAGCTAGCAGCCATCAGCTAGCAGCCTGTTTGTCAGAGCTAGCAGCCTGTTTGTCAGAGCTAGCAGCCATCAGCTAGCAGCCTGTTTGTCAGAGCTAGCAGCCTTCAGCTAGCAGCCTGTTTGTCAGAGCTAGCAGCCTTCAGATAGCAGCCTGTTTGTCAGAGCTAGCAGCCACCAGCTAGCAGCCTGTTTGTCAGTGGTGGATGATGGCTAATGAGGCGACTCTGTAAAACTGACTGACCTATGAGAGCAGAGGCCAGAAGACAGCTCTGCAGCCAGGAAGCGTGATGAGAAAGAAGGAAGGGAAAAAAAAATACTTCCTTTGATTTTGAATTCGTCCCAAACGCAGTCACTGTCCGAAACCAAACTGACATAAAGTGCCTACTTACAGTCCCGACAGGAATGGATAAAAATACATCGTTGTTCTATGCTGAAAATATCTCTCTCCATTCTGCAGTTTTGTAGCATGAAGGACCACACGGCTGAGCCCCTATTCTGTCTATTTCAGATAGTCATGGCAGGAGACATGTGGATCAGGCGTAGAGGTTCTCCACCGCTGGTAGGTTCTAAGCGTTGACGCCCGGGCCCTGCCGTTATGGGATAGGCTGGAATGTTCCGGGTTCTTCCGTTCTGGGAAGGGAGGGGGTGGTGGGGGGAAGGGTGGGCAGGATTAAAGGAGCTTTGACATGATTTAACATGTCAAGAAGGAAGCTGGAATATTCATTTATATTTCATGAATGTGGCCTGGGCTGGATAAGCGCACGCACACACACACACACACACACACACACACACACACACACACACACACACACACACACACTTTCAGAGTTTGCTTATTAAATTCCTGACTGTCAGAGTGGCTCAAAGCCTGCCGTGTGCTTTCTGCTGCGGCTCAGATGTGTGTGTGTGTGTGTGTGTGTGTGTGTGTGTGTGTGTGTGTTTCTCCTCAGACAGGTACTCAGAGCGGGAATCCATTACTGCCGACAGGCCGCTAATAGAGGCACCCCCCCATCCCCCCCAATCTTAAAACACCCACCCACACAGAGCAGAGGACAGGTCCCACACACTGATGTTAAAGGGGCAGAGGCCTGACAAATGGCAGAAGCCTCAGAAACCGATTTACGTCTTATTACCTGTGTGTGTGTCCGGTGTGCCTGAGTGTTTAAGTGGCTGTGTCTGCTTGTGTGGATGTGTGTGTGCGTGTGTGTGCGTGTGTGATGCAGTCCTTCAAGTCTGTCTTCGTGCGAGTGTTTGTGTGTGTTCTAGTCAAGCCGCATGTGTGTGTGTGGCTGTGAGAGAGTGTGCCTATGAGTTAATTCTCTCAGCATTTAGATTGAATAGCCTAATTCTACTGTGGTAAACAAATACAACATTAGCCTTATGTAGTAGTATTTGGGTGCATTTACATTTTAATGTTTATTAATGCACACTGTCACTCTTCATCAAATAAACAAATCAAATCAAATCAAATACAACATGAGCCTTATGCTAGAAGACAACTGATCTTTCAGGCAGATATTTTCCTATTTCGTGCAAGTGTCGTCCAACCCAGCACGGCTGTCTCAAGATCAGACTGAAGTGGTTGTGGATGACTGTGAATGGCTGATGGTGACTGGCCCTCCTTCAGCACACACTGCGCTCAGCATGAACAGGATAAATATCATGAGGGCCTCCACCAGCTCGCCGACCACGAGCATCTGCTCCCACTCAGCCCAAGATGGGGCGGATCAAATGAACCGAGCAGAAATCCATACCGCTCAACAGAGGGCCAAGCGAAAAAGCTCTGGAATTACAAAGAGCGAATCAAAAGCTCTGGAATTTAAAAACAGCCAATCAAAAGGTGGCTGATTTAAAATACCCAATCAAACGCACTGGTGTTAAAAATCAGCCAATTAAAAGCTGTGGAGCAACTTGTGAAAAAGCAGGAATTAAACAGAGAATATCACTGTGTGTGTGTGTGTGTGAGCAAGGCTTTAGGTGATACAGCATCACACAGAATGTTCTCCACCCATACCAAACAGTCAATTCGATCTTTATGACCACCATAGCTCTGCAGGGCAGTGATATCATGTTTGTTAAATTTGTTTTCACCACCATATTCAGATACATGTCGATAACTCGAAAACTGTTTCCCCCAAAAAGAAGAAATTATTATGACAGGTTTGCTTCTAGGAACATTGCCCGACTTCCAAGGTACATGGAAAGCACCATTATGCTTTTATTTTTTTCGCAACATAAAAAGTTAAAAAAAGAACCATCCCACATGAAATATTCCAAAATACTTCAAATGAAATGAACAATAATTGCCTTTTTTTGTAAAATAAAAATGTTTGTGATCAATAAATTGTCATAGGACTGATGTATACGTTTTTTTTTTAATAAACACCTCAACTTAAAAATAAGTATATATTATCATGTCTTTTTATACATTTTTCAATAGTGTTTTTATAGCCTGGATACCAGCCTGAACTCCGCCCACAAAATTTTTGGTCTGGGAGATTCAGTCTGGAATCGAGCTAGTTGGGAGGGTTTAAACGTTTCAAAAATGTTGAGAAAGCAATCTAAACCAATCAAATTGTAAGGGCGGGCTTTATACGTTGATGGACAGATGACCTGATGATAGATAGAATACCGGTATACATCGAACAAAGATGGCGCCGTCTCGGGAGCTTAGTGGGACATATTTGATATGATTTAAGCTATCTACACGACTTTTTTTATGTCTACATTGACTCGGTTAGTTGTGTATAGGCAACACCAATGTTGCCTAGGATTGTAGGTTTTAACTTAAGCACTCTAGACCATTATTGAAAGGTTATGCTAACAGCGTAGACAAAAAAAAACATTGAAACCAATGGTAGCTTCTAGCCTTGAGTGCTAATTAAGTAACGTGAGCAGGCATATCTCAACAGATATTGACAGCGCATTCATTTTGAAAGAGGAACAGAGAAACGCGATCAAGGCATTTGTCGATTGAAAAGATGTTTTTGCCGTCCTTCCTACGGGATCAGGTAAAAGTTTAATCTATCGTAATAATAGCCTACTACGTTGCTCTGATTGGTTCTAGGTATCCAATTCAGCGAAGAGGAATTTTCTTTCCTGGTTCGTTGAAACACGCCCCATAATCACAGCCCAGTGGTCCGGTTTCAGACTCATAATTTGACTAGAATTATGAGTATGACATCGTCAGGCTAGTGTTTTTATGTTTTA
>NC_137913.1:10129958-10132458 GCF_963457725.1 Sprattus sprattus | reverse complement strand
TGTGTGTGAATGGGTGACTGTGCAAATCTGTATGTGTGGAAGTCTACGTGTGTGAGGTCGTGTATAAGTCTATATGTGAGTGTGTGTATGACTGAAAGTGATTGAGCGTGTGTGTGCGTGTGTGTGTGTGTGTGTGTGTGTGTGTGTGATTGTGTGTGTGTAGATGTGTGTATGTGTGTGTGTGTGTGAGTATGTGTGTGTGTTTGTCCTCTCCAATGCCCCACTCTGACCTCAGCACCTGTGTGTTCCGTCATCCTCAGCACAATCCAAACCCTCCCAGGTCATTCCAGAACACTCCGTCAATATTCCGCACATGGGGCTCTCCGCCGCCCGGCAACCAGCCCCCTCAAACCCCCCTCCCCACCCCCTGGCTCCCCCGTTGCCGCGGCGACCTTGAGGTGGGAAAAACTGTTTTTAATTCAGATCAATAGCACCACAAGGTCACTTCAAAATTCAATTAATAAGAAGAAGTTGAGCTCTTCACAGCTCTGAGCCTGAGGGTGACGAGTCTCTCACTCACACACACTCTCTCTCACACACACACACACACACACACACACACACACACACACACACACACACGAGCAGTGCGACGACCAAGGATGCGGGATGATAAAGAAGGAGAGCGACATGGAGGGGCGAATCCGATTGATGGGGAAACGTGTCCTTGGAAAGAGGACTCTGAAAAGTAGGCCAAGACACACATGGCTCACACACACACACACACACACACACACACACACACACTTCCCAAATACCTGCACTAGTCACTTTCCTGTCAATAAATCAATGAACAAACATGGACAAAAACATTTGGTTGTGTATTGTAGACACACACACACACACACACACACTCATCTCACACACACACATCTGGCAACCAGATCTTATATTTGCGTTTGAGCACGCACACGCACACTCGTCTAATGCCACTTAGCCCCTGACAGATACGCATCTACTGAGAGAGACAGAGTAATGAGAATACTGACAGCAAATGTGTGTGTGTGTGTGTGTGTGTGTGTGTGTGTTTGGCAATACAATAATACAACATTCTCAAGTTCAACACTGACAACTCAAAATAAATGATATGACATTGTTGGACTACAAACAATGACCGCTACACAGCAATGAGTGTATGTGTCTGTGTGTGTGTGTGTGTGTGTGTGTGTGTGTGTGTGTGAGTGTGTGTGTGTGTGTGTGGGCAGAAGTATAGCTCCGCAGACAAGAGTGTGCGCATGGGCGTTTCCAAATGCCGTTGTGGACGTGTTGCACAAGCTCAATCCCTCAATCACAGTGTTGAAATCTACAGCAATCATATCTCCATGGTGTGTGAATCTAGAGCAAACATATCTCTATGGTGTGTGAATCTAGAGCAAACACTGTTCTATTGGATGGGTCTACAGATTTCTCTGCCCCTTCATAACCGTTTCCTCCTCTACCCTAAATATCGATAGCTACCTAAAATAGTGGCGTCGCGATCTAATCAGCTAGGAATCGCTGAAGCGTGAAATAAACAAAATCTTTATTCAATCAGCTCCAGTCTTCAGTCGGTTTTTTTCGCAGGGAGCAAACAGACTGATGAAAATGTGCATCTGGACTGTAAGTTGCTTTCGGACAAAAGCGTCAGCTCAATGAATGAATAATTAGCGTGAATGGATTTGGTTTTCTCTTGACCCTGAGCCAGTGCTTGAAAACCTGCATGGACAGGCGCAGTCAACGCACCCAAGTCAAAACGGACACAACATTTTGTTGCACAGACCGTGTCCACAGAACTAAATGTCCCCCTTGGACTGTGTCTGTGTTGGACTGTGTGTGTGTGTGTGTGTGTGTGTGTGTGTGTGTGTGTAAACTTGTGTGTGTGTTTATGAGAGCGAGAGAGAGAGAGTGAGAGTGTGTGTGTGTGTGTTTCTGTGTGTGTGTCTGTGTGTTTGTGCGAGTGCATCAGGTCTGAAGAGGTGATGGGAGAGGGGAGAAGGGCCCCCCCCACCCACCCATTCGCCCTAATTACGGTGGAGAGGGCAGTGGTTCCGTCTCGGTGAAGGGGATTGGTCGTCTCGGCAAAGGGGATTGGCCAGCGGTCGGCCCCCTGACCCCGATATCATGCCCCAATTACCGCTGCCGACGTTGTTTACAAACAGCTCCTAATGAAGGTGATCGTAATGCTGACAGTCTCGCAAATTACACACACACTTACACAGGGAGCAGAAGACACTCCACAATACAGGCATCAGACACATGTACACACACAAACACACTCAGAAACCAAGACACACACACTAGAACGCAACATGGAAGATTTCTCTCTCTCTCAACAGAGCCTGGTGGTCCTTGACACACACCCACACACACACAAACACACACACACACACACACAGATAGAAATGCATGGGTGCACACAAACACACACACATACCTGCATCCAAACATACAATTACAAGCTGTTCATGCACGCGCGCACACACACACACAGAGCGAAGGCATTAGTTAGGTCATGCCTCTG
>NC_137913.1:10096813-10124313 GCF_963457725.1 Sprattus sprattus | reverse complement strand
CGTTGTACTTTGCCTGGCTGAGGTTTGTAAAAGACCATAAGGATTGAACCAAAGCGGACTGGAGAGTCTCCTAGTTCGTCTTCTCTGATGAGTCCAATTTTCAGCTTTGCCCAACACATGGTCTGATGGTTAGACGGAGACCTGGAGAGGCCTACAAGCCACAGAGTCTTGCACCTACTGTGAAATTGGACTCATCAGAGAAGACGAACTAGGAGACCCTCCAGTCGGCTTTGGTTCAATCCTTATGGTCTTTTACAAACCTCAGCCAGGCAAAGTACAACGTTGTCCCAGAAGAAAAACTTGCTTCCCTTTGCTCTGACAATGTTCCCCAACTCTGAGAAGTGTTTTTTCCAGCAGGGCAATGCTCCATGCCACACAGCCAGGCCAGTAAAGGTGTGGATGGAGTATCACCAGATCAGGACCCTGTCATGGCCAGCCCAATTTCGAGACCTGAATCCCATAAAAAAACCTCTGAAATGTGATCAAGAGGAAGATGGATGGTCACAAGCCATGAAAAGAAGCCGAGCTGCTTGAATTCTTGCGCCAGGAGTAGCATAAAGTCACCCAACGGCAATGTGAAAGACTGGTGGAGAGCATGCCAAGACACATGAAAGTTGTGATTTTAAATCAAGGTTATTCCACCAAATATTGATTTCTGAACTCTTCCTAAGTTAAAGCATTAGTATTGTGTAGTTTAAAAATGAATATGAGCTTGTTTTCTTTGCATTATTCGAGATCTGAAGACACTGCATCTTTTTTGCTATTTTGACCAATTGTCATTTTTCTGCAAATAAATGATCTAAATGACAACATTTTTATTTGAAATTTGGTAGGAATGTTGCCAGTAGGTTATAGAATAAAACAAAAATGTACATTTTACTTTAACACATACCAATAAATAGTAAAACCAGAGAAACTGATAATTTTGAAGTGGTCTCTTAATTTTTTCCGCGGCTGTATGTACTGTATATATGAAAAATAAATAGCTTAAAGAAACATTAGAGTTAAACTTGAATTAAATCCGTTTCCTAGCGAGAGACACCAAATGAATGTCAGCCTCAATGTCGCGACGTGAATAGATCAATCGCCCAGCAATTCATTATTAGTGTCAAGAGTACAGGGATGGGGTGAGTGTGTGCCCGGAGCGGTTTGGCTTTAACCTGCCCCGACTGCCCCAAAAGCTCCAGCGAGAGCTTGCTCAGGGTGCTCGCTGCGACCCCCCACCTGCCTCCACCGGCCCCGAAAAGTGCCCTGCTTTGCCAGCATCAGCAGAAAAGCCCCCAGTCATCCGGCGGCCGCGGCTGGTTCAATACTACGGCTATGCTAATAAGGGTTTAATGAAAATCTCCTTGGCCGGTGGCCGTCGATAGACTTCAGGGTCCTCGGCTCCACACGAAAAGGGAGGGAATCATTTGTAAAGAAAGTGTGTTGGCCACGGGGAAACGAGTTTGTAAAGTCAGTTGAAAGTTAAGGAGCAACTGCAATCCTGTGCAATCTCTTTAGTGTAACGGGTTAGATAGTCATCTCCTACAAACTTACTCAAACACACACACACACACACACACACAGCGCACAGACACACACACACACACACTCACACTCACACACACACACACACACACACCCCCACAGAAACACACCCACACAGAAGCCCTAACACACAGAAACACACACACACGGACAATATGTGCATTTGTACACACTCACACACTCCTGGTGATTGGAAAGAAAGCCCAGTGGACGGCCATTTTCTACACTCCTCTGCATGAGCGACCACACACCAGAATTAGTTCTACTTTTTTTTCCTTGTTGTTCAAAAGATACCTTTGTGGCTCTTCTCCTCTCCTCGCGTCTTAATTAATCAGGTAGAATAAAACAAGACATCATCAAATATTCAAGAAAGTTATTCACGGGCTGCAGAGTGCAATCTCACTGGAGGAGGCATCTACATCTATAATAATTTGGAGGAGTGTGTGTCCGTGTGTGTGCGTGTTACAGGGATGCGTCGCTACGGTGATGCGGGTTTGCCTTCACCGGGCACATTATTAGGCGTAGCGCCTCGGCGCAGTAGACGTGGCTAAACATGCTGTCAGACAGCATTTGGTCAGCGCTGAGGCGATGGCATCTTATTGGCTGCAGGAATGCTGAGCAGGGACGGGGGGGGGGGGGGGGGGGGGCTGTAATTACATCTGTACTGGCAGAGCTGAGGGGTGACAGTCACTTGCAGGACCGGACTTGCTTTGAGGTATTGTCACCTCATAATTCATTGCAGAGGTGCGAGAAGACTCAGACACATACGCACGCACAGAGACAAACACACACACACACAGACAGACAAACACACACACACACACACACAGACAAACACACACACACACACACACACACACACACACACACACACACACACACACACACACACACACACACACACAATGAATGAATCTGAGAGTCCTGGGGATGTGTAGAGTGCTTGTGACTTTGAAACACTTTTCACTTGGGGGTTTTCTATTGTTTCTACTGCTATTGTTTATACTTCAATTCATTCGCATAATATTTTGAGCAATCTACTTTTAGAACAGGGGCACTGTTTTATCCACTAGTTAGTCTAACCCATTAACAATGAATGAATCCTGCAGTGTCTAACTCACTCACTCACTCACTCACTCACTCACTCACTCACTCACTCACTCACTCACTCACTCTCACTCTTTCTTTCTCTCTCATACAAACACACACACACACACACACACACACACAGAGACACACACTCTCTCTCTCTCACACCCCCCCCCCCCACACACACACACACACACTCACAACTTTGAAAAATGGGAACCCAGCAGTCTCTCTCATGTCACAAACATCTCTACAAGTCTCCCAACACACGCACACAAGACCTAGATATACAGCATTGACCCTGTGATAGACACACTCTGACACACACACACACACTGTGACACACACCCTGTGATACACACACTAGAAGCTATCGTCACATTTGTACATACGAGTGTGGCCTGAGCCCAGCGGAGTCCCAGCCTTTCAAGCACAGCCTCCCTCAAGATCACCACGGGCCATGGAATTAACATATTTTTAATTGCTTGTTATGGCGCTGATCCACACACACTTACACAGACACACACACACACACACACACACACACACACACACACACACACACACACACACACACACACACACACACACACACACACACACACACACACACACACACACACACGTTTACAAAGGGTTTCACAATGAGAGGAAGGGCAAACAAAGGCAGGCCTGTGCAGAATGACACTAGCTGTGTGTGTGTGTGTGTGTGTGTGTGTGTGTGTGTGTGTGTGTATCCCTGCTCCGCCATAACGTAATCCCACTACTGCCACCATGTGTGATCCAACCACGCACCGGCCAATCAACTGGGGAGAGACGCTTTGTATAGTGTGAGCCGTTTGAGTAAATGTAACACACACGCACAAACAAGCACACACACACACACACACACACACATACACACCCAAACACACACAACCAACCACACACAACCACACACACACACACACACACACACACACACACAGGATAAGAGAAATAAGTGATTCTAAAAAGAAAAGGTGATGAAAAGGAAGGCCTGCGGAAGCCGCTCAGCGAGGGCAGTGCATTAAAGAGGAGCATCCGATCATCGTAAATACAGCAATGAGTGTGTGTGTGTGTGTGTGTGTGTGTGTGTGTGTGTGTGTGTGTAGTGCATTAAAGGGGAGCATCCGATCATCGTAAATACAGTAATGAGGCAACATGAATGCAAATCGCCCCTTTATCTATCCGCTCCGGAGGGCAATGACCATATGATATAAAAGAGCGTCAAAGCCAATGACTCCATTACAGACCTAACACACACACCGGGGTTTATTGTAATTTAAGAGGTCTTTAAAAGACAACACCGGCCATAGAGGGAGAGAGCCTTCAGTCGGACGGATGCGTGCAGTTAGTAATAAACCCTTCTGTGGCACGTGGCGCGCACACACACACACACACACACACACACACACACACACCTCACACACTCCTCACACACTCCTCACACACACACACACACACACACACACACACACACACACACACACACACACACACACACACACACACACACACACACACACACACACACACACACACACAGTTAAAACCCTGCTCTGGAATACATCATGCTACAACGTTCTGCTTAAAATTCAGTCCAGCTTGTGATCTGCTTAGCTCGTTCCCCCGCTACACACTAATATTATTAAAGAATAATCTGGACAATCCTGTGGAAAACACAAAGGACGCTCGGCAAACCCAGACCCTGCGGTACCCGAAGAGGAAGGCCTCCGCAGCAGACGCTATCTGACTACGCTAGTCATTAAGGCTTTTTCTATCAACCTTGTGATTGAAATGCAAAGTTAATGAATGCTCTGAGGATATGTCGACAGAAGGGAGGTTCTGTTACGCAGTTTAAGAATCCACAGTGAAGAGAGCGGCTTGAATGCTAATGTTTAAAACAGACCATTATTAGCCATCCAGGACGATGAAAAGATACTCTATCAACACACACACACACACACACACACACACACACACACACACACACAGATACTCTATCAACATGGAGATACGTAACAAGGGGGGGGAGACGAAGACACACGTCACCAAACTAATTTGACGTCTTCAACAGCAACTAGGCCTACATAAAAGAACACCACATAAAAAAGCGCACATATATATAAAAAAAAAGAAGAAAAAACGCACAAGGTCTAACATTTTCAGGAAAACAATCTGACATTTGTTCGGTGTTGCTTTGCTGTGTTGCGCTGCGTTCTCTTTTTTCTCCCTGTGGTATGATTGATGCTACAAAGTGATCAAATAGCCCTTTGCTTGTGACTGCATGGAGGGGTGAGAAGAATGCAGATAAACCTGGAGCCGTCTTACCCCCTCTCTCTCTCCCTCCCTCCCTCCCTCTCTCTCTCTCTTTCTCCCTCTCCCTCTCTCTGTTTCTCCCTCTCCTTCTCTCTGTTTCTTTCTCTCTCTCTTGCTAATCAGGGATCACCCATGACTGAAGCCCTCACAGCACACACTCCACTGTACTCTGCTGCCGCAATGCACCACTGAAAGAGGACACCTCTTGACCAGCGCTGCTCTTATTTGTGCCGCCGTGTCCAAAGACGTGGTAACTGAATCGATTGCGTTGGCAGGACTGTAATGAGAGTGTTTGAAACGAGAGTCCAGGAGTGGGCGGTAATCCGTGTTTAATTCGCAGAGCAAACAGTGCGCTGCAGGGACAAGAGTGAGGCGCACTTATTATCATCGAAGCGACGCTAGCCACAGAAACCACACACTCCGCCTTATTATCATCGAAGCGACGCTAGCGACAGAAACCACACACTCCGCCTTATTATCATCGAAGCAACGCTAGCGACAGAAACCACACACTCCGCCTTATTATCATCGAATCAACGCTAGCGACAGAAACCACACACTCCAACTTATTATCATCGAAGCGACGCTAGCAACAGAAACCACACACTCCGCTAGCACGGACTCTCCACCATGCTAACTGCACTATGTTCATCATGATTCATCCATCCATCCATCCATCCATCCATCCATCCATCCATCCGTCCATCCATCCAAGTATTTAAATATTTATGTATATTTTATACATATGTTATCATTGAATGCATTGTTTATAACTTTAATAACTTCATTCACACACAGGCTTTGGAAAGTGGATGAAATAATGCAGAGTAACCTATATGTGTTATAAGACTCTTATTGCACAGTTATAAGCAGCATCTATAACAGTCATGTGTGCGATGCAAAGGCAGATCGTCGTTCATTCAAAGCCATATAGGTATTAGGGTGTACATGAAGCTTAACCGTTAATTATAACTCATTTACAGAAAAACAAATATCAGAACAGGTGTCTGACCTAGGGATGCAAATGATTAATCGACTTTAGATTAATTGTCGATTAAGAGGATGCTCGATCAAAATGTATTAATCACGATTAATCGCTAGAGGGCGCTAGCGCGAGAGACCGGTTGAAAACAAATGTTCTCTGTGTAATGCGGTATTGAAATACAATAGTTCTACTAGCTCACTCAGTTATCATTTGAACACCGTGCATGCTGCTGCATGGCACCACCAGTTCACCTGGTCAACCTAAAATCACAGCTACACTGTATAATACCTTCTCTCGCTTACTGCCGCGAGTTAAGGCTTATAGTCTTAAAACTCAGGTTAGCTATTAGCTCGTTAGCGGGCTAGCTCACTGAGACTTCATAGAGTTAGCTACCTAGCTCGTTAGCGGGCTAGCTCACCTTGCTATGAATGTGAATATCTCTGTCTGCTAACGTGTGCCCGCGAGTTTGGCTCATGAGAGTTAGTAAGTAAGTAAGTAAGAGTTGAGTTGGCTATTTAGCTTGATAGTGGACTAGCTCACTCAGGCTTAATGATTAGATACCTAGCTCGTTCGCGGGCTAGCTAACCTTTGCCTGATGGCTTGTCATTAAGAATGTAACTACTCTATCCCTCACTACCGTGAGCGCGAGTTAAACTTCATAGAGTTGTGTTGGCTATTTAGCTTGTAATAGCCTAGATGCAGTTTCTTCATAATCTACAGGCTCAATAATATTCTGTTTGGCTGTATTTAATTTCTTCTATTCTTTTTTGTTTTATGTCTGTTTCAAATGCAAGAACTGACCAGTCCATAATTTTTTTTTTTTTTTTTTTAATTAATGAATGGATTTTGTTATACCATAAAAAAAACTTTTCTGCTTTCTTTTCCTAATGCATAATTACTTGAGGAATGTATAATAGAATAGAATATAATTATCATAATGTAATGTAATATAATAATAACTCAACTATTTAGCTGATATTTTTAAAGGCCCTATTGAAGCACTGAAACTCAGGTGAAAAACGCCGCTTATCAATTAATCGAAAGTCGATCGATAAGATTATCAACTAATGATTAATGGATTAATCGATAATTTGCATCCCTAGTCTGACCACTATCTTGAGATACATGTGTTAATAAAACATGACCTGTCAGGATCTAACAAAAATGTGTACTTTCAGACCTTATTTACTGGTAAAAATCCACTTCTCTACCCAGGCACAGTAAACTAACTAACTAACTAACTAACTAACTACAAAACATGACAGAAGAAGCCCCGGCAACGACGACACCTGGTGACAGATGACACACTCCTACGTGGATGTGTGTATGGCATTCTGATGTGTGTGTGTGTGTGTATATATATACATATAGTACAGACACATTATATGTGTCTGTCAGAAAGAGAAAGAGCGCGAGTGTATATACAGTATATGTGGGTGAATGAGTGAGTAGGCCTGTGTGTTTGTGTGCGTATGTATATGTGTGTGCGTGCCTGTGTGCAGGTGTGAGTGTGTGAGCGAGTGAGGGAGAGAGTGTGTGTGTGTGTGTGTGTGTGTGTGTGTATGTTTGTGTGTGTGGGAGAAAGAGAGACAGGGTGTGTGTGTGAGTAAGTGTGTATGGATCCAGTAGGTCATACTCTTCTCACTGGTCCTTGCTGATGGAAGTGGAACAGGACAGACCTGACAGCGCCACTGTGCATCCGTCCCACAAGGACATCAGCCCTCTTCCTGGGGTTTCCACGACGACACGACCATCACGGGCCAACTCACTAACAACACCAGAGCGCAGCACTACAAGGGCACCTTGGACCGCACACACTCCTGCGGGGGACCTTCCTGTCAGGGATCGAACATGGAGGGAGTGCAATATAGTACTCCAACTGCCGCCAACAGCATATCAGTCTACCTTCACAGTCCCTACATGAGCACCAAGCAGTAATGTCTGCACTAAAGAGGAATTTATGGTCGCTTTCCACGCAGAAACGTAAGCACGTAAGGCACGTAAGAGCCCCTTGCGCAGTTACATAACCCCCCTTACCTGCTTAAGTGCATCCCCCAAAATGTGTAACAACCGACAAAGCCATGCCGGGCCCACGCAATGATTGGCCTGCTAACCGCGTCCTTTCAGGAGGTCACATTTCCGGTTTCATAGCATAGTATTGCCATTTTTAAAAGTCAAGGCAAGACGGAATTGTTTTGAATCCTGAATAGCCTGCAGACCGTCTCACAAGCCTCTTCTTGTATTTTTGTTGAATATGAACAAACATAACAGAAGAGGTCCGAAGATATGAGCATCTTTACACACCCTCTTTAAACACTTATAAGGACGCTCAAATTACCACTAATTCATGGAAAGAATAGGAGAAATCACCTGAACAGCAATCGGAGCATGTTTGTCAAACGTGATAAAAGATACTGCTCTGATATATTCCCATTCCGTACTGAATATTCTGTTTAGATCAAAGGTTTGTTTTGGCATACCGTGATATTTCAGATGATAGTTATGTGGTATACCACTGTAACATTTAAAAACCGCTGACTGCGATTGTTTTGGAGAGAACGCGCTAATTCACCGAACAAATACTTATATATATATTCATTTTCCAACACTTGTTAGCATGTCATCCATTCATATTGATGTGAATCACTCAATTGCAGCTGTGAGGCAAGCATGAGTTTTATAGCGTGAGTGAGTATGGAGTATGGAGCCCCTGCTCATATACAAATGCTAACATTAACGTGAAGTGGAGTTAAACACCATTGTATTACAAGCACTGACAACCTAAACTCATGATGAGAAGGTACACCTGGCGATTATTTTGCCGTTTACCTTTCACCTTTGAATAATGTAACTCATAAACACGTCGTTTAAAAGCGCTGTGGCCGTCAATAAACAAACTTCTGCATCATGTGATCTGTCTTTTTTCTGAATTGCCAACCTTTGTATTTCGTGTAACACATGTATTAATAACATCAAGCCTTTCGCCCACTTCACTTCATGCTCGGGTAAGTTTTTTTCTTTGTCCTGCTGCAATATATCGTTTACTTCACTCAAAATAAAACCTACAGTTCTGGCGTTGAATTGCTTTGCAACACGCAGAATCCTTAGGGAACCTTAAGGAACCGTAAACCAAAACGAGTCCCTTGTGTATCTTATGGTTTTGCGTTAAAAAACTATCATAAAACGACCTTTACTCAACAAGAGAATAATCGAATACCACCTGTATGCGATGGAGTAACGAGTTAAAGGTGTAGTCCTTGATAATAATCCATTCAACTTTTTATGGAATTCAGCACATTCTCCCCCCATTCCTCTAGCTGGCCATGGAATATGGGCTAATGGCCGGCCCAGTGCTTGGGTAGCAGGAAATACATTATAGGAGATAAGGCGCCCACCACATGTCGAGTCTTTTCTTAACTTGCAGGACAAACTGATGTTACTAGTATTAAAATGGATGGTTGCTTTGGCCAAAGCCCAGTCATAAAGACCAGTTCCATTCTTCTTGTTGCCAAGCTATCATACCCCAGTACTAAAGGTTCTTTCAGACATATGTAACATGTTGTTACTCTCTGTACTTCCAATTAGTCACTCTGCCATAAAGCAACGTTTTGTATTGAACGTCACACCAAACTTGGCACAAGTGCAACATGGACAAAAAATTGGGTCTACTTCATAGGTGTGCAAATATCAACAAGTAATTGACATTCTATAGACTGCCTCACAATAGGAAGTCCAACCGGTCGACATTCTAAAGAACGTGTCACAATTGGAAGTCCAACGAATCGACATTCTAAAGAACGCGTCACAAAAGGAAGTTGTGGTGTAAGATGGAATACAAGCGAGATTTTGCAAGGACATATCAGTCCCTGCTTGACATCTGTTCACACTGTGACGTCTGACTGACCTCAGAACAGAGAAAATGAGAAAGGGTTTGCTGGCCATTTCTTGCTGTGTTCTTCATAGCCGAGCTCTGACAGCTGTCTGTTCTTGCGTGGCAGAAGCCAAGGAGATGTAGACGAGCTGATTAAATTCAGCATGAACCCAGTTTTGGGGATTACTCATCGCACATATGGGTGAAGGCGCCCAGGCCGCACTCTTGGATTTCTGGAAGACCGCGCATCCGAGCGGGAGATGCTAATTGCCGTTTGCCATTTCCCATGACTGCCCAAAAATCTGGCACTGCACAACTAAACTATGCCCAGTTCATGGGTTGAAACTGGCTTTAGAAATGGAGTGAAATTAATTTCAATTCAAAGGAATTCTAATCACTGTATGTTACTTACATTTGCCTAGCTAGTTAACTTGGATAAAATGCCTATTAAACCAGTTTTAATAATTATATTTATTTTACATCAAAATGCAGTTCAGCATATTTCAATTCTATTCAAATTCAAAAAATGGAGTTGGAACTGCAGGGCCACTTTAAATTCTGTAAATTCTCTGAATGGTTTACACACAAACACACACACACTGCTCCTCTAGTGAATGGGGTCACACACACACACACACACACACACACACACACACACACACACACACACACACACACACACACACACACACACACACACACAGGAGTCTGGAACCTGTCATACAAAAAGACAAGGCAACAAAAAAAGGTCATGTTCTCGGCATCCGTCATGGTTCGTGCTTCCTGCCAAAAACTCCTGCCGTGGCTCATAAGGAACAGACAATCGGGGTTATCTCCACAGGAATCCTCCCCCTCAGAGCAGCCACTTCATAGAGATGAAAAGCTCCCAGACAGCTGAGGATTAGATGTGGAGCCATTTCTCATAGCAAAGAACTGGAGATTCTCCCTCAGTGTTTTTCACACACGTTAGCCTCAGTCTTAACTCCCGTCAGTCAAGGCTTTCACAGCATATCTCTTAGTGTGACTTACCGCAACGCTTTGTCTATTTATCGGGGTTTCAGCGTGAACTCTCACTGTGGCTGTCTTTGGGTCTCTGTGTGCGTGTGTGTGTGTGTGTTGTTTTAGGAGGGGGGAGGGGGGGATATCTCTCAGGTGGGAGGAGGTGAGAGGGTGTGGGGGGGGGGGGAGAGACGAGTTTTTATTTTCCAGGGTTCAGCAATACATGGTATTTCTGCACCAGCATCAAGGATAAAAAAGCTGGCAATACAGTGTGTGTTTGCGCCTGTGTGTGTGTGTGTGTGTGTGTGTGTGGTATGTGTGTGTGTGTGTGTGCGCGCTCTTAAAAGCTACCCCGCATGAAGGTTGGGCTGCATAATTCATGCTCTGCTCCTTTTAGAAGGGGCAAATTCATCAGGACAGCGAGCGACGTCCGACAGCGGAGACTCCCACCCCCCCAACTCCACCCCCTCCCCCACCCCCTCACCTTGCTGTGCTCTTCACCTCAGCGCCCCCCACCCCGAACACACACTCACACAAACACACTCACAGACATACACAAACTCACTCTCTTTCACACACACACACACACACACACACACACACACACACACACACACACACACACACTCTCTCTCTCTCTCTTGAACACACAGCAGGTTTTCCATTAGCTGGTACCAGTTTTTGCCTTGTAAATTGTATTTGAAAAATAAAATATTGTAACACCTCTTTTGGATAGTCCACCTATATAGACTTTACAGATGGTTTGTTGAAGTTCAAGATAGGTCTTTCTGATTCTTCATCAACATCAACTTGACCAAACCCAACCCCTAACCCTAACCTTAATCATAAGTTGTACTTTGAGAATTTCAACAGATGGTTTGTTTATATTCTGAGCATCTGGAGATAGTCTATAGGGGATCGTCCAAATAAATGACATCCTGGACAGACAAACTGATTTCGAAGACATTGTCATTCATCATTCACCTACAACCTGGTTGTGTACATTATCTAGGCTACATTATATTTGCATTTGTAACATAGATAGATTATTTTTTAAACATGCGGCGGAAAGTTTTAAATAGGTCCGGTAAATAAATGTTTCATGGACACGGGACGCTCACAGACACACACACGTACACACTTACACAGACTCACACACACAAACACAGACGCACACACACACCACACACACACACACACACACACACACACATTTACTCAGACACACACACACACACACACACACTCTCTCTCGCTCGCTCTCCCACCCTGGCACCGCGCTGGGCCATTACTGATCCCTAAAGTCCTGTCAGAAAACCAGGCCAGTCTGAAGCCCACTCAGGGAAGATTTACCATGACAGCCCCCAGTTATTATTACCATTATTGATATTTTCCTGTCAATCCCAGACGTCTGTGTGTGTCTGCCTCCAAACCAGACCCCCCCCCCCCCCAACCCCCCCGACCCCCCCCCCCCCCCCCCGCCCCAAATTACCGCCCCCATCCCCTCCGCCTCAGCCACCCGTCTCACTGCAGGCCATAGTCTACCGTGCCCAGGGGAAACTGCTAAAATGGCACCAAAAGAACAAAACTAATATAACTGACATTTTGGAGGAGGTTTTTCTCATTGTGGCGAGAGGTCGGGGTGCACTGTCGCCTGCCATTTCAAAACAACCCTCCACGTCCCACTGAACTCTTCATCTGAACACAATACTGTGAGAGTTTGCTTGTTTGTCTGTTAATTTGACTGTAGTCTCTGAGCCCCTATTAAAAAAAGAAGAGAAACCAACAATCAATCTCCATATGCATGAAGCACGCGTGTAGCACAAAAGGCGTGTGTGGCGAACAAAGGCGGGCGAGGGCAGAGGAGACCGAGCCGAGAGGGATTAGAGAGCCACCATTGAGCGCGCTGTGAAAGCCACTCTGATAAGGGCTTCAGGAGGAGCAGCTCACACAAAAACGCTCTTGTCTGAGAGCGCCACTATGCCAGCACTCTTGTCTGAGAGGGCCACTATGCCAGCACTCTTGTCTGAGAGGGCCACTATGCCAGCTGGGGCCCCATGCTTCTCACCTCTCTCTACCTCTAGCTCTCCATCTCTCCCTTTCTCTACCTCTCACCTCTCCTTCTCCCTCTCTCTACCTCTGGCTCTTGCTCTCCATCTCTCTCTCTCTCTCTACCTCCCCCTCTCTCTCCCTCTTGCTCACCATCTCTCCCTCTCCCTACCTCTCACCACTCTCTACCTCTCCCTCTTGCTCTGTCTTCTCTCAGCTCCCTTCGCACTCTCTCTTTCCCTCTCCTCTTTCATCTAGTATCAGCCTATCGTCTCCATCCCTCAGCAGACACACACGAACACACTGCTGCATTTGTCTTATCAAAGCCTCTGAGCGGGACCCTCTCTGGCCCCTGAGAGACAAAGAGCCATCTCACCGCTGTTGCCATGTTCAGGGTTTCGTCGAGTGGCCCCTCAACGCCCTGCGCTTTGATGTGGAAACACACACACACACACACACACACACACACACACACACACACACACACACACACACACACAAAGGCCTTCAGAAGTGTCATGAGAGAGGGAAAGACCCAAGATGAACTGAGGAGGGTGAGAAAGGGAGGAACTGTGGCAGATCACAAGGGGAGAGTCAAGTTAGTGAGGAGGAGAAAGATGAGGAGGAAGAGGAGGAACCATTGTTGGTTAGAAGGGAAAATCCTACTGATGGAACAGGTGTAAACAGTCATTCATGTAGGGTTGAAAGGAGACCTTTTGACATCTTGGTCTGTGAGAACCATATTGGAGAGTGGACATGGTTGAGTGATCAGGAGAGGGCCACTTAAAAAGAAAGTGCCATGTTGGATTATAAAGGTACATGAATTTGGCCAGGAGGGCACTGGCTTGGGTAGATGTGTACAGATGTTGGGTTGATGTTAGGAAGATGTTGGGTAGATGTTAGGTAGATGCTGGGTAGATGTTAGGTAGATATTGGGTAGATGTTAAGTAGATGTGTAGATGTGTAGAGATGTTGGGTAGATGTTAGGTAGATGTGTAGAGATGTTAGGTAGATGTGTAGAGATGTTAGGTAGATGTGTAGAGATGTTGGGTAGAGATGTGCAGAGATCTTGGGTAGATGTGTAGAGATGTTGGGTATATGTTAGGTAGATGTGTAGAGATGTTAGGTAGATGTGTAGAGATGTTGGGTAGATGTGTAGAGATGTTGGGTAGATGTGTAGAGATGTTGGGTAGATGTGTAGAGATGTTGGGTAGATGTGTAGAGATGTTGGGTAGAGATGTGTAGAGATGTTAGGTAGATGTGTAGAGATGTAAGGTAGATGTGTAGAGATGTTGGGTAGAGATGTGCGGAGATGTAAGGTAGTTGTGCAGAGATGCTGGGTAGATGTGTAGAGATGTTGGGTAGAGATGTGTAGAGATGTTGGGTAGATGTGTAGAGATGTTGGGTAGAGATGTAAGGTAGATGTGTAGAGATGTTAGGTAGATGTGTAGAGATGTTGGGTAGATGTGTAGAGATGTTGGGTAGATGTGTAGAGATGTTAGGTAGATGTGTAGAGATGTTGGGTAGAGATGTGTAGAGATGTTAGGTAGATGTGTAGAGATGTAAGGTAGATGTGTAGAGATGTTGGGTAGATGTGTAGAGATGTTGGGTAGATGTGTAGAGATGTTGGGTAGAGATGTGCAGAGATGTTAGGTAGATGTGTAGAGATGTAAGGTAGATGTGTAGAGATGTTGGGTAGATGTGTAGAGATGTTGGGTAGATGTGTAGAGATGTTGGGTAGAGATGTGTAGAGATGTTAGGTAGATGTGTAGAGATGTAAGGTAGATGTGTAGAGATGTTGGGTAGAGATGCGCGGAGATGTAAGGTAGTTGTGTAGAGATGTTGGGTAGATGAACATGTAGGACTTACTGTGGGGGCAGGACCAGGGCACTTGGCTGGACTTTGGGCCTCCTCTTGGCAGAAGGTCCCATCTGATTGGCCGAGCGCTTGAGTGACTGCTGGTTCAGGAGGCTGGAGGCCAATCCGGCGTGATACTGCAGCTGTGGGACAGGGGAACATGGGACAGGGGGACACATCAGCGAGAGGAAGCAGACGCTCACAAAAGGCAAACTAAAACGTGACGTGGACTCTAGCGTACCTATGTCAGTTATCGGACAGTGTCAAATGTCGGCCATTCTGTTCAACAATCAAAATGTTAAGTTTATTAAAGGATTAACAAACTATAACGTCTGTTTAATAATGGATTCACATGACAATGTGAACGTTGCCGATAACACACGCCGTCTGATAATTAACACCATTACGACACACACCATTGACACACCAATTAACCCCATTACGACAAACCTGCACCTTTGTGTTTAAAAGCTCAATGCTTTGATTGGCATGATGTTCCCACAATATACAATTGCACAGCATTTAGAACCGCATGTGTCTGTCTTCTAATAAGTGGTTGCTTGGACACCACACCAGTCATTCCAAACCGGCCGAATGCCCTTTTCAAATGTAAACTCACAGACTCAGCCCTCATCCCTGTGGTCACTCACGAGGCTGGCGTTCATCACATTTTCATGTGTTCATTTGGCAGGAGCCTTTATCCAAAAGCAACTCATAATGTGAGGTAGTTTGAGCCAGGATCTCCTGCCCTGAACACACTACATCATGAGCACTTTCACACAGGAAGCCCAGTGCATGGTACGGGCTAGGCAGCTGAGTAGGATCCTTCACTGCCTTGTACAGCTTCCCTTAATCACTACAGCATGGTGCCCTCCAGGTGCACTGCAAGATTGAGGGGCCTGATAATGATGTTCATCAGGCCAGCGTTTTACAGACCACTATTCAACCTGAGGCCCCACAGTGATCAAACGGCAGTGACTCCTGGGGTATTTACAGAGCAGTCATTCCTGGGGTATTTACAGATCAGTGATTCCTGGGGTATTTACAGAGCAGTGACTCCTGGGGTATTTACAGAGCAGTAATTCCTGGGGTATTTACAGAGCAGTGATTCCTGGGGTATTTACAGAGCAGTGATTCCTGGGGTATTTACAGAGCAGTGACTCCTAGGGTATTTACAGAGCAGTGATTCCTGGGGTATTTACAGAGCAGTGATTCCTGGGGTATTTACAGAGCAGTGACTCCTGGGGTATTTACACGTCAGTCATTCCTGTTACAGGCAGTGATTCCTGGGGTATTTACACGGCAGTGATTCCTGGGGTATTTACAGAGCTGTGATTCCTGGGGTATTTACAGAGCAGTGATCCTGGGGTATTTACAGAGCAGTGATTCCTGGAGTATTTACAGAGCAGTGATTCCTGGAGTATTTACAGAGCAGTGATTCCTGGAGTATTTACACGGCAGGGTCTACTGTTCCAGGCAGTGATTCCAGGGGTATTTACAGAGCAGTGATTCCTGGGGTATTTACAACAGCCTGGGAGTGGTAATGTGACAGAACAGTGACGTGACAAAACAGGCAGTAAAGACAAGCCTGTCGATTTCACAATTAACTCAAGTGACACCTTACACTGAATACTCTCGCTGTGTGTGTGTGTGTGTGTGTGTGTGTGTGTGTGTGTGTGTGTGTGTGGCACTCAAACGCTGCGCTGTAACACTGCTATTGAAATGTTTTTCTTGTTAGGTCCCTTCAGGCCAATTTAACTTTGAGCTCAATAGAAAACAAACCCGAAACCCCAAACATGTCTATAGTGTGCTACTTCAATCTTTAAATGGCCCTGGCAGACTTACAAACCAAAATGAAAGATGAAGTCATCGTGTCTGAGGTGTAATCTGGTGGGCTTTGTATAAGTGTGTGTGTGTGTGTGTGTGCGTGGTAGTCTGGTGGGCTTTGTATTTTAATGTTTACCACGCACACACAGTCAATGCTGGCTCTGAGGCAGAGACGGACTTGGCTCAGTCTCCTCGCTCCTCTCCGCTCCTCTCCGCTCGCCCTCTCTCCCCCGGCCCCAGTCCCTTGTTCATTCTCTCTCTCTCTCCTCTCTCTCTCTCTCTCTCTCTCTCTCTCTCTCTCTCTCTCTCTCTCTCTCTCTCTCTCTCTCTCTCTCTCTCTCTCTCTCTCTCTCTCTCTCTCTCTCTCTCTCTCTCTCTCTCTCTCTCTCTCTCTCTCTCTCTCTCTCTCTCTCTCTGCTCTTCTGCCTACACAGCCTCCCCCTCTCCGCCTGTCTCTCTCAGTCTCTCTCTCTCGTGTGTTACATGGCAAGTGCGGCATCTCACACTCTGATGTAGCGGTAGAAGAAGGCCTCTCGGCAGCGCCGCGCTGTGCCGCTCAGGCTCCGCTCGGCACTGAGACGAGACGAGACGAGACACACCACATGTGATGAAACAGTGTGAAAGATTTCAGCTTCCCAGAATGCACAGGTGTCTCGCTCTCACTCCCCGTGTCACACTGATGTCAGGGGCGGGCGGCTGATGGATGTGACATCAGTCCGGACCGGACCATCTGTCAAGCCGCTATGCACCAAAAACCACACTGTATTTCATTACCGATGGAAGAAAAAGAGAAGAGAGAGATAGAGAAGGAGAGGGAAAGAGAGAGAGCGAGAGGGATAGAGGGAACAAGAAAGAGGAGAGAGGAAGACGAGAGAGAGAGAGAGGGACAGAGACAGAGAGAGAGATGGAAGGAGGGAGAGAGATGCAGACAGATGATGAGAAACAGATAGAGAGAGAGAGAGACGAAGAGGGAGAGAGAGTGAGGGACAGAGACAGACAGGCAGAGAGAGAGATGGAAGGAGAGAGAGAGGTGATGCAGACAGATAAAGAGACATAGACAGAGAGAGAGATAGAGAGAGTGAGAGAGAGAGAGAGGGAGAGGGAGAGAGAGTGAGGGACATAGACAGACAGGCAGAGAGAGAGAGAGAGAGGGAGAGAGAGAGAGAGAGAGTGAGGGACATAGACAGACAGGCAGAGAGAGAGAGAGAGAGGGAGAGGGAGGGAGAGTGAGAGTGAGGGACATAGACAGACAGGCAGAGAGAGAGAGAGAGAGGGGGAGAGGGAGAGAGAGTGAGAGGTGAGGGACAGAGACAGACAGGCAGAAGAGAGAGATGGAAGGAGGAGAGAGAGAGAAATCAAACATGGATTGCCTCCAGCCTTAACTAGGTCTAAGCAGCTGGAGGCTTTGGACAGAGGAATCCAGGGAGATGTGAGATTTGATATAAATACATAAGCGGAGAGCAGAGGTACTTAAACACACAGCCCCACACACACACACACACACACACACACACACACACACACAGCCGTGCGGAGCGCCATGCCGAGCCGCATCAGAGCTGCATATGCGCACTGAGCTCCGCAGTGGGTGCTAACACCGCCCCAGCTCTCCAATCTGATGGGGAGAGTAAAAGCAGCCGTTCCACACAGAGACAGACGGCCATCGTTAGTCTAGGGGCTCGGCAGGGCACACACCGCACACAGGTACCGTCCAGGCTGTTTACGGCACGTCGACACAGCCACCGCAACGCCAAGGAGCCCCTTCTCCCCGTCCCCGCTCCTCCCCAGTATCAGCATGCTTCGCCGTGTTACTACACGCAGGCACGCAGGCACGCAGGCACGCACGCACGCACGCACACACGCACACACGCACACACGCACACACACACAAACACACGCACGCAAGCACACACCCACATGTACACAAACACACACACACGAACGCACACACGCACGCACACACCCACATGTACACAAACACACACACACACACGAACGCACACACACGCGCACACACACGCACGCACACACACGCAAGGCCCTTAAATTAGAACTCACATCGTCCCTCAGCCCATTAATTGCTATTAAAATATTCCTGGTATTGAGCTAATTAGGCGGGGTGCGAGGCAGAGCAGCAGCCATTGCACAGCGCGGAGCAGACGGACGAGCACTCCCCCTGTTTAATTTGGCTGACCAAAGCAGCTGTGTTAACGGGGAATTATTTTAATTAACCGAGGCTGCTTTCCGTGGCTAATGAGGCTAGTTTGTAAGGCCCAGATCTCACAGGAGCCCCATACAGGAGGAGCCCAGGGAGGCCGCGCTCCTGCTGAAAAACAAACTAATCAACCAGGCCTGTGAATGAGGGAATAACTGAACAGGAGCGGCAGTGGTTGAGAGAATGGCCCAAGCCAAAGAATATCTAACGAGGCAAAACCCCACACAAAAAAAAGCTAAACAAATAAGGCTGTATTTACCTATTTGCTTAAAGAGTGTGAAACAACATGTGGCGCCTCACTGAGAGAGTGCACACATCCAGACTACTGAGGGCTAATGAGAAATGAGCCACATCTCTGGTTTAGTGTGTCAGCTGGAGAAACGGTCCTGGTGAGGAAGCCACCTCTCTGGTTCAGTGGAGTTTTGCAGGAGGAGATGGCCACCGTGAGCGATCTGATAAGTCTGTTCTGGAGGTGTGATAGGGAGCTGAAGGAGGAGATGGTGGTGTGATGGGAGCTGAAGGAGCTGAGGAGGAGATGGTGGTGTGATGGGAGCTGATGGAGGAGGTGGTGGTGTGATGGGAGCTGAAGGAGCTGAAGGAGGAGGTGGTGGTGTGATGGGGAGCTGAAGGAGGAGATGGTGGTGTGATGGGGAGCTGAAGGAGGAGATGGTGGTGTGATGGGAGCTGAAGGAGCTGAAGGAGGAGGTGGTGGTGTGATGGGAGCTGAAGGAGCTGAAGGAGGAGGAGATGGTGGTGTGATGGGGAGCTGAAGGAGGAGATGGTGGTGTGATGGGGAGCTGAAGGAGGAGATGGTGGTGTGATGGGGAGCTGAAGGAGGAGGTGGTGGTGTGATGGGAGCTGCAGGAGCTGAAGGAGGAGATGGGGAGCTGAAGGAGCTGAAGGAGGAGATGGTGGTGTGATGGGGAGCTGAAGGAGGAGGTGGTGGTGTGATGGGAGCTGCAGGAGCTGAAGGAGGAGATGGTGGTGTGATGGGGAGCTGAAGGAGGAGGTGGTGGTGTGATAGGGAGCTGAAGGAGCTGCCACCTATTGCTTCCATTCAGTGCACCAGAGAAGGCAGCATGAATCTGTGTCTGAACTACCAACCACTGCCTTCATTCAGTTGCATCATAGCTGGCATTTGGCCTGATCTTTTGCCATCCTTCATATTCCATCAGAGACACCTATCTCTCGCTCTCGCTCTTTCTCTCGCTCTCTCCCTCTCTCTCTCTCCCTCTCCCTCTCCCTCTCCCTCTCCCTCTCCCTCTCCCTCTCGCTCTCCCTCTCGCTCTCCCTCTCTCTCTCGCTCTCGCTCTCCCTCTCTCTCTCTCCCTCTCCCTCTCCTCTATCATCTCTCTATCTTCTCTCGCTCTTCTCTCTTCTCTCTTCTCTCTTCTGTCTCTTCTCTGTCTTTCTCTCGCTCTCTCCCTCTGACTAAGCTGTGTCTCTGTACCCCTCCTGTCAGTTCCACACCTCTGCGATGAAGTGGACCACATAACCCTTCTCACAAAACAGAACGCTACAGCACATCACACGGACTCGGTCTGGGCTGACAGAGAGAAAGAGAGGGAGAGAGAGAGAGAGGGAGAGGGAGGGAGAGAGAGAGAGAGAGGGAGAGGGAGAGATAGAGGGGGAGAGAGAGAGAGAGGGAGAGGGAGATGAGAGGGAGAGGGAAAAGGACAGAGGACATATTCACATAAACATATACAAGCTTATCCACATCACACAACACATGCACACACACATAGAAAAACATTTAAATAATAAAACATACACACTCATACAGACACACACACTATCATTCAAAGCTGACACGCACACAGTGAAGCACCTTTTCCACAAAACGGCCTAATAAGCTGGTCTCAACTGAGAGCCAACCAAAACCACAGTAAAATCTGAATTTAAACAGCTTTAATAGCTACCCAGCATAACCGAGGCATTTAGCCACGATGCTAACTGCTCCTCCCCTCATTAAAGAGAATGAGGAAACACTGAAGAGGCTACGGCTACAGCTGCTCAGAGCACGCGAGTACACACACAATGCATGTCCTCAGCCCAACCTCATGCGTTAACGCTCTATAATGCATGAGATGGGCTCTGAAAACACACCCAAAGGAGTTCCATCGCCATCTTCAGCGCGCTATAATTAAAACTTTTTACACGCCTTTAATGACCAGTAACAGTCAGACCACAATATATTCAAAGGATTTTTTAGAGAGGGAAAAAAAAGAGGCAGAGAGATGGAGGAATGGGGTTGGGGAGGAGGGGGGGGGGGGGTTGAGTGTAGGAGAGGAATATTAAAAGGATGGTGGAACGGCATGCTTTGATCCTTTGCCCGTTATAACACCAGTCGACAGATGCGATGAGGTGAGTGTTTACAGGATCTCCGCTAGTTTTCCAGCTCTTAGGAGGTTTGTGTGTGTGTGTGTGTGTGTGTGTGTGTGTGTGTGTGTGTGTGTGTGTGTGTGTGTGTGTGTGTGTGTGTGTGTGTGTGTGTGCGTGTATGTGTAGCCTTCAGGGCAAACTGTGTTCAATTTGTACAAATCAAGATAGGTTGCTGTGGAGAAACGCCCAAAGATGGGGAACTTGAGGAGCCGCATTCATTGTTTTTATGCTACGCTAACAGCCTCAACAGAGACCAAATAAGCACCGTTTCCTCATTTTTTTATGGGGGAAGGCAACAAGCAAACAAGACAAATAAACAAACCTGAATCTCTTACGGATGTATGACTATAAGACTACAAGTCATTCAGACAGCCCAGTGCATTTAGTTTGTGCAGCATCAACAGTATTTTATTACCAAAGCTCTGTAACATCATTAACACAGAGAGGAGTCGTGTTGGGCTGAAATAAGATACGCCGCCCTTAAGATGATCAGGTCTGGAATGGAGTCTGAGCTCGATATGAAACTCAGCACTCGATTAAAACGGCTATTTCTCATGGCTTCGCCAAAACAAAATGTCGCCTCTCCAGCTGCCAGTGATCAGTCACCCCCGCATTTACCGAGATCAGAAGACGAGGGCCAAGGACGGTGCTGCTAGAAAATGGACGCCTATGCCGCAGATCAAACCAGCCCGAGCTCTTTGATTTTCGGGGAAATGTGTAAGGTGACCTTGTTTCCTTGGTGATTCCTCCCGGATTTGCATTCCTGACTGCCCACCCACTGGAGCAAGCCTTGCTTTTAAGTACTCATAAATACCCATGATGCAGTGCGCCTCGTGTCTTCCATTCCTACGGTAACACCTGAATCCAGAGAACACCTGAATCCAATAGAAAGTCAGTCTGCCGTAACCCTGGCGATGTCTTGCCATTGCAACATTCACCACATCAGGGCCAAATCAGTTTCAATATAAATCGCTTTCCTGATACGAGTTGTATAATTGCTCCCACCTACATGTATGCCACATGGCCTCTAGACCTCATGAGCGCTTTGGAGGCTAGTCTGTTCCCCAGGCATCTTATGCCGACACACCAGATGACAGGGGAGCTGTCATCACCAGACTAAAGCAGGTCTTCACACCGAGCCAGCTGCCAGACAGCAGCTCGGTGCAAAACCCAATCTGGTTCGGATGTGACCTGGTTCTGGCGCGGATTTGGCCTGGCTAAGGCCCAGATCTGGCCCACATCTGGTCTGGCTCTGGCCCTCATCCGGTCCACATCTGGTCTGGCTCTGGCCCTCATCCGGCCCACATCCGGCTCTCATCCGGCCCTCATCCGGCCCTCATCTGTCCCTCATCTGTCCCTCATCTGGCCCTCATCTGGCCCAGATCTGGCCCTCATCTGGCCCTCATCTGGCCCTCATCTGGCCCTCATCTGGCCCTCATCTGGCCCTCCTCTGGCCCTCCTCTGGCCCTCCTCTGGCCCTCATCTGGTCTGGCTCTGGAATAGATCTGATGGTTACGTGCATTCCTGGATCAGCACATCTGCCGCTCTCTGACAGAGCTCTCTCTCTCGTCATTGGCCGCTCATCTCTGCAGTCCGGTGTGCCTTTCTCAGGAGGCTTCCCGAACGAGAGCAGCACCCGTAACCAAGGTTATCATCGAACACACAGACCAGATCAACATAAATAACGGATCGCGTCCATCATGTGTCCCCGACATTCCAAAGCTCTTAAGCAAAGGGGTATTTCTGGATGCAGAGATGGAGAGATGAGAGACAACTGGAACAGAATGTCATCTGAGGAGAGAGAGAGAGAGAGAGAGAGAAAGAGAGAGAAAGGGAGAGAGGAACAGATAGCGAGAGAGCAAGGGAGAGAGGACAGGAGAGAGAAAGAGATATGAAAAGTCAGAGAGAAAGAAACAGACAGAGCAAAAAAAAAAATGGGGGGGGGGGGGGGGGGGGACAAGTGATAAAGAGAGCCCGAGAAAGAACGCAAGCGAAAGCGAGCGAAAGAGAGCGTGTGTGAGCGCGTGGGCGGATGAGTGACAGGGGAAGGAAGCTGCAGAGCCTCCGCAGTCGCAGGGTTAATTAATTTTTAAATATCATGCGAGGAGCCGCAGGTCCGGGGGTATTTTCTGGGGCCTGCTTTTCATAAATCAGGGTTACGGCAAACGCAAATGAGACGAGACACATCCCCTTGCAGGAAACTCATTTGGATTTAAACAAGTTTCTACCGGCGCTGATTGAACACGGAGACGGAGGAGGTGACAGAAACCGAGGTGTTTTAATAACATCCTAAAGCTCCGCAGACTGCCGACGCCACCGCCGCCGCTGCCGCCGCCGCCACCGCCGCCGCAGCAGCCCATGAGAGAGGAGCTTCGCTTTCTTACGCTTAAGAAATGAGGCGTCGCAGCTTGAAAAACTACCTCCCCAGAAAGCAAACTTTACCACAGGCACCTGTACAGATTTGATTAAAAAAAATATGGAGAAAAAAAAAAAAGGCTGACAAAGAATAAACAATTTTCCAAAAACAAACGAGAGAGAGAGCAAGAAAGGGAGAGAGAGAGACAGAGTGAGCAAGAAAGGGAGAGAGAGAGAGAGCGCAAGAAAGGGAGGGGGAGAGAGAGAGAGAGAGAGAGCGCAAGAAAGGGAGAGAGAGAGCGCAAGAAAGGGAGAGAGAGAGAGAGAGAGAGCAAGAAAGGGAGAGAGAGAGAGAGAGCAAGAAAGGGAGAGAGAGAGACAGTGAGAAAGTGAGCAAGAGAAGGAGGGAGGGAGAGAGCACCCTGCCTTAATCATCTTTCAGTATTTTGGTTTGTGCAGACCAGACATCACTGGCCTGCGTCCAATTGATTCGCCATGTTCAGAGACACCAAACCAAAAACAGACAATTAGAGAAAGGAGACATTCACAGAGCCGCCCACCACCCCCACCCCCACACACACACCCCCACACACGGTTACAGTCGCAGATGAGCACACAGCATTAGGGAAAGCAAACAGTGCAAGCAGCTTACAGCAGAATCCCCGCCGCCCAGGCCTCTTTTAATGAGGAATTAGTGGGATGCCGCAAATGAAGGAAGAAGAGAGCGGAGCGCTACCGTCCACTGCCCCCAACGCCTCGCCAACGCCTCGTCGCTAAGGCATCTCACGACCGAAACAGGCTTCAAGATGGCAAAGTTTCCACATCAAACATTCCCTCACAACAGCCCATTTTCAAAAGGTCGCCGTTATTTTCTTTCTCCTGTTGGTTTGTGTGGAGCTGGCGAGTGGTGATATTTTCCTGCCCCCCCTCACCCTCACCCTCACCCTCACCCTCAACCCCACCCCCACCCCCACCCCCACCCAGCGAAACGGATCTTTGAGAGATTGACCAACCTATTAGTTGGTCGGGGCAGCCCAATCGCCACAGTGCGCTCTCCATCATTAGCGGCGAGGCCGGGGCGTGTTGTGATGGCGACGGGCGTGCGTGGCGTGCGGCTCTGATGTCGGCGCGCCCGATCAGGCCGGGCCCCCCCCATTTGTCTGCGCTGACAGCTCCATTCAGGCCATGATTAAAGGCCGTTAGCAGCCGCTCCGTGTCGGCCCAGCAACGCTGTGGAAAGCCATTAGCTCCCACGCCGCCACCGCCACCGCCCCCCCACCCCCACCTCCACCCCCACTCACCACAGGAGCTTTTGATTAGTTTAAAACTTAGAAAAAAAGACAGAGAGAAAGAACGACTGAAATAAGAAAGCAAAAAAATGACTAAAATAAGAAAGCAAGAAAAGACACCAGAGCGACAGAAAACGGAAAGCAAAAAAGACAAATTTAAAAGGGCGGAAGAAAGAAACTGAAGAAAAGAAGTCAGAGACTGAAAGTAATACATAAGCAAGAAAAAACAGAGGGAGGAAACAAAGAAAGAGAAAGTTGCTGACATCGTATAATGGCATGTTTATAAAGTAAAGGTAAACCTGATTACCTGCTGTGTAATTACATGTTTATAAAGTAAAGGTAAACTTGCTAACCTGCTGTGTAATTACATGTTTATAAAGTTAAGAGTAAACCTGATTACCTGCTGTGTAATTACATGTTTATAAAGTAAAGGTAAACCTGATAACATGTTGTGTTATTACATGTTTATAAAGTAAATGTAAACCTGATTACCTGCTGTGTAATTACATGTTTATAAATTAAAGGTAAACCTGATAACATGCTGTGTAATTACATGTTTATAAAGTAAAGGTAAACCTGATAACATGCTGTGTTATTACATGTTCATAAAGTAAAGGTAAACCTGATAACATGCTGTGTTATTACATGTTAATAAAGTAAAGGTGACCCTGTACATAGTTCTGTATCTACACCCTACATGGACGTGAGCGTGTTACCTTGTGATGGCATGGTAAGTGCAGCTGGTGGTTATAAGTACGGTAAGTGCAGCTGTGTGGTTTGGAGACTGAGATGCCTTACTGGCTTTGAAGGCTCAGTGCCACGTGTCCTAATTATGTATCCATCGGTAACAGCACCAGGGTTAGCAGCGTGCATGCTAAACGCACACTGTTAATCACTCCGCACACACACTCCACACACACACACCAAACCTTAAACCTCATCTTCACACTCACACACACAATTTACTCAAAAAGCCAATTCATCAAATTCAGTTGAAGATGCAATCGGCAGTAATGCCTTTAAGAGCGATGCGTGAAACGCCTAAGTGTACAGGGTATTTCTCATGTGAAACGGTCTCCGTGATTCCCATCTTAAAAGCCTCTGACGGAGCGAGAACATGATAGGTGCCGCCGGGCCCTACTGTCAGATGGTGGGGATACTCCAAATGGGCAGGCATCCCTCGTTACTTAGAGCGTGAAGATAGGGTATGGGGTGTGGATTGTGTGTGTATGTGTGGAGTGTGTGTGTGGAGTGTGCGTGTGTGTGGAGTGTGTGTGTATGTATGGAGTGTGTGGAGTGTGCGTGTATGTGTGGAGTGTGTGTGTGTGGAAAGTGTGTGTGGAATGTGTGTGTATGTGTGGAGTGTGTGTGTATGTGTGGTGTGTGTGTGTGTGGAGTGTGTGTGTGTGGAAAGTGTGTGTGGAAAGTGTGTGTGGAGTGTGTGAAGAGTGTGCCGATGATTAAAAGTGTGTGTGGGAATATTCAAAATGGTCAAGGCTTTTCTTTTTAACTACAATCCATTCAATTTCACTGCTTTAAATCATTCCTCCTATTTTAAAACACGTTTCAGGAAATGTCCTACAAACACTTGCAATTGTATTGTTACATTGCATTACATACATTACATTATAAACATTATAGAGGGGTCAGCGTGTGTGTGTGTGAGGCTAACTGAAGCTCCTGCCAGTGTCTGTGAGTGTGAGTGTGAGTGTGAGTGTGAGTGTGTGTGTGTGTGTGTGTGCGCGTGCGCGTGCGTATGCAGGGGGGTTGACCTTGCGTAAGAGGAGGCTGCAGGGGGTGAGAGTAATCGGGGGGAGTCTCAGTAGGGGGGAGAGCTAAGGACTGAACGCAGAGGAGTTGAGTCAATCTAGAATCTAGTTCTAGAATAAAGCTCCAGCATTCTGTGAGAGGGGTCCAGTCTCTCGCCTGGCTCTGCCTGCTTACATCACTGCTGAACCGGGGGCAAGGACACCACAAACACCCCCCACCCAACACCGGCTGGTCCATTGACTAAGATCTGAGTGCAAGGTACCGCAACCCCCAAATTAATACATACAGAGAAATAAGTAGAAAAGCAATGAACATGGAAATATATCGACGAAAACGCAACAAGAAAACAGAACGCATGAACGGCAATACAACAGATAATGAAGGACAGGTGAAAACAATTAAGGTGAGGCAGACAATCAACAAGGCAGGATACACACCCAAGGGCAGGGTGTCTGGGGTCAGACACGAGGAGACAAAGGTCACCGCACAAGGAAAACAAACTAGGAACAGGACGGGGCTTGACAACCAACAAGGCGTGTCATACATAAGTGCAGGGCGTGAGGAAGGACACAAGGAGAAAAAGGTAAACAGGTAAACAAACACAAAACTGAAAGACACATGACAACACCAGGAAAACAAACTAAGAAACAGGACGGGGCTTCACCACGCGTGACCTAACACAGATGGGCACATGATCAGTGCAGGTGAGCAGGCCATAACATGCTGTGTGTGTGTGTGTGTGTGTTTGTGTGTGTGTGTGTTTGTGTGTGTGTGTGTGCGTGTGTGTGTGTGTGTGAATGTGTGTGTGTGTGTGTGTGTGCTGGTGATCAGGCCATAACATGCTGCTGACTAACCCAGGAGAATACCACAGGTGCACTTCTAAAACAGCCCCCTGGGTGCAGATGGAAGCATCCTGAATCAAGGGCACAGGGGGGCATTTCA
>NC_137913.1:10066813-10081813 GCF_963457725.1 Sprattus sprattus | reverse complement strand
TACTAGTTAAGGCTGACTAGTTAAGGCTGTACTGGTGAAGGCTGTACTGGTGAAGGCTGAAGGCTGTACTGGTGAAGGCTGTACTGGTGAAGGCTGAAGGCTGTACTGGTGAAGGCTGAAGGCTGTACTGGTGAAGGCTGAAGGCTGTACTGGTGAAGGCTGTACTGGTGAAGGCTGAAGGCTGTACTGGTGAAGGCTGTACTGGTGAAGGCTGTACTGGTGAAGGCTGTACTAGTTAAGGCTGACTAGTTAAGGCTGTACTGGTGAAGGCTGTACTGGTGAAGGCTGAAGGCTGTACTGGTGAAGGCTGAAGGCTGTACTGGTGAAGGCTGTACTGGTGAAGGCTGTACTGGTGAAGGCTGTACTGGTGAAGGCTGTATTTGGTAAGGCTGTATTTGGTAAGGCTTGACTGGTGAACGTTTACTACTAATGAGCACAAGAGTGAGCCAGAGTGAGGCTGAGTGCTTAACTTACACAGCTGAACACACACACATATTCATGACAAATTAGAGTTTAATGCTAACTGGGAATGTAACACTCATGATTCAAGCTCATATTACAACTACTTCTTTGAAACACACCCTATGGTCTGCTATGGTATGTCTTTAAGATTGCAAAAACAAAATGGCACTCTGTAAGTTCAAGCTGCTATATCAGAGCAGGAAAATCACATGACTGCGCACAAACACAAACACACCAGTCTGAGCTACAGTGCAGAACCCAGACGTAATAAAGAACAAAGGCAAGTAAAAAGAAGCTTCATAAGCAGTGATTACAAAATGAGTCAAATCAGTGACTGCATATGTGGATATGTAGTTTTTAGTGCTTGCAGTTTAACACGTTATTAATAGTTCATTTTTTTTTATCGCGCGATTAACGCGTTGTAAAAAAAAAAAAGACAAAAAAAGTAGTAGGCTAACGTTACGTTTGAGTGAATGGTGAGCGCGATACGGCGAAATGGATGATAAAAAGCTTCTGAATAGAAAGTTTACCTTTAAAAGTTGTGTTGTGCAAAAAAAGCGAGCTTCACTGTTGTCTGAAAATGTCAACAGGCAGCTGGCTGAAAGCACAGAAGTAGTAGGCTTACTTTTTATTGGTAACCTAACTGTTAGGGTTCATTGTTTTTGAAATAAGAGGCCTGACTTCTATGTTCACAGCAAACTTGAAAAAAAGAAAATATTAAGCCATGGTTTAACTGCACTATAGGCTGAGTCCTTGTTTATCTGTAATGTGCATTTTATAATTTTATTTTGTACCGCCCTGTTTGGCAATGTTGTTTTTCAATAAAATAAAACATTGCATAAAGCAAGCCAATCCACTTTTCCATGTTGATAAGAGCATTAAAAAAAAAATTCCTTTTGAGTTAACTATGACAAAAATGCGATTAATCGCGATTAACTATTTTAATCGTTTGACAGCACTAGTAGTTTTGTATGGGCGTCATTTACATTACATTACATTTAGTCATTTAGCAGACGCTTTTGTCCAAAGCGACGTACAAGGGAGAGAAGTCAAGCAAGGGCAATAAAACCTGCTGTAACAATAAATACTGCTTTTTTTTTTTTAAAGAAATAGAAAACGACATAGAAAGCTCTGGTAGTGCTAGGCAGTTCGTTCCACCAACGTGGAACTAGAACTGGGAATAGTCTGGATTGCCATGCTTGCAGTGCCAGACGCCGCTCACTAGATGAGCACAGCGTCCTGGGTGTAACATTTGCCCTTACAGAGCCAGCAAGCACTCTGTGGGCAAGCGTTAGTGACTTGAACTTAATGCGAGCAGCTACCGGCAGCCAGTGGAGCTCAATGAGTAGCGGGGTGACATGTGCCCTCTTTGGTTGGTATCAACCAGCTACATCCTACATGTCTTATGAAGTAATCTTTGAGGAAGGACCATTAGCCACCTGGTATACATGTCATTAGTCTGAATTTGAACACACTGTCAGCACAGTTCTGTTCCTGTGTGGATTCAGCTCTCGACGACCTTCTTTTATTGACCTGCTTGTCACTATAGCAGGGTGGAACTGAATCCAGGGCTGTCTCCCCTGTGGGAAGGTGAATGATGTGACACATGTCCCAACTTCCTCTCGGAGTTTGTTAGCGTGTTTATTGCATTAGAGTGACATGCGAGACAGGATGCGGGGGCCACCTGGGCTCTCACTGGCGAGGATGGCTGCTATCCATGTCTCGTGTGTCGTCTTCCGTAATGGGAGGAAAGGCAGTGGGTAAATAAATCCCCTCACTTTAGGAACGTGATGCTGGATGTCCAGCTTCAAGAGCGGTGGTGGGGGGTGGGAGGTGGGGGCTCTTAAGCAATTTGTCTTTATTCTTGTCTAAGCTTATTTTTTGCTTGTCTGCTGTGCTTGTATGCTCAGGTGTGACAATACAGAGCCACACAGTGTGTGAAGAGCATAGCAATAGCAATATTGGGGGAACACTGTTGTTTGTTTGTTTGTTTGTTTGTTTATCTGCTGCCTCTGTTTGCTCCGTTGTCGTTAAACCCCAGGTTGGTGTGACAAGCAGTTCCTGCAGCCACATTAGGACACATTGTACTGCTCCTTTAAGAGGCCAGTGGTATGCTGTAATGTACTTTAAATGATCATTCAATTCAATTCAATTCAATTCAATTTTATTTGTATAGCGCCATAACAATACAATTGCCTCTCGGCGCTTAACAGAGCCCAGAGCCTGAACCCCCTCATGAGATGTGATTGTCATGCATCTCCTCAATGCACATTATCGGGCACTGTGTCTCTGTATGTGGGCTGTTTAGCTTCATCTTTTAAGCATTTAGCTAACCTCATTAACAACAACAACCAATGCCTGTTAACCTCATTGACAGGTGCACCCATTTATACTGATGCAGTTAGCCTGTTCCGGCAGTGGCGTGGTCGCCGGAGCCGACTGCTTGTGATTCCACCAGACGCCACACAGCATGTTTCAGAAGCTTCCCAGAAGTGGCTCTCCACGCTGCTCTGCTAAAAATACGCGCCTAGTTTATTTTTGACGGAAGCCGCTTCAGGGACTCCGGGACGCCCGAAGCAGGAGAGTGAAATGACACTGTATGTGAAATAAAAATACTAGCCTATAGCCTAATACAAATAATGTCAACAACAACTAAAACATGTCGTTCATAGCTGGATTTAACTTAAATCTGTCTGTAGGCTGGAGCACTACAAAGTAGGAAATAACAACAATAAACACAATTACAACAGACAAAAAAAAGACACCATTTGATTACGTATCAAAGCCTTTGATAGAAGCACAAAAATTAAAGAAAAATCACCAAATCACCAAGCCAACAAAATCGGGCAAACAAGACGCTCCGCTTCTGAAACACTGCTGGTGGAACAAAACTGTGTCGCAAACACAACATCATTGACCTGTTACTGGTGTAAATCAGGAGTAACATTGGGCCTATTCGACATAGACCCATAACTGGTGACACTGAGGAGTAGTATTACGACCCGGCTCGTGACCAATTGTTACGAACCTGCTCTTGAGCCGCATCAAATGAAGAGCCAGATCACAGAGTTGTACAAAAATACCATTTATTCCTATACAACACAAAACACAGAGTAAAATTGTAAGTGCCAAGCACCAGCACCAAACACATGGTGCTCAAAGCACGTAGTGAATGCAAGGCCTCCTTCTGATGGCAAACCGCCTGGCTTTTATACACACCTCCCCAGGAGTGGAAAATCCGGGTAATTATGCCCATTCACCACCTAAAAGCTGTTGCACTGCCACTGCAAAGCCGGTAGGGGTGTGCAGGGGTGCAACAAGTAACATTGGGCCTGTTCGACAGGCCCTTCGTAGCGCCACACCTTTAGACCACACCAAGTGCACAGTGAACCAAAAGTATTCCACTCAACCCGACCAGTTGAATAGAAAAAAAAAAAGTCTTGATGGAGTAGGACAGCGTGATCATGAATGAGAAGCCGTCTGTGCATTGCTGTTTTATTGTAGGGAATGCAATAGGCAGCAGTGACAAGGAAAGTGACATGGTGATATTGCGTGGATTGGCTGCAGCCGTTGGGTGTCCAAGGTATAGGTCCATATTTCTGCCTGTGTGTGTGTGTACACTTAACAAGGTAGCTCAAGGTAACCTTCAGTTTATATGCTAAAATAGAACATATTATGTTTTTATACTAAAAAACACAGAAGTGCATAAAAAGTTGCGTAGATTCATTAGCGGCAGCGATTTTGATTGGTCACATGACCTTAGAGCTACCCAATGGTGTTCCTCCGCGCAGAGAGGGCTACACAGGGGGTGGTACTGAAGAGATGTAGCCCTATTTGAATAAACACTGTGTAGCACTTTGGACCAGTGCTACACAAAAGCAACCAAGCAAATACGTCCATAGCTTTTTTTCCCCCATCCAGATGTGCTCATCACCTTTAGGTGTCCTCTGGAAACACCTCCGTTGTGGTCTGGTGTACTGGCAGAGAATTCCGTATTGTGTTGTGTTGTGTTGAACTTGCAATTTGCAATTTCGTAAACTTGTGAATTAGCAGCATGTTTTCTAAAGCACATGTGATGTCAAATTGATGAAGATGTTTTCTTAATTTGCTTGTGTTGTCTATCGCATGTGTTTTTTTAAGTTGCAAGGCATTGAGCCATCAGGGCCACCGTATAAAACGCACTTGACAGACAGAGTGAGAGGGAGGGCTTACCTTGTTGGACCATTTGTAGGCCTGGAGGAGCTGACTGTAGAGTGGGGTCTTGTCCTGCACTGGGTCCAAGCTGAGCAGTCCACTGTTGTGTAGGGGATGGCTCTCTGACGGCCTGCCAACCAGATTGCTGAGACGCTCCAACTCACTGCAAATAAGGGGCAAATCTCTGGTCACCACGACCTCACTATCTTACAGAGAATACAGTAATATATATGGTATATGGACCCGATTAAAAGCTTTCTCCCCGGTGTACAATTGTTGCTGGACTCCTATACCTCAATTACGACCGTTCCTTGAGCACAATGAATAGGTCTGTTTCTGCATACCTTGACTAAAGATGCAGCCTTGTTGCAGACAGTGAAAGACAACACTCATGTGCGACAGCTTTTTCCAACCCGACGATAAAGGTATGGTTATAGAGAATAGAGAATAGCGAAAAGCCTCTACAGCGCGACAACATATTCTTCTGCACATTCGGTTGGGGATGTTGAAATAGATAATTGTCGGATTATGTTTTACACATACAGTAGTGAGCGGCCAAAATCAAATAACTAAGATCATTATCGGTATCGAAGTTACATAGGCTATTCGGCCACTTAACGTATATAACTTATCCTCTTTACGCATGTATCTCGACGTCTCAGGAAACTCTGTAATGATGAGCAATGATGACAGAGCACAAACGACTAGGTGGGTCTGGTAGTATATATGGGCATAAAGTCATAATTATTATGAAAAAATATATTGTTCATAATAATAGCTATGGTCAAGAAACGTTAGCTGACACTTGGCGTAACTTACTTCAAGTCGCGATTGACTGATTGCAAGTTATCTTGAAATTCGGTGATGAAAACCTTTTCTCTCCCTTCAAGGGTCTCCTTATTTTTCATTCCATCTTTCAGTGAATCGAAAACTCTTGTAACACTTGACCGTAGAGCCTGAATAGCATTGATTGCTTGAGAAAAAGCCTCCAAATTCACTCCAACATTCATACCGTCCGCCATTTTTCGTAGAGGTACCACACGGAAGGCGCATAAACAACGTCATTTGACAAACTGGGGATTCTGGGACATGTAGTTATATGAAGGCCCGTATTGAACTCGCGTATGTTCACCTGGTGTTGAGAATGAATTTTAACAACGCAGCCCGTATTTGTTCAGAAGTAATTCATGTTTCGATTTTATTTGTAATATAAATAGATATAGAGCTATTTCACAATATATATTTAAAAACCGTAATTTAAAAATCTCCCTTGTCACAGCAAATAGGCCAAACACCAATAAATCTCTTGAGTTCAGTTGCCTGGACCATATGTCTGGCCTGTCATTTGTTCCTCAAAATAGCCCCGTGCCCTGTAAGCCGAAAAGTCATGACCTAGTTTGAAGCCAATGTTCCTGAAACCTGCCTTGCAACTGACATATAGGTTATGAATAATAAGTGTGAAGCCAGCTCAGGGGCGTCCTTAGGATTCTCGTTCAGGGCAGGCCACGCACTTAAGGAAGTTGTACGATGCACGCACTCAACCAGCATGAGTCAGCAGCTCATTTTTTGGTAAATGAAGAGAAACCAGCTATTGGAAACAGGAGTGGGTGAGAGCGCCTGGAGCATGGGACAGTGTGACGGAGACCAGACTGCCAAACAAGCCATGTTTTAAAAGAAATTGGTTGAATGGAACATTCTCTTAAGGAGATCTTATGGATCTTGTGGGGATATAATAACTCAAGCACAGAAGATAAGTGACTTGTTTCCACAAGATCATGTCTTGGGTGCACAAAATAAAAATATCACCTCATGGGACTTTAGGGGTTCCATATTATCTTGTTATATAATGTATCCCACTTTATGGTAGGTTTAACATTTTTAATAAACACGTTTTCTTTCTATTTTACATCACAGATGCCATCTAGATAACTTGCTTGCACTGACGTAGGACTACATTCCACGGATTTTAGCATTTTGAAAGAAAGAATAAACGCTGACTGGATAAATACTGAAGAAAATGTGTTTCTTGGTCAATAACTCATGTGCCCCAACATTAACCCAACCCTGGTTTTATATGTTGTCCTTAAAAGATTCAACTCAGTCTACCTTACAGTGAAAGACTGACTCCCTCAAACCTTTCTCTTGATTTTAAAGTCTTAATGAATGCTCATTAGAGGCAATCCAGTTTTGACCTGACAAATGTCTCTGTCGTACTGTTCCGGCCTCATCTCAAGCAACTGAATGACATTTCAGCCGAAACAGTCGAGACAGGCATTGTCAGTAGAACTTTAGTTATAATGTGAATGGTTTGGAACATGTTGGTCCACTGTCTCTCGAAGGATGGTGCACAGATTAGAATCAGTCACCTGCTGCATCATCGTGCAGTTGTTGCGCCAGCTCAAGTTCAACATTGCCAAGTCCAGGGGTACAGTTCCAAAAAGCATAGCTGGAATCATGTAGTTACAATTCAACAGTTCCCAAAACCATAGTTCGAACTATCAAGGTAATGTTGAGAACTTACTTTCATTTAGCATCATAGGTGTTTTCAAAAACCATACAGTTCGATCTAACATTGACATACACTGTTGTTAAGTTGTGTAGTTCCAACTACATAGTTCTACTGTACAGCTCTCAACAGGTTGGAAGCTTAGTTCCAGATACTTCCTGTCTAAGACAGTGATGATGTCCGTTTTTGGTGTTCAAATTAATCATTATAAATGTATTCCCATTCCTTGTTAATATTTTACATTGTTAACCACCACACAATAACTTATAAGTGCCTTAAGCAAAAAATGCATTTAAAATGCCCACTTGCAGGATTGAGCATGTGAGTTGAATTCACACACCTGAAAACAATAATGCGAGATAACTGTTGATAATATGTAGCCTATTATCAGCCTATTAATATTCTTGTGTTGTCTGGAAGAGATATGGTGTATGCTTTACATAGAACTAGTAACAGACGCTCAGAATGATAATTATGCAGACTACAAAATCCTTTCAGTCTGGCTGTGATCCCAATGCCTCCAAGGCCTCAGGAAAGAAACTGTATGCATCTTCGCCTACTGAGCCGACAGCAAATGTTGTGTTTATTTGGAAATGCCACAATAAATAACTGTTTAACGTACATTTGTAAAAGCTTATGAAAGGTAATTAAATACAGACAGCAGTTTCAAAAGGCATGCCTGTACGAACAAATTAATAGGCTAAATTACCTGGATTTTAGGGGAAATTATTCCTGGTTGAAATTGAGGTAGGCTATCCTAAGGCTGAATCCCATTTCACCCCCTACCCCTTCGTCTTTCCCCTTCCCCTCCGTTTTGCGTGTTCACGTGGAGGGGTAGTGCTATCCCAATTCACATTAGGACAGAGGGGTAGGGGCGAGGGGAAGGGCTTTCCACCCCTCCAAACGGAGATTTTCCGAGGGCACACTTCAGACGAAGGGGTGAGACCGATTTCCCCAAATGCATTGCGAACCCGTGATCATTAAAGAAGAAACATTGCGCGAGTCCCTTTAAAAATGTCGGAAACAGCAGGAAAAGCATCACACAAATGAAAGTATTTTCTTTGTAATTCATGGTTTTAAAACTTGCTTGATGAAATGTTGCATTGTGTTAATAACAGCTGCAGGCGCCATGTTTGTTTATGTCTGGTGAGTGACAGCTGTCGCTCTCCGGTAACGTAACAGCTGACGCAGCGTACTGATGACGTACGTAAGTGTTGCAGGGCTATCCCAATTCGTAGGGCTAGAGTTTAAACCCCTTCGACTACCCCTCCGTTTGAAAAAGCGAGGGCAAAGGGGTAGGGGTAAGGGTAGGGGTGGAGATTAGAAATGGGATTGGGCCTAAATCTCAGTGATCAACCCCTCTGGTTTGCCACCCAGGGGTAAGTGGTAAACCTCCTAAAAGAAGAGCCTTGTGGCTTTGTTTTGCTAGGAGAATAAAGCCTTTCTATTAGGAGATATACCACTTACTCTGAGTAATTTGAAAAAGAAAAAAAAACGTATTTACCTGGTTTGAACAACTAACCTAATTAAATTGGATTATAGTACTATGTTGATTCGACAGTTTGGGGGAACCATTGTACTTCAGATGTTAGTTAGTTTAATACCATGTTATTAACATACCATGTTAGCTCAATACTTACCTCCATCCTTGTAGGGGAAACGAACCCAGTACTGAGCATCACTATAAGGACAGTTTCAGTTGGCTTTTTATATATATATATTTTCGCGTAGGCCATTGGGAACCATCTCAGTCAGTGAAACCTGATTATCATACAGAACAGCAAAAGGTTGCCGGACATGTTTGCATTTGAAGCCTAGCTCATTAAAAAGCCTAGGAGGTGTCTTAAACAGTTTTGGAGATGCTTGTTTCTCAGATCTGCACCGCTGAATCCGAGGTATGTTCCACGTGCTTCGTTATTGCACTTTACTGGAATAAATATTGCGCACTTTACTGGAATAAATATTGCGCACTTTACTGGAATAAAGACAGACAACTTTATGGTAGGGGGTTTGTCCCCCCTGTCCCCCCCGGGATCTCCGCCTATGGAACTTGCGCCTGAGACGCGCGTCTCATGCAGGCAATGTGTATGATCTTACCTGTTTATATGGGCGCCAACATGAAAATCAACAGGTAACGCTGCCGCAATGCACACCCAATGCAGTCAGTGTGAAACGGGCCTTAAGCTCCTCTGGTCTGCCTGCTTTTTGTTGGTGTTGTTGCCTTGAAAAGTTAAATTAAACTACATTGCTTTCTTTTTTATTCTTTACATTTCAATTTACTCTCGTGTTACTTATTACATTTCGCTTCCACCCATTCTGCTTCAAGTTCACTCCCGCCTTCAGTATGCATAATGATCAAGACAGACCGACCTCCCTGTCCCACGGGGTGCGCAGAGGGCGTGTTCGGTATATAGGTGGGGACACTACCGAGCCTGCTATTAAATTAACCACCCCCTATTATCCTCTCATAATTTCATATCGGTGGCATAACATATACCTTTGAATATCATATACCAATAAGCTATCATGGCCTACAAGGTAAATTCACAACTAAAATATGTTTTGAATTAATTTAAATATGCCAGACTCATAAGAACAACTGCATTCTGTATTCTAGGGCTACAGGCAAGAAGTAGGCCTAAGCCACAGAGGAACTTGTCTTAAATCTAGCTGTGAGACTGGTGCGCTCGCTGCTCCTTTAAGCGTTTGGAGGGAGGGGGTGTGATCTGCCGATGGGATGCTTCTCTGTCAGGGCGGCAGATGAAGTTCTACTCGCTCTACTCCCGCACTTCACCACAGCTGATCCACGCCGATAAGAGATGAGTACGTCCTGATTTGTATCTCCTCTGACTTAACAAAAAAGAAGGGGATCGCTGTTTTAAGGCGGTCGAGTTTTAAAAACTGATCCGGCGAGATAGAGAAATAGCCTAGGTAGATAGGCGAGACAGATAGATATTGTAGATAAAACAGGGACGAGATAAAGAGATAGGGACCGTACGGAGGGAGAGGAGGGGATGGAGAGTGAGGGGTGGGATCTTCTATGGAGCGTCTCTTGTCCTTGAGAGCTCGGGACAACACCGATCGTAAAAAAAGTGGAGGAGCGTGCGAGAGGGTCAGCGTGGACTCTCTGAAAAGTGAAACAACTCACTTCCATTATTTTGGGAGAGAGATGATTTATTGCGGCCAAAGGCGGATCTAGGGCACCTTCCCAGTTTTACGGACCAGCCCAGAGAATAAACAGAGGGGGAAGCGCATCCCGTTTAATCCTCTTACGGAAGAGAGTACTGTTCGTTTCATTTCAATCCTTAAATAAAGTGGAACTCTAATATTTGGCTTATACAGGACTGAAACGAAATGACGCACGTCTGCAAATGTAACCTCAACTGCCCCACAGATCATGGGTAAGTGCCGCCTTACTTAAAACGATACACAGATTAAAACGTAAAATGAATTATGAATTTAATTTGATTGAGCACATTAGGCTATGGTTTGTAGTCTGCATTTCAAGTGATGAAAGTCATTACATCTAGAAAACTTTTAAACTGTGTTGATATTTTGGCACTGAGAAGTGGACTGAAATATTTAGAAGATTCGAAACATAATTTATTTAGTTTCAGAATAAATTCCTTCCATTTCTTACAGTTGTGTGCACGTAACTTGTGTTGTCCAGGGAATTGCATTAACTCACCGCCGGGCACACAGCAAAATTTCTAATTCATGTTCAATCTTTAAAATGAAGTGGCTTTTAATCAAAGACATTTTGAGAAAATCCATTTCCACACCTAAAGCTGGCAACTTTTTAATGCATCGCAATTGGTTTAATGTTCTAACAGTAAGACCTATATGAACTCCATGCAGAAATAAGATACTGAAATAATTGCATTATTACCATTTATCACTATCCTGCTGATATTAATCAACAATTATTTTGTTTTGGTTTTTCTTTTTTAATGTAAAGTCAGAGATGAAGACGCTCCCTCCCCAAAGTGGTATGTCACCCGGCTCCCAGACACCTGCGTCAGGCCCGAGACCCCCCATGTCTTCTCTTTCCCCCGGCCATCTTCGGATGAGAGGATATGATCGCCTACCCACAAGGGCTGGAGCCGAATGATGGTGCACGCGAGTCCGCGGAGAAACAAACGCGTGTTTGCAATACTCAGTTTCTCGCTGAAAATATTTAAGAACAGTAAGCTAAGCGAATCACAACAATTATAAAAACAAAAGTATAATAATTCATAAACTATTTTTTATATCAAACTAAAGTTTTTTTTAAGAGTCAGCTCCTAACAAACTATAACGCATTCAAGGTTCAGGGATCTGCTTGTCCGGAGAACATTTTTTTTTTCTCAGAATGGAGACATTTTTTTCCAGCCTAAATAAACATTGGATTTCATGCTGATAACGTCCACGAGGGACACGACAGTGGCACCGCAAGCCTTTCACCGGACTCACGGACCATGCCTATGGTCCATCCTAGTGCCATGCTCCCGCAGTTGCTGGTGCTTTTGCACTGCCTCTCATTGACTGTTGGCCAGTACAGCAGCTGCAAGTCGCTGGTTAGTACGGACGATGGCCCAACATGGGAGTACTACGCTTGCCAACCCAGACCCATGAATATGAAGCAGTACATGCAGATCAAAGTAGACCCGCCCGGTATCACATGCGGAAACCCACCGGAGCGGTTCTGCACACTGGTGAGTTGATTTGTTCCTGTTCTCTTGACAATCAGAGACCAGTTGTGTGCGTCTGCCTTCGGAAACATAAAAAAAGCAATTTCTACATCTCTCCCCCCTAAGGCTTATATGGCATGTTTAAAACTAAAGTATAGCAACAAATAAAAAATAGGTCTTTAGATTCAAATTATTTGTGATATCCTATATTGCCAATACATATATCAAGGCAACATACAGGTATGAATATATTGTCTGTATGTGTAAACGTATAATAGTGACACATGTAACAATGCATCAAAACTATTTAAAAATGAATTTCAACTGTTTTCCAGCGTCATTAAACAGTTGTTTAGGCCTGGAAATAACAGTCAGTTGACTTCCAAGCATGACACACTCAAACATATTAGGTACACTCTTCTTTGGAGTAAAATGGCCATTAAGGGAGGTCTGGGGCAATAACGTCTTCTAGCAGTGCAACACTGCAAAGCCCCTCTAAAATGGAAAGTTAGCAAGTCAATGTGATAGATCAACGAATGTGATAGATCAATGAATCAATACATCCTAAAATGTCCGTCAGCATCCTGTATGACTGCGTTGTGCTCCAGAGGGCCAAGATTGCGTCCATGTGCTGATTCAGATTAAGTGCCCCGCTCAGTGGCACTGCCACTCATAGTCTCTCCAGGACACAGCTGGCGTTAAGCCTGGTTCACCGTATACTCCACATGTTACACACCGCTCCCCTGAGCGGACAGACACACACACACTGGAATCTCAGAGGCACTCCTAGCCTGGCCATCCATCCTGAAATGTGCGATCTGTATGTTTGTGTGTGTGTGTGTGTGTGTGTGGGTGTGTGTGTGAGGTCGTTGGTTAGTGGTCTCTGCGGGCCTGGCCTCTCTCTCTCTCTCTAGTTTTGAGGAAGCAGGGTTCGAGGGTGGGTAATCTCTCCATCACAGGAAAAGGGATGAGTGGTGGCGTTTGGGCAGGCAGCCAGGGAGACCTGATTGTAAAATAATCGGATGTAGGATTTTTGTCCAGCTGGTCTGATACTACACGTATGGACAGGAACAGACACTGTTAAGTCATCCACATGAAGCGTGGATTGTGCAGCGGGGTGGAGTGGTGGGTGCAGTAGGATGGAGCAGGCGGTAGTGGCGGACTAGGGCAGTGGGGGCAGCGGGGCAGGCCTCCTCTGGAGTGGATCAGTACCACAACTGGGCCAGCGCCGTCACAGAACCAGCTGCAGTGTTACGTGGGCACGCTTAAAAAGCAGTGTCACATATTCCTCTCGTCATCTCTTTTGAACCAGCATCATTAAACAGTTGTTTAGGCCTGGAAATGATGCCGGTTAAAAAGCAGTGTCACATTTTCCTCTCGTCATCTCTTTTACGCAACCGCGTGGTTAACACTCTCTTGGTGTGAAGTCTTAATCATATTTCGCACAGTTTTAGGCCACGTTGTCCTGGTCTGTATCTAAAGGCCAGCATGAATCGTTGCAGTGAGTGTGATTGGGATGTTACTGGCGGAGGAGGAGAAGAGGAGAAGAGGAGAAGAGGAGAGGAGGAGAGGAGGAGAGGAGGAGAAGAGAGGCATAGCAGTCCTAGTGCTCTCGGCACTGTGTTCTCTGTCCCTTTTGAAAAAGAGTAGTAGTGCAGTAGTCGCCATCATCACAGCTAAAGCACGGAAAACCTGCCATTTAAATAGAGTTTGAACGTAGTAATGATTATCTTATTTCCCACCACACATTCGCTCTTTATACTGCGTCCCTCTCGTCAAGGTGACTCTGTTTAAAACGCTCTCCATGTCTCTCCATTCTCACATGTGGACTTTGACACACGTATTGATCTTTGACACACGTATTGATTGAAGTTAGATTGCTGTGGGATATCCAGTGACGGGCTGTTCACTTAGTGGCTCTATAGTTGAATATTATTTTGAACCGGTTATTTAGATAATATGCAGGATGTGTCAAACTTTAGCCACAAGCTCCGGTTTATCCTGCTGCTCTTTTCTCATTGCCGGAAGTCGGTGGATATCTGTTAACGACTCCTTAAAGAAGTCGGTGGATATCTGTTAATGACTCCTTAAAGAAGTGCTGACAGGTCGTACGGACTCAGCAAAGTGATCCTCGGACTTTTCTTAAGTGGTACTCTGATATTTTTTTTTGGGGGGGGATTGAAGTTGGAGCGGCTGGTCAGTTTGGCTACTAGCTTCCGCAAGTCCACTCTTGAATACTTGATGAAACATTAATGGCCTAAATATTGGCTTTACTGAGTAAGGCACAGTGTGGCCTTCTGACTCAGAAGACACTAGAGATGCATTTCAGGAGGATCGGGGCGTTACCATGTCCTTCTATGTAAGCACTTTTTTCTGCTGGTCGATAAAAGCTGACTGCTCATACAGTCATCAGGCTACTCTGCATTCACATCTGCACAGAGAGAGATGCCACAGCAGCGGATACTGGTGCGGATCCGGCTGGGCTCTGGCCCGCGTCCGGCCCAGCCTCACTGGCTCTCTGGACAGGAAGGAGGAGGTCTGAGCAGGGGGAGAGCACTTAAACCACGGCGGCGGAGGAGGCTGGCGGCTTAAAAGCCTCACTTCCACCGAAGCCTTTGAGTTTAATGTAGCTGGTACAAGCGGCCGACTGGGGGGAACTGAGGCTGCAGTACAATCAAGTTCTATTGGCGCCATGGCGACGGCCATTGTGATGAAGTAAAACTCCAGAATGGGAGAAGAAAGCAGCAATATGACACAAGCGAGAGTGGGGCTGGTGAAAGATATCCTCACGGCTGTGATTCCGCCATAGGCACTCGTGATTCTATATGACTTTGTGTGTGGGAGTTCGTTTTTATTTGCTCAATACTTTTTTGTTTATCTAATCAAAAAAAAATTGAGTGCATTCAATTTATGTAATTTTCCCCCATTTGTTTTCAAAGGCGTGTAATTGATGGGAATAAGGGCGGCCGATTGGAGCGCGTTGCCTTTCTCCAGGAGGGCTCTCTCCGGCTCATTAATGATTTACAGGAACTCTCAGTCACTTGGGCCCACAGGAGATGCCGTTGCATTTCTACTTCCTTCTTTTGCCTGAGCATGATATTAGCTGCATGCATCCCGCCCGGCACTGCGAGCCTACGCCGTAACGCAGACAGGACTAATGAGAGAGAG
>NC_137913.1:10051813-10064313 GCF_963457725.1 Sprattus sprattus | reverse complement strand
CAACCCTATCCGTCTGTGCGCAGCACGTCAGTGGCTCCCTTCTCAGCTTCTCTTCGCTCTCCTGCCCTCTCCTCTCATCCTTCACCCCTGCCCTATATCAACATGTCGCTCTCTTCTCCTCTCCTCTCTATTCTCGTCTCCTCTCCTTTCTCTTCTCTCCTCTCTCCCATTTCCTCTCCTCATCTCCTCTCTCGTCTCTCCTCTTCTCCGCTCTCCCCTTTTTCCTCCTCCTCTCCTCTCTCGCCTCTCCTCTCTCCCATTTCCCCTCCTCCTCTCCTCTCTCGTCTCTCCTCTTCTCCTCCCCTCTTCTTATCTCCGGTCCCTCCTCTCCTGTCTTCCCTCCTCCTCTCCTTTCATCTTTTGTCTCCTCTCCTCTCTTCTCTCTCTCTTCCCCCCCTCCTCCTCCTCTCCTGTCTTCTCCCTGTACCTCCTTCTCCTCTCTTCATCCTTCTCTCTCCTCCTCTTTCTTTCTCCTCCCTGACCTCCCTTCCACTGCCATCCATTCTCCAGTTACATAACCCTCCTAAAAGGTGCTAAGTTGTGTGTGGGGCTCTCATGAAGCGTCTTGTAAAGCGGTGAACAACACACCTCCATGCTCAGCTCAGCGTAAAGGCCAAGGCTTGTACAGAGCTGCTAAAATGGCCCTCACTAATGTAATTACACTAATGCCAAAGGCCCTGGGCTGATACAGCAGGCTAATTACATTCGGGCCGACCTGATGGGGAACCGACGGGAGGTATGAGCGCTACACCACGCAGCACCGCGCCCACGCCACGCTTTTCTGCTCGCTGTCACTTAGAGGTGGGAGATTCATGCGCTGCGAGCTCGAGTCTCTCTCGCCGAACCCGCACTCTGTCACCAAATTAATCACAGGTAAATTAGAATAAATTAATCAGATTAGTGGCCACCAGGCACGCGGCGTCGCGGGCCAGATCACATAAAGCGTGTGCTTAAAGGCAGCACAGGGGCTGCTGTGCTTTTTCATGGCATTGTCTCAGTGACCTAAAAAAAACTCTCACACACACCCACGCACCCACCCACCAACACACTCTCACACACACACACACACACACACACACACACATCATCTAAAAAAAGACAGCTGGGCCAAGGTGGCCTGGAGGCATCAAAAAGGTAATTGTATGGTGGCCTAGAGGCATCAAAAAAGTGACTGTATGGTGGCCTGGAAGCGTCAAAAAGGTGATTAAAATGTAACAATTTCCCCTTGAGGAGGGAAGGACCCATCCTGGCCTGTTGTGGTTTTTACCGACCCGGGGTTCAGCACTAGAGAGTGGGCCAGCACGAAGCTCTCCTCCTCCTCGCGGGGCTGAGCCTGAGCCTGAGGCCCACTGACGGGAATCCGGTGGGGGTAATCACTACTGGGGGGGGTTTAGCAGGAGCTGGCCACCTGCTCTGGCAGTTGGAGAGATTTGTGTGCGGAGTGCAGGGTCGTGGGGATCAACGGGATTTAGGAGTAAAGAGAAGCCAGACGGGGAGCTCTCCGCAGACACATATGCTCCCAGGGAGGAGATGAGCCGAGAGCGGAGCCGGGCCCGATCCGTGCCTGATCCGCGCCGGGAGCCAGGAACAATCTGGGTTACAGTCCAGGCTGAAGGGAACCCAGGGACACGGCAGGTGTTCTCTTGCCGTTTTTGATGCTTTAAGCCTTTGACCTGTCCTGACACACTACGCTCTCTCTGTCACACACGCAGATTCTCTCGTAAACACAAAGCATGCGCTCAGGTCTATTCAGAGGAACACACACACACACACACACACACACACACACACACACACACATCACATATGCATTGCTAATAGTACTGTAAATATATATTAAATAAATATTCTGGTCCTGTATGTATGTAGTAATTGCTCTGTGGAGGTTTAAAAATGACATGAATGCTGAATTAATAGGTTTGTGTGTATGTGATTGATTGTGTGTTAGGGGTGTCACGATTTACTGATCGGAAACGGGTTTGAACTTTAGAGATGTGACTACATCGGACCCCTGAATCAATCCTAATGTACAATGAACCAGTCGATGGTCCGACTCTAAAGTTATGAATCAATTGACTGAGACTTTGCTGCCAATTTTACTTTAGTATAAACTAAGATGCTGCAAAAGACTTAATGTTAAGTCATGTTGCTTTCAAAATAGCATGATAATTCTGCATAGGGTCTGGCGTTGACCTTTTATAAGAGTAATGTTAGTGTTATGTCACTGATATATACTGCAACGGGCAGGGCTAAAATTAAACCAATCCACAATTATCTTGCAGCAAAATCGAGTGTAACATACACATTACACTGTCTTCAGTCAAGATGCAACAATGATTTGGTTACGTTAGCGTTGCATAAACTGATACCATACTTACCAAATAGAATATACCGCTTACCAAATAGACTATACCACTTACCAAATAGAATATACCGCTTACCAAAATAGAATATACCGCTTACCAAATAGACTATACCACTTACCAAATAGAATATAACACTTACCAAATAGAATATAATACTTACCAAATAGAATAGAATACAAAGCACTTTGGTCAGCGTGAGCTATTTTTAAATGTGCTTTATGAATAAATATGACTTGACTTCACTTGACATTCATTGATTCATGTCCCCAACTTGTCAAAACTGATGCATGGTTGCTCAACATGAACATGGACTCATAACGTACGTGTGAGATACAATTCTTTAATGCAGTATATTGGATAAAGTCGTATCTTCAGTTTATGTGCCATACCCATCTAACACATTCAACAGGTAATCTAACATTAGCGTCTCCGGCTTGATGAAATGATAGCCTTGGCTGTCTACTTATCTGTCAACTGGGGACGCTGGCTAATGTTAGGACTACTTACCTCTCATTGTGGATGTGATAGAAACTCGCTAGCCACATAGTGTTATCTCACAACCTGTGTCAGTAGCCTTCTTGTTAATGAAGTAGAGATAGCCTAACAACCCCTGCACAGCAGATCATAGGTTCCTCTCATCCTGTCACTCTCCTGTCACTGCAAACCCTTCAAAAAGTTTTTGGGCAGCAGATTCTACCGCTACGCATAACAATGTTTCCTATTCTGATCATTAATATACATTTTGTTTTCAGTGATAGAGTGATAGTTCTCCAATTTAAATATACTGAAGGGCTAAAACCTCCTTTTTTATCATAATATGTTTTCATATTTTTCCCCTGAGGCACCTATGCGTGGTGGTGTGAGACTAACAAAAAATATTTGTTCATACAGAATTTTTTTATTTTCTAACTGTCTTTATAAGACAAAAAGACATAAGACAATTTACAAAAATATTTGGGATTCCTGGTCTTTTATGAAATATATTTATTTGAAGGTAAGCAATGCCACCTTTTTATAACAGGCTTATTTTTGACTTGTAATGGAAAATGAATGTCTACATTAAACAAATGTTGAACTGTATCTATGCATCATGACACACTGCAGCAAATCGTACCTAATCGCATTTTATAGTTCCATATCATCTGAGACACTTGAAATCTGAGACACTGCTGTCCCCTCTTCCTGTCAGCGACCTTAATTTGCCCTTCGGGTTTCTGTCAGAGGGCTGAGAGACATTGCCCACTCACAATCTGGATCTGGCCCAGACCTGGCCCAGACCTGGCCCAGACCTGGCTCAGACCTGGCTCAGACCCGGTCCAGGCCAGATTCTGAGTGGGCAATGCACATACACACACATACGCACACATGCACTCGATACACACAAACACACATATGCGCACATACACATACACACAGGCACATATACACACACAGGTACCTACACACACACACACACACTAGATATACACAGGCGCACATGCACACACTACATACACACAGGCACATAGACACACACACACTAGATACACAGGCACACTTGCACACACAGACACATACACACAGGCACATAGACACAGAGAGATGCTCTATACACACTTATCTCCATAATTACAGTTGACATTTGGCCCCTGTGAGCTGAGACCTAAATACTAAGGGTGGTGTGGTGTGTGTGGTGTGTGTTTTCTGGGGTGACCCTGTGTGTGTGTGTGTGTGTGTGTGTGTGCTGTGTGTGTGTGCTGTGTGACCACGGTATCTTATTTACCACAGGATTTAGAGGTCGGGATTGACCACACAAAGCAATCCCCTCTTTAATCCATTCAAGCATTTGTGTCACAGTGCACACACAAACGCACACACACAAACGCACACACACAAATGCACACACACTCACTTACGCACTCACTCACATATACACACACAGAAATGCAAACACAATTTGCTCACTCACACATAAACCCAAACGCACACACACTCACTCACACATACACACTAGGACATGCACACATGCACTCACAAATATACACACATACACTAAAATAATGTATATTCAGAAAAACTGTGTGTGTATTTGTAAGTGTATTTGGTGTGTGTGTGTATGCATTAGCCAAATGTGAAATATAAAATCCCATCCAACTTCCCTTAAAATGTCAGTAATCCTACACTCATGCACTCCCAAACACACACACACACACACACACACACTCTCTCTCTCTCTCTCTCTCACACGCACACACACACACACACACACACACACACACACACACACACACACACACACACACACAGACACACACACACACACACACACACACACACACTCACACACTGCGAGCCTACGCCGTAACGCAGACAGGACTAATGAGAGAGAGGGAGGGAAAGAGAGAGAGGGGAAAGATGCAGAGGGGGAGAGAGGTAAAGGAAAGCAAGAGAGAGAGAGAGCGAGATGATGAGAGAGAGAGGGGGGGAGGGAGGAGGAGAGAAAACGAGAAAGAGAGAGAACATAAAGGAGAAGATCTCAGCTTAGCTAAGCAGAAAGATGAAGCCTGACCAAGTGAAGGCTTCAGGTTTGAAAAGACAGAAAAAGAAAAAGAGAGGAGAAAGAGAAAGAAAGCGAAAGTGAAAGTGAGAAAGCGTATGTGTGTAAGGGTTTGAGAGATATAGAATACATATGTGCCTCTTTGAGGAGAGACAGCTCTTCTTGTCCTTTATCTTGGGCTGGTATGATTTAAATGTGTAAGACACACACACACACACACACACACACACACACACACACACAGACACACACACACACACACACACACACACAGTGCACTGCAAAGCACTAAACAAAATTCTCTTGTGAAGACCATAAGTCCTCATATATTCCCTATGGGCTCCTCACCCACTGTGACGCATTATCTGTGTGTGCGGCGAGAGCAGCTGCTTGGCATGTCATGGAAAATCCTACCTGTTTAGACATGTTTATGGGGACTAGCACGAGTCCCATTAGAGAGTTTGCCAACAAGGCACACGTCTTAGTTTAAGCAATTAAAGATACTTGAAATAAGCAACAATTTACAAATATATATTAAGATACAGATCACATTAGCCTTTTATATATTTTTACGCTATATACCTGTTATATATTTTTTAAATAAAATTCATGTTTAATCATAAACTCAGTACAGCACTTACATGGTCATGTTAAGTGATGTATATTGTATGGTTTGGGCATCTGCCTTATTCTCTGGTTTGTGTCTGGTAGTTGTTTTTGTAATGCGTCGATTCAAACACTAATGACAGAGGATAAAAGTGACCTCTCATAGCTGCCGTTATCATTTTAGATGTTGTCCTAACAAACACAAGCAAGCTTCATATTTAAGGACGATTAAGACATGAAGGCGACACTTACAGCAAGCTTCATATAAAAGGACTATTAAGACATTAAGGTGACACTAGCAGCAAGCTTTATATGTAAGTACTATTTACTATTAAGGTATATTGAAAGAAATTGTCACTATGTCATACCCTTTAAATGGAGGATTACTTAATTAGGAAGCTTTCTTAAGTGGTGTGAATGACATGAAGACACAAACAAAAAGCATTTTTTTCATTTACAAAACTCTAGCGCTTGCAGTTCCACCAGTGATTGAAAAATGCAATCTTTAGAAAATGTTCACACAGGTTAAAAAAAAGCTGTTTCATACAATGCTGTTCCTTGTTCTTGTTTCTTGTTTTACCATATCTGAATGCTGATGATAAGGTTATAAGTATCACTTTATTCAGGAACATTGGTAACTAGGTACACTGTAAACCCGAACAAGTTCAGAGAACTCAAAACTTTTGATGTAACCGATTACATAAGAAAATTTGAGTACATATATTATTTTTTTTAAGTAAATGTAACTCAAAAATTATACATTTTCATTCCTTAATGTATCATTTTTGAGTTAAGTTTACTTAAAAAAAATAATATATGTACTCAAATTTTCTTATGTAATCGGTTACATCAAAAGTTTTGAGTTCTCTGAACTTGTTCGGGTTTACAGTGTACTCAGGACAAAGGGGTTTTATTACAATGTAATTGTCATGTAACGGCATTCAACGACAATTACACTCTTACCTTAACCCCTGAGCCAAACCCTGACTATAAATACAAAGTGTGCCAAAATGGAGCCCCACTTTTCTACCTAAACAATTTAGTATTAAATGACGAGTAACTCAGTATCTGAAGGGTGTGTTCTGCCCTTCCGAGCGCTCTGAGTATACACTGGCACTCTGAAAACACTCGTACATTTGGAATGCCATTGGAACTGTCATTTGGTTTTTCAGAGTATTACACTCTCAGAGGGTTCAGAGCACAGAGGTATGTGTTTGTATGTGTGTGTGTGTGTGTGTGTGTATATGTGCGTGTATGTGTGTGTGTGTGTGTGTGTGTGTGTGTGTGTGTGTGTGTGTGTGTGTGTGTGTGTGTGTGTGTGTGTATCACACTCTCAGAGCGTTTAGAGTGCAGAGGTGTGTGTTTGTATGTGTGTGTGTGTGTGTGTGGGGTGTGTGTGTGTGTGTGTGTGTGTCACACTCTCAGAGCGTTTAGAGTGCAGAGGTGTGTGTTTGTATGTGTGTGTGTGTGGGGGGGGTGTGTGTGTGTGTGTGTCACACTCTCAGAGCGTTCAGAGCGCTCTCTTGGCACTCCAGCTGAAGAGGCAGTGTGTGACATCACTCCAACTGAACTAGCAAAAGTGTCAGAGGGTGTTGGAGACTTATGGGTAAAATACAGGCGATAACCAGTCATTCGACAAAATTATATTCATATAGCTCTTAAACAGTGTTCATCATCCTCACGGTTGTCAAGCTGTTGAATGAAATAATTTCAACCCAGCTGTTTGTGTTATGTCCATTTTGATCCGTAAAAAAAAAACATTTGTAGAGAGATGAAGCGCTCTGTTTTTCGAACCAAGAAAGCCAAAGAAACCAGTAAAGGTGTAAGTAAAGTATATGAGTGTGTCTGATGGTAGAGAAGCTGAGGATACTTACTGCCTCTAGGCTCACAGTCACATCCAGTTCAGTGCCATCCCTGCTGGAGACACACACACACACACACACACACACACACACACACACACACACACACACACATACACACACACACACGCACACACTCCCAGCTAGAGACACGGTGGATTGTCTTAAATAAATAAATGTCTTATGCATTTCTTAGGCTTGCTCTTCTGACATTCTAACTTTTTTCTGCATCTCCCCATCTGTAAGATAACACACGCACATACACACACAGACACACAAACACACACAGACACACACACTCACACACACACACACACACACACACACACACACACACACAGACACACACACACACACACACACACACACACACACACTCACACACACACACTCACACACACACGCGTGCGCACACACACATTCACACACACACGCACATAATGTAAGCTCTTGCTCTTCAGACATGATCACTAACTCCAGCACTCTTGCTCTGCTGTTTCCCCCGGTTCTGCAGGAGAACCCGTACCTGTGCAGCGACGAGTGCGATGCCTCCACCCCGGAGCTGGCCCACCCCCCCAGCCTCATGTCCGACCCCGAGAGCAGCGGGCCCCTCACCTACTGGCAGACGGTCACCTGGAGCCGCTTCCCCGAGCCCCTGCTGGCCAACATCTCCCTCTCCTGGGACAAGAGCCTGGAGCTGACCGACGACATCCTCATCGCCTTCGAGTACGGCCGGCCCACCATCATGGTGCTGGACAAGTCGCTGGACAAGGGCCGCAACTGGCAGCCGTACCAGTTCTACGCCGACGACTGCCTGGAGGCCTTCGGCATGCCGCCCAAGAAGGTGCAGGAGCTGTCGGCGACCAACGTGACCCGGGTCATCTGCACGGAGCAGTACTCGCGCTGGGTGGGCTCGAAGAACGAGAAGAACGTGCGCTTCGAGGTGCGGGACCGCTTCGCCATCTTCGCCGGGGTGGGGCTGCGGAACATGGACAGCCTGTACACGCGCATGGAGAGCATGAAGGGCCTGCGAGACTTCTTCACCTTCACCGACCTGCGGCTGCGGCTGCTGCGCCCGGCGCTCGGGGGGACCTACGTCCAGAGGGAGAACCTGCTCAAGTACTTCTACGCCATCTCCAACATCGAGGTCCCCGCCAGGTAGGAAAGCTCACTGGGTTGGTGGCACACGCAACACTGCGTAGGGTTTTTAGTGCACCTGTGTGCGTAGACATCGGACAACATGGTCATCCTACACATGCACCACATATTACCTGTTTAGTGGTCCTAGGGTTACTAGGGAAACAGCGAGCATAAAATGTAATGATGATGATGGTGATGATGATGATGATGATGATGATGATGATGATGATGATGATGATGATTACGTTATCGACGAAACTAGCCCTGTGTGTCTCGTGTACGTGTGGTAAGTGTAGGCACCACCACGCCAAGTGCCCTGGGTTTCACGAGAGAACTGAGTTTTGAGACTGGAGCCCTTTTGTTTCTCCAAATTAACCTCTGATGCACTGATGCCAAGATGGTAGCCTCCTAAATTACTAAACAAAGTCCATGCGACATGCTTAATCCATGCCTCTCCACGCCTCTCCACGCTCAATTTAGCAGCTGTTGGCAAATACGCAACAGCCATGAGGAGAATTCATCCGCCTGTGTAGCCGTGCTCCGCCCGAACCTTTCCGGTAACACTATCCGTCAATCAATAGTTATTCTAGTATGTCAAAGAGGAAATTGTTTTAGGGGGACTGGAAGCAGGCAGGGTTAAGTGGTGGAGAGGATTGGGGGATGAGGGAAAGAGGTAGTGACGGATGGTCACTGCTGGAGGATAGGCAGGGGAGAGAGAAAGAGAGAGAGAGAGAGAGAGAGAGAGAGAGAGAGAGAGAGAGAGGGAGAGAGAGAGAGGGAAACGGCTAGGTTATACCCCCCTGGAAAATTGTCCCAGGATATTTTATTCATCCGGCAATATTGGGAAGCGTTTTAGCAGACTCTGAATAATGAAAATAGCCCTGGCTCCCTGACGGCCGCTCCAGTTAGTGCTGCCTTAAATGGACTCCACTGAAATGGACTGGTGGCAGCAGCGGGTGTGGGGGCAGCGGAGAGGGGGTCCCTGCTGCTGGGGTAATAGAATTAGGCCATGAATTGGAGGGCCTGGGGGAAGGGGGGAAAAGGGAAGGGAAGGGGGGGGGGGGGGCGGGGGGCGGGGGGCGCAGCACAGGGACTCATTTCCCCCCCGTTATCCGGCTCAGCGATCACCAGCTGTAATTACAGATAATCAGCCTTCACAACAAGAAGCAGGGCCGCCTAATTGAATAAGACGCAATGTCACTTGTTAGCGGGGGTCTGAATTGGCTGTTAATTTCCTAATTTACCGATGTGATTTGTGTTTCGCTGCTCTATTAGCTTAGAGGTACTCCCATAATGATGTTTGTCCTCTCAGACGGAGTGTTAAATGTAACCTGCATTAGTGATCGGCCGGTGCTGCTGCTGCGCGTGCTAAATATAGCTCAGGGATGACGGCATGCGTTCTCTTTCCAATAACACACAGGAAGAGTTGCTTTGATATTGGGGAAATGAAAGGTGTTCATTCCGTGCTGGTTAGTGTGACAGCGTTCATCGACCACATTTTCTTCGCTCGCACTTTCATTCTTCGCCTCAGAGTGCAAGGACAAAGAGATGGGGACGCGTTCGTTTCGGCTCTGCGCCTTGCAGATGTGCTCTACTGTGGTTTTGCTGCAATCTCGTGCAAGACGCACACATCACACCCATCTCCATGCGCGCGCACGCACACACACACATACACACACCCATACACACGCAAGACTACTCCCACCAGATCTGCTAAATTCCGAGGCTTGGGAATAGTGGGAAAAGCCAGTTCCTGAAGTAAAGGCAAATATCTAAGGAGCCGTTTCGTGAACCTTAATTAAACCTTGCGAGCAGAGAGTTCTATAAATAAGAGGTATTCCCAGGGTCCCCGTGATTTATGCAGGGGCTGCCAGAGCCTTATCACACCCCGCTCCCCCTCTTCTCCTCTCCTCCTCTCCTCCTCTCCTCCTCCCCTACTCTCCTCCTCTCCTCCTATCCTCCTCTCCTCCTCTCCTCCTCTCCTCCTCCCCTACTCTCCTCCTCTCCTCCTCTCCTACTCTCCTCCTCTTCTCCTCTCCTCCTCTCCTCCTCTCCTACTCTCCTCCTCTCCTCCTCTCCTCCTCTCCTACTCTCCTCCTCTCCTCCTCTCCTCCTATCCTACTCTCCTCCTCTCCTCCTCTATGTCACCCGCTCCTTGCGCCAGGGCATCCTCAGACCTGCACGCTACCCCCAAACTTCTGTGGTGTTCTTTTCTTCTTTTTTTTCCCCCTTGTTCATGCGATCATTATTTTGCTGTTGCCTCACATCCCCCCCCCCCGCGCACTCGTGGAGGAGATGAAGCAGCCACCCTGACGCTGGCGACATCAAACACTGACCAGCTGGCACGGCCACCGCCGAAGGGGAGCCTGCGACAAATAGGCCGTTTTTCTAACCAACAAGCCCAGAGCTCCGAGGGCCGGGACAGAGGGAGATGTGAGGGAGATGCTGTCAAGGCTGAGATGGAAAGAGATGGAGAGAGATGGAGACTGATGGAGGCTGAGATGGAGAGAGATGGAGGCTGAGATGGAGGCTGAGATGGAGGCTGAGATGGAGGCTGAGATGGAGGCTGAGATGGTAACTGATGGAGGCTGAAATGGAGGCTGAGATGGAGGTTAAGGTGGAGAGAAATGGAGAGAGAAGGAGGCTGAAATGAGATTGAGATTGAGAGAGATGGAGGCTAAGATGGAGGCTGAGATGGAGAGAGATGGAGAGAGATGGAAAGAGATGAAGGTTGAGATGGAGGCTGAGATGGAGAGAGATGGAGGCTGAGATGGAGGCTAAGATGGAGGCTGAGATGGAGGCTGAGATGGAGAGAGATGGAGAGAGATGGAGAGAGATGGAGGCTGAGATGGAGGCTAAGATGGAGGCTGAGATGGAGGCTGAGATGGAGAGAGATGGAGAGAGGCTGAGAGAGATGGAGGCTGAGATGGAGAGAGATGGAGAGAGGCTGAGAGAGATGGAGGCTGAGATGGAGAGAGATGGAGACGTGCAGGGAGGAACACATGTGCTGCTATATCAGTGGTGTAGGGCAGAGCTACGTCCTTGGGTTCAGGTTGGCAAACAGACAGAGGTCGGTGGGGTGGGAAAGTGAGAGAGAGAGAGAGAGAGAGAGAAAGAGAGAGAGAGGAGACATGAGGATAGAGAGGGGATAGGGAGAGGAAGAGAGATAGAGAGAGCAAGAGAGAGAGAGCGACAGAAAGGGAGAGAGAGGAGACATGAGGATAGAGAGGGATAGGGAGAGGAAGAGAGATAGAGAGAGCAAGAGAGAGAGAGCGACAGAAAGGGAGAGAGAGGGGGGGACAGTAAGATAGAAAAGGGAGAGCAAGAGAGAGATGGAGAGGAAGAAGAAAAAGGGTGAGAGTGACAGAGTGAGATAGAAAGTAAGAGGGAGAGAAGGAGATATAGAACGGTGTCGGGGCAGGGTTTGATGGGTAAGATCTTCATTTTACCCTGCTGATATGAAAAAAGCAGTTGCAGCAGCAGTAGCAATAGTAGTAGCAGTAGTAGTAGCAGTAGGAGTAGCAGCAGCAGTAGCAGTAGCAGAAGCAGTAGCAGTAGCAGTAGCAGTAGCAGTAGCTGTAGGAGTAGCAGCAGCAGTAGCAGTAGCAGAAGCAGTAGTAGCAGAAGCAGTAGCAGTAGCAGTAGCAGTAGCAGTAGCAGTAGCAGGAGCAGGAGCAGCAGTAGGAATAGGAGCAGCAGTAGTAGCAGCAGCAGCAGTAGCAGCAGTAGTAGCACAAGCAGCAGTAGTAGCAGCAGTACCAGGAGCAGCAGTAGTAGCAGCAGTAGCAGGAGCAGCAGTAGTAGCAGTATTAGAAGCAGGAGCAGCAGTAGGAATAGGAGCAGGAGATCTCTGGTGGAAAAGACGAGTTCACCGCTGCAGTAGCTCTCCCCTTCATTGGAGAGGAACACACATCCCAGCATGGCACCATGGCGTCCTGCTTAATTTGTGCACATGAATAAGTAACGAGCAGCCAAATTATTCATCCTTTC
>NC_137913.1:10039313-10041813 GCF_963457725.1 Sprattus sprattus | reverse complement strand
GGGCGGAGACGGGGGAAGGAGGCGCGCGGCCCTCGCCGGAGAGCTCCTCTCATGGAGCACTGCTGCCCACGCTCCCCAACCTTTCAACCGCAACTCCTCCAGGAGCTGACCCAGAGGGGTAAAGCGTTCCCCCTCCGCCCCCAAACCCCCACCATCCCCCTCCCACGTCAATCCCACAACGCACCACCCTGCAGCCGTGAGCTCCTATTGGCCGCTGCTGGGGAACTGCAAGGAATCAGCAGGATGTTCTTTTTTAAAATCAAACATTCCATAGAACAGAGGAACAGAAGGAGGAAGAGAGAGAAAGAAGGAGAGGAAGAAAGTGGGAGACAAAGGAGAGAGAGAGAGAGAGAAATTGAAAGCAGGAGAACGAGTGAGAGAGAAAGAGAGTGAGGGAGTTAGAAAGAAAGAGAGAGGATGGGGGGCTGGTGGCTGAGGAGAGGAGAGGCTGTATCTGTAACTAGCTCTGAACTCCTTATGACTGCGCGGTTACAGACAGATCCTCTGCTGTGGGCTCAGGCTCACACACACACACACACACACACACAGACACACACACACAGACACACACACACACACACACACACACGCTTTGTGAGCCGCGGCTCTTGAAACCCAGCCGTGTTAGCATACAGCTCAACCCTTCCTTCAGCACGCTCCTGGACGGACAGATGGACTCCTTTTGTCTCCTCTCCTCTCTCTACCTTCTCTCTCTCCTCTCCTCTCCTCTCTCTGCCTTCTCTCTCTCCTCTCCTCTCCTCTCTCTGCCTTCTCTCTCTCCTCTCCTCTCTCTGCCTTTTCTCTCTCCTCTCCTCTCCTCTCTCTGCCTTCTCTCTCTCCTCTCCTCTCCTCTCTCTGCCTTTTCTCTCTCCTCTCCTCTCTCTGCCTTCTCTCTCTCCTCTCCTCTCCTCTCTGCGCTCCTCTCTCTTGTTTTCTCTTTTCTCCTTGCTCCTCTCCTCCCTCCTCTCCTCTCTCTACCTTTCCTCTCCTCTCTCCCACTCTCTCTCTCCTCTCCTCTCTCCCACTCTCTCTCTCCTCTCCTCTCTCTCTCACCCTATTCTGCTGTGGGCTCAGGCTTTGTCAGCCGGGTTAGCACACAGCTCAGCTCTCCCTTCAGGACGCTCCTGGACGGACAGAGTGAGAGCAGCCGTGCAGAAACAGACTGAAGGAGACAGAGCTGTTTGATGTCAATTATCCCCCTCAGCCACGGGAAAGATCAGGAGAGCTGCCCTGCCCCTCTCAATCAATACCCACTGTCTGTAGCAGTCATGGATGCTCCCACTGTCTGTAGCAGTCATGGATGCTCCCACTGTCTGTAGCAGTCATGGATGCTCCCACTGTCTGTAGCAGTCATGGATGCTCCCACTGTCTGTAGCAGTCATGGATGCTCCCACTGTCAGTAGCTGTCATGGATGATCCCACTGTCTGTAGCAGTCATGGATGCTCCCACTGTCTGTAGCAGTCATGGATGCTCCCACTGTCTGTAGCAGTCATGGATGCTCCCACTGTCTGTAGCAGTCATGGATGCTCCCACTGTCAGTAGCTGTCATGGATGCTCCCACTGTCTGTAGCAGTCATGGATGCTCCCACTGTCAGTAGCTGTCATGGATGATCCCACTGTCTGTAGCAGTCATGGATGCTCCCACTGTCTGTAGCAGTCATGGATGCTCCCACTGTCTGTAGCAGTCATGGATGCTCCCACTGTCTGTAGCAGTCATGGATGCCCCACTGACTGTAGCTGTAGCGATGGTGGGGCATGTTTAGTTAAGATGTAGCGATGGTGGGGCATGTTTAGTTAAGATGTAGCGATGGTGGGGCATGTTTAGTTAAGATGAGGGGATGGGGGGTGTTTAGTTAAGATGAGGGGATGGTGGGGGGTGTTTAGTTAAGATGAGGGGATGGTGGGGCATGTTTAGTTAAGATGAGGGGATGGTGGGGGGTGTTTAGTAAAGATGAGGGGATGGTGGGGGGTGTTTAGAGTGTAGATCTGCAGTAGGGAGTGTGAGAAATCTACTCCAGCTGATCAGGTTGTAACAGGCTGCTCGGTAACAGGCACATCACACTTCACACACACACACTCCTGTTAGCTGTGTGTGTGTGTGTGTCAATCTCAGTGTGAAAAACACCTTGTCAACGATTCCTCACTACTTCTCCCTGACTGGAGGAGGGAACTCCCCTCTTACTCTCTCACTCTCTCACTCTCACTCTCTCACAAACACACACACACACACGCACACACACGCACACACACACACACACACACACACACACACACACACACACACACAGAGACTCTGTAGGGGACTGGTGGCAGTTTAATGATGTGAGGGCATTTTTCATGTGCTTGGGTGGGGGTGAGGAAGCTGTTGAGTGAAGTTGGAGATGATGGACAAGTGTTTTTTTTTCTTTCATTGTTATATGCAGTGGTGTTGGCCTGGTTAGATGGAGGGTTTAGTGTTTTATGTGTTTAATTGGTGTAATTGTGTGAGAAGATTAGACA
>NC_137913.1:10032282-10034782 GCF_963457725.1 Sprattus sprattus | reverse complement strand
TGCCAGAGCTTTCAAGGTCGCCGGTGATTCCGAGGGAAACACACACACACACACACACACACACACACACACACACACACAAACACAAACACACACACACACACACACACACACACACACACACACACACACACACACACACACACACACACACACACACACACACACACACACACACACACACACACACGTCAGCACCTCCTATGAGCACGGGGCGGAGACGGGGGAAGGAGGCGCGCGGCCCTCGCCGGAGAGCTCCTCTCGTGGAGCACTGCTGCCCACGCTCCCCAACCTTTCGACCGCAACTCCTCCAGGAGCTGACCCAGAGGACCCCTCCGCCCCCACCCCCCCCCACCATCCCCTCCCACGTCAATCCCACAACGCACCACCCTGCAGCCGTGAGCTCCTATTGGCCGCTGCTGGGGAACTGCAAGGAATCAGCCGGATGTTCTTTTTTAAAATCAAACATTCCATAGAACAGAGGAACAGAAGGAGGAAGAGAGAGAAAGAAGGAGAGGAAGAAAGTGGGAGACAAAGGAGAGAGAGAGAGAGAGAAATTGAAAGCAGGAGAACGAGTGAGAAAGAAAGAGAGTGAGGGAGTTAGAAAGAAAGAGAGAGGATGGGGGCTGGTGGCTGAGGAGAGAAGAGGCTGTATCTGTAACTAGCTCTGAACTCCTGATGACTGCGCGGTAACAGACAGATCCTCTGCTGTGGGCTCAGGCTCACACACACACACACACACACAGACACAAACACACACACACACACACACACATGCTTTGTGAGCCGCGGCTCTTGAAACCCAGCCGTGTTAGCATACAGCTCAACCCTTCCTTCAGCACGCTCCTGGACGGACAGATGGACTCCTTTTGTCTCCTCTCCTCTCTCTGCCTTCTCTCTCTCCTCTCCTCTCCTCTCTCTGCCTTCTCTCTCTCCTCTCCTATCCTCTCTCTGCCTTCTCTCTCTCCTCTCCTCTCCTCTCTCTGCCTTCTCTCTCTCCTCTCCTCTCCTCTCTCTGCCTTCTCTCTCTCCTCTCCTCTCCTCTCTCTGCCTTTTCTCTCTCCTCTCCTCTCCTCTCTCTGCCTTCTCTCTCTCCTCTCCTCTCCTCTCTCTGCCTTCTCTCTCTCCTCTCCTCTCCTCTCTCTGCGCTCCTCTCTCTTGTTTTCTCTTTTCTCCTCGCTCCTCTCCTCCCTCCTCTCCTCTCTCTACCTTTCCTCTCCTCTCTCCCACTCTCTCTCTCCTCTCCTCTCTCTCTCACCCTATTCTGCTGTGGGCTCAGGCTTTGTCAGCCGGGTTAGCACACAGCTCAGCTCTCCCTTCAGGACGCTCCTGGACGGACAGAGTGAGAGCAGCCGTGCAGAAACAGACTGAAGGAGACAGAGCTGTTTGATGTCAATTATCCCCCTCAGCCACGGGAAAGATCAGGAGAGCTGCCCTGCCCCTCTCAATCAATACCCACTGTCTGTAGCAGTCATGGATGCTCCCACTGTCAGTAGCTGTCATGGATGCTCCCACTGTCTGTAGCAGTCATGGATGATCCCACTGTCTGTAGCAGTCATGGATGCTCCCACTGTCTGTAGTACTCATGGACGCTTCACTGTCTGTAGTACTCATGGACGCTTCACTGTCTGTAGCAGTCATGGATGATCCCACTGTCTGTAGTACTCATGGATGATCCCACTGTCTGTAGCAGTAATTAATGATCCCCTGTCTGTAGCAGTCATGGATGCCCCACTGTCTGTAGTAATCACTGTCTGTAGCAGTCATGGATGATCCCACTGTCTGTAGCAGTCATGGATGCTTCACTGTCTGTAGCAGTCATGGACGCTCCACTGTCTGTAGCAGTCATGGATGATCCCATTGTCTGTAGCAGTCATGGATGACCCACTGTCTCCACTGTCTGTAGCAGTCATGGACGATCCACTGTCTGTAGCAGTCGTGGATGACCCACTGTCTGTAGTACTCATGGATGATCCCACTGTCTGTAGCAGTAATTAATGATCCCCTGTCTGTAGCAGTCATGGATGATCCCACTGTCTGTAGCAGTCATGGATGCTTCACTGTCTGTAGCAGTCATGGACGCTCCACTGTCTGTAGCAGTCATGGATGATCCCATTGTCTGTAGCAGTCATGGATGACCCACTGTCTCCACTGTCTGTAGCAGTCATGGACGATCCACTGTCTGTAGCAGTCGTGGATGACCCACTGTCTCCACTGTCTGTAGCAGTCATGGACGATCCACTGTCTGTAGCAGTCATGGATGCTTCACTGTCTGTAGCAGTCATGGATGCTTCACTGTCTGTAGCAGTCATGGATGCTTCACTGTCTGTAGCAGTCATGGATGATCCCACTGTCTGTAGCAGTCACTGTCTGTAGCAGTCATGGATGATCCCACTGTCTGTAGCAGTCATGGATGCTCCCACTGTCTGTAGCAGTCATGGATGATCCCACTGTCTGTAGTAGTTAGAGGTGTTATAAAGGAAAGGACAAGCGTGAGGAA
>NC_137913.1:10019782-10027282 GCF_963457725.1 Sprattus sprattus | reverse complement strand
GTACGCAAGCAAATTTAGAATATGCCAGCAGGCATTTATTCAACTGTCAGTGAAGACAGATCTCTTTTATCAGCGGCGCTTCTTACACCTCTGGAGCTTAACATGCAGTGTCTCCTCGTCAGAAGTAGAGGCTGTTTAGCGCGGAGCCCGCGCGCATCAGTCGGGCTCTATACGTGTGCCATGTTCTTTTCTGCCGCAGCAGCATTAAAGATGTCCATACCGTCACATACACACGCACGCACACACACACACACACACACACATTTAAGATGTCCATCTCATTACACTCTCACACTCACACACACACACACACACACACACACACACACATTAAAGATGTCCATCTCATTACACACTCTCACACTCACACACACACACACACACACACACACACGTTAAAGATGTCCATCTCATACATTCGCATTGACTGGTGCTCATCCATTATTTCAGGGAGGGCTGTAATTGGAGCAAAACAAGCAATTGTGGACCTTCATTATTTTTACCATCAACAATCTAGCCTCACGCTGTCTGTGCATAATTATTCTACCTCTTAACCTATTTTTTGTATTTTATTGCTGTCAATTTTCTGGTCTGATTTTGTTTCATTTTGAAGTCTTCAAAGTGAGTCTATATGTTCCAAACGATTGCTTTTATGCCCCACAAATGATTGTATGAAGCACTTTGAGTTGTGTGTGAGAGGTGCTAAATAACCCCGGACTTCTGCCGAGCTTTGAAGTAGTTCATGACGAGCAGCGAACGAAGGGCCGCTGAGGAGGCGTCTTCTTTACGCTCTGGAGCGCACACACACACACTCTCTCTCTCTTTCACACACTCACACACACACACACACACACACACACACACACACCTCATATCCGTGGGCCTGTGAGATTCCCACTGGTGTACTGAGCCCAAATGAAACGTCTGGCTGCCGATTAACCTGCACTGATGAGAGTGTGCAGTAGTGTGTGTCTGTGTTTGTGTGTGTGTGAGAGAGTCTGCATATGTCTGTGAGTGTGTGTGTGTGTGTGTGTGAGTGAGTCTGCATATGTCCGTGGGTGTGTGTGTGTGAGAGTCTGCATATGTCTGTGAGTGTGTGTGTGTCTGTGTGTGTTTGTGTGTGTGTGTGTGTGTGTGTGTGTGTGTGTGTGTGTGAGTCTGCATACATATCTGTGAGTGTGTGTGTGAGTCTGCATACTATGTCTGTGAGTGTGTGTGTGTGTGTGAGTGTTGGAATGTGTAAGTCTGTATAACTGTAAGTGTCTGTATGTGTGTATATAAGTATGTGAGTCTATGTAAGTATGTGTGAGTGTGTGTGTATGTGTATGAGTGTGTGAAGCTCTGTAAGCATGTGTGTGGTTGTCTGTGTAAGTGTATGTGCGTGTGTGTGTGTGTGTGTGTGTGTGCGTGCGTGTGTGTGTGTGTGTGTGTGATGAGAAGTAAAGCCCCTCTGTCCATCACACTGTTGTAATTATGGCATTAGGCCTCTGGAGGTTGAGGAGCTAACACACACACACACACACACACAGACGCACACACACACACAGACGCATACACACACACACACACACACACACACACACACACACACAAACACTCACCTATCTTTAACTTCAGCTGTTTCATAATTAATTCTCTTTACTATATATTTTATGCACGTGACGACTCCTACCATTCTTCAGTCTTTGTTTCTTCCTTCTTCTTTTGAGTTCCATCCACGTTTAATTCATTCACGTGTGTTTATTTGCTCCATAAGCTGTTGTCTATCTATTGGGGGTTTTCCATTGGCTCTTTTGGCTCCGCCGAGCCGGGCTGTGCTGAGCTAATTTGCATATCCATTACGGTGCCAAACTGCACCGCGCCTCCCTCATTTTGGACCCGCTCCTGAGCAGGACCACACTGTGCCGGGTCTGCCGCCAAACGCGCCGACTGATGTTGAGGAGACATCAAAGATCTCTTTTGTGATGGGCTCAGTCATCATTCAGTGTGTCTGTATTTTTATATATCAGGGCATGTATGAAGCAGATCCAGTTAAAAGTTTAGTCGGCAGTTGAGTTTGAATAGTAACTATAGCAACGAGGGTAAACTGCCCATCTACATTTCTACTACAGTGAGTGTGTTTAGGCAAGTAAAATAAATGTATTCTCTCATTGTGACAAGTGGTTTAAACTTGTATAACGTCCATTGTTAAATAACATTGTTATCTTGAGAACTAGGAGGTTGGTTTATTTTTACACTAAACCAATAAATACCAATACATACCTAAATACATGCCTTAATAAATACCAATACATACCTAAATACATAGCAAAAAATACCAATACTAACTACTTAGGCTACTGGCCGAGAGTGAGGTCATGCAGGTATATATCAGACAGAGGCCGTAACGTATCGACCGAGCGTAGCGAGATTGATGCGGGGGGGGGGCCGAAGTCTGATATACCTGCATGACCGAACGGTCGAGGTTAGTAAGTTGTTTATTATATGGCATTTAAGCTCTTTTCATTTAGAAAATAAATGGTAATTGTAAATAGAAAACATGTCGCTTTGTTCAGCTCTCAAGTCTTCTCACGACACAGTGTTTCAGGTGTTGCCTAGCAAACAATGACTTGCTAACTTCAAGTTACAATGATCAATAGAAAACGGGCAACAGGGCTCAGCTTAAATGGCTTTAATTTACAGTTAAACACAAGGTTTTCAAACTATAGTTGTCAAGTCTTCATCATCACTTTCAATATCACATTTTCGTTGCTTCTGAAGTCCTATAAAGTATTACCCGATATCAAAATGTTCGCGAATTCCTGAGTCTTTATTCTTCAACTGTCATGTTACCACGACATTCAACTGTTTCCTGTTGTCACATAATTTCATATTAGGAGTCCTGATTCTATCAATACATGCTCATGGCTGTTGCTATATCGCTAATTTTTAAGGATGTAATGTTAGTACTTGGTAGTTGGTACATGGTATCACTCATTTTTAAGATTGAGGGGTGTGTAATAAGAATACTTATCAGACTGCAGACCGGCTAGAACGTCAATGCGCGGCTGGCATGACTACCCAATAGCCAATCAGAATGCTCGTACTGTCGTTGCCATATAATAAATACCTATACATACCTAAACACATACCAATACATACCAATAAATACCAATACATACCTATACATACCTAAACACATACAAATACATACCAATAAATACCTAAATACATGTATGGCAACTGGGGTATAAACGGAAGAAACTAATGTTGCGCTTTGCGTCATGGAGTTCTTGGCTCATTGAATACTATCGCATGTTGGACCACCTCAGCAGCCTTTACCCCTTATTTAAAGACACACCCGAGTTACGCGAGTAAACACTTGTGTATGAAAATGCACATCGATGGTGTGTTTGGTCAACACACTAAGCTGAGCGAAGCCGCGCAGAGTGATGACAATCATCTGGAAAAACGGCGCGAGTCGCAATCTTGGTCTGACCCTTCAAAATATAATTTACATTTGCAAGGCTTCACCTCTCGTCCTCCATTTCCATTTTAACAATTAAATTTACCTCTTCCAGGAATGACTAGAGAGCCGCTCTCCGCCTGTGGTTCTTCTTGTGTTTATCTCCCGCTTTGCCTCCAGTGTGTGTTGGCTGGACAGGGCAGGGCAGAGCAGGGCAGCACATCACACACCACACACACACACACACACACACACACACACACACACACACACACACACACACACACACACACACACACACACACACACACACACACACCAACACACACACACACACACACACACCAACACACACACACACACACACACACCAACACACACACACACACACACACACACACACACACACACTGAGACCGTCTGAGAGCACTCATGAGCACGGCCTGACCTCAATATAGCGCCTGCTTGGAGAGCGTCTGCGTGCGGATATCCAGGTCACTCCAATGAATATTTCATGCAATTGGAAGCCTGCGCATTCCAGTGGAACTAAAAGGGGGGCTTGGATTTTCCCTTCACTCATTTGGTTATGAAGATTGTAATTTGAAGTCATCATTTCCATACTAACCTGCTTTTACTCAGGGGGGGCACCTGAAACCTCCCTCTGCACCATCACCATCACCGACACCGTCGCTAAGGCGGATGAGTCCGAGCCACCTCCTGCCCAGGGTACCACGCCACGGTCCATCTCATACGTGTGTGTGTGTGTCTGTGTGCGTAAGTGTGTGTGTGAGTGTGGGTAAGTGTGTGTGTGTGACAGAGAGAGAGAGAGAAATAGGGAGATTGTGTACATGCAGGTGTGTGTGACAGAGAGAGAGAGAGGGAGATAAAGAGGGAATGTGTGTGTGTGTGTAAGAGAGAGAGAGAACGAGACAGTGTGTGTGTGTTTCAGAGAGAGAGAGAGAGAGTGTGTGTATTTGGGTGTGAGTGTGTGTGCATGTGAGAAAGAGAGTGTTTTTGGATGTGTGTGTCTGTCTGTGTGTGTGTGAGAGTAGTTGTGTGTGGGTGTGAGTGTGTGTGTTTGTGTGTAAGAAAGAGTAGTATGTGTGTGCTTGTGTGTGTGTGTGTGTGTGTGTGTGTGTGTGTGTGTGTGTGTGTGTGTGTGTGTTTGCCAGCGCAGAGCGCTGCATATTTTTCTCCTAAGGTGCGCGTGTGACAGTAATGCGATAGACAGGAAGAGACTGTGGAGGCCATCTCCAGCTCTTTTACCGTCTTCTGATTACGCCCCATCATCATCACTCACACACTTGCGCTCCCTCAGCCTCCGCTACCCCCCGGCCCTCTCGCCACACCTCCACTGGGATCAGTCCTCACACAAGGCACAGCTTCCTCTGACAGAGGCAGACCCTGGAGGAGAGCCGGACCTGGGTCCAGTCCTGGGTTTAATGATAGTCCATGGGTCCTGGGTCCTGGGTCCAGTCCGGGGTTTAATGATAGTCCATGGGTCCTGGGTCCTGGGTCCAGTCCGGGGTTTAATGATATTCCATGGGTCCTGGGTCCTGGGTCCAGTCCGGGGTTTAATGATAGTCCATTGGTCCTGGGTCCAGTACGGGGTTTAATGATAGTCCATGGGTCCTGGGTCCAGTCCGGGGTTTAATGATAGTCCATGGGTCCTGGGTCCAGTCCGGGGTTTAATGATAGTCCATGGGTCCTGGGTCCAGTCCGGGGTTTAATGATAGTCCATGGGTCCTGGGTCCAGTCCGGGGTTCAAAGAAGCCCATGTATACTACACAGGATGTTAGCTGGGGATATGCTGCACATGTATGAGCCCACTGGTACATTTCTTGATTGGTATAAACTAGTGGTAAGCAGAACCATGGAGCTTTGTAAAGTAAGCGATAATGTATAGTCCGCCGGTCATTATCGGAAATAATGAATCCCAGACGAACAGGCTCCCCATGCGCAATAAGGACGATACATTATCCCGCTTAATAAATGGTTACCTGCCAAAGCGATAAAAGACATTCTTCCAAACTAAAATGGCTTCCACAATTCTTCACACATATGGAATATGAAGTTCCAGGCAACGTATACAAAGTGTGTTACTGTAACAACACGTATTTCAATTTACTTATTGCTTTTGTTAGTTTGTCAATTAACCACAGCTATGCAACATAAAGAACCTTGATTAGCCAAGCAATAACTGCGTTGTTCTTTGCCAAAGACAAGTTAGTTTAGGCATGTTAGTTAAAAAGGGTCGTCAGATTGTATAGCTTTGTTGCGTCTGGCCCTCATAGAGGCATGCCTGTGGTGTGTGTTTCTGCTCAGTCCACTCAGAAGTGTGTGTGTGTGTGTTGCTGCCTCCACTGTCTGGTTGTCTTTGTGACAATAACAATAAAGTACTTTGAACTTTTGCAGGTGCTGTGGTGTGTGTTGCTGTCGGTTTGGATGCTTACTGTGTGGTTCTCTTTCACAGGTGCAAGTGTAACCTCCATGCTGACCAGTGCATCACCCGCGACGGGACGCTGCAGTGCGACTGTGAGCACAACACCACGGGCCAGGACTGCGCACGCTGTGAGAAGGGCTACAAGGCCAAGTCCTGGAAACCTGGCTCCTATCTGCCCACGCCCAACGGCTCACCAAACACCTGTGAGTAGAGAACGTCACACAATACACCCCCAACATCCCAACACCAATGAGTAGAGAAGAACACAACCTGACCCCCCCAAAAGGCGCCTAATGAGTACCCCCCCCCCCCTCCCCCCAACACACACACACCCTGAATTCCTATGAGTACAGAGCCTCCCATCTCAAAACCCCCTAAGACACACCCAACACCTGCAACTACGGCCCACCCCCCCCTCCACATACACACTGCACACACACAACCTCACAGACACACACACACACAAACCCACTGCACACGAACAACCTCACAAACCAGTGAGAGCAGACCCTCATCATGAAGTAGCCATGTGTCACAGTCGCCCAGAGATGGTGAGAAGGAGCTAACACACTTCAGAGAGGTGCTACACTGGGACCCAGCTAGTGGAGCTTTTCAAATACATACATCTACAACACTGCAGACATATAATCTTGTTTTGGACCAAATGTTATCACAGCCTCCTGCTTAGTGAGTGTGGCATCACTTATTCAGGAAAAGGGGTAATGGCCCGTGTGTAAGATGGCAGATTATAATAGCACCCTAGAGACAGGGCTCCCCCACTTCAACTGAAGCCAGTCCTGCTCCTGCTCCTGCTCCTGCTCCTGCTCCTGCTCCTGCTCCTGCTCCTGCTCCTGCTCCTGCTCCTGCTCCTGCCCCTGCCTCTGCCCCTGCCCCTGCCCCTCCTGCTCCTGCTCCTGCTCCTGCTCCTGCTCCTGCTCCAGGCCCTACTGCTGCTCCTGCTCCTTCTTCTCCTGTTCCTTCTCCTTTTCCTGCACCTGTTCCTCCTCCTCCTCTTCCTCCTGCTTCTCCTCCTCTTCTTCCTGCTCCTATTCCTGCTCCTACTGCTCCTCCTCCTCCTCCTCCTCTTTCTCCTGCTCTTGCTCCTGATCTTGCTCTTGCTCCTGCTCCTGCTCCTGCTCCTGCTCCTGCTCCTGCTCCTGCTCCTGCTCTTGCTCCGTGGAGCCAACCACAGAAAACGGCTGAGCTACAGCAAATCAGGGCCACATGAGGGCCACATCAGGGCCACATCAGGGCCAGATCTAATCCGGAGCTGCAGTTGTGAATCTGGGGCATCCACCCACACACAGGACTGCGTCAGCTCTCCAACAGGGCAGGGGCGGAGAGGAGGGGCGGGGGTTGGTGTGTGTGTGTTGGGTGGGGTGGGGAGTCAGACATGGCAGAGGAAGAGGGGTAGACCTGTCAACACACTCAACCCAAAGAGACACACTGGCTGGAAGAGACACGTACATCAATGCATAAATGCATGCAGTACACAGCTCTCTGTCGTCCTTAGCCTATCCTGCCGCAGAACTCTGTGTGTGTGAGTGTGTGTGTGTGTGTGTGTGTGTGTGTGTGTACCAACAGACTACTGATCCAGGCTGGGCTGCCTTTT
>NC_137913.1:9867282-10002282 GCF_963457725.1 Sprattus sprattus | reverse complement strand
GTAAACCTCCAGGCAACAGGGGCGAGAGCAGAGAGGCCAAAGAGGAAGTGAAAGAGAGCAAAAAAAAGAAAGAGAAAAATAATGATAAGAAAGACATTGAGAAAAAAGGTATTCTGCTAGTAGTTGGTGCTTTTGTGTGTGTTTCGTGTGTGTGTGGCTTGTGTTCTTCCCAGGCGAAGGCACAAGAACAGCAAATAGACTTTAGCCCAGTCCCCGTGTCTCAGTATTAGTAGTCCTCCTCTCCTCTCCTCTCAACTCCGTTCGCAGACACGGCATGTGTGATTATCACATGAGATCATGTCCTCTTGTCTATTGCATGAGCTACGAGATGCATCACCTCACCAACCTCAAATGTTAATGCATTCGGATCCTGTCTCACAAGCGGTCAATATCTCCTGAATATTTCCACTCCGCGGGCTTGTTATTGACTGGAGAATGGAGTTGAAGGTGGAGTGCTAGCCGCCTGCTCACCTCTGGCTGGCAAACAGGATGAGCAGAGCAGAGCAGAGCTGTCCTCAAAGATGTCCTCTCACTGTCCCGGTGCCAAGGTAATTGGTAAATGGACAGCATTTATATAACGCTTTTCTACTCATCAGAGCACTCAAAGTGCTTTACAGGTTAATGCCTCAGACATCTACCCATTAACACACTGACGGTGGAGGCTACCACGCAAGGCACCATCCTGCTTATCAGAAGCGGTTAGGGGTCGAGGGTTCGAGGGTTCGAGGACACTTGGACACATGGTCAGGAGGAGTCGGGATTGAACTACCTCCTGAACCTGCCACTTGTGTCTCCACAGGGACGTCACCGGCCTGACGCAGGCTCAGGAATGACTCCTGATAGGGCCTCTGTTTGCAGAGGCCTCTGATAGGAGGACCACAAAGAGTGGTTTGGCAGATCAGAGCCAGATCAGTGCCTCAGCCACGTCAGAGTCGGCTACATCCTCCTGGGAACCAAGAAAAATGTACCAAATAGTTCAAGAGAGTAAGAGGATATGCATGAAAAACAAATGTCAACTACAGAGGACACAAGTTTGGTCCTCAGGAGGTTACGAGGCCTTTTTGCGTATGAGATTAAGTCCAGCCTGAGGTGTTTCCTAGGGCTAAAGCGGCAGTGAATAGCCTCAGCCTCTGTTACCATTGGATGGTGAATAGCCTCTGTTTCGATTGGGAGGTGAATAGCCCAGGCCTCGGTTTCCATTGGGAGGCGAATAGCCTCTGCCTGTGTTTCCATTGGGAGGTGAAAAGCCTCAGCGTCTGTTTCCATTAGGAGGTGAATAGCCTTGGCCGTTGGGAGGTGAATAGCCTCAGCCTCTGTAACCATTGGTAGGTGAATAGCCTCGGCCTCTGTTTCCATTAGGGGCGTTCGCAAAAAGCAAACATCAACGCTAGAAACTCCTAAGCAGTAATTAGCAACAGTTGTGCGAGTACATGTAAAATAAATGAAAATGCCATTTATTTATGTCATGAAACTGTTAGAAACCGTCTGCTTGATTCTTTTGATAGTTGAAAAACTATGGCCACAGACACTCACCTGGTGTGTCTCAGGCTTAAGACTACCTATCTGTTTTTACATTTCTCCGGTTTGATTGTTACATTGTGTTACATTCCACAAGACCGTGGTTCAGCCCAAAACCAAAACTGAGGCATTTTGGGCTACGGCCCTGGTCCAGATGGAATAAAGAGGCTTTTCCCCAAATTCCAAGGATTTACCCCATAGTGGATATTTGCCATAGCTGTCTTAGGAACTCCCTTACACCGGGTGTGTGCCAAAGCTGTCTTAGAAACCGGGTACATGCCAGGCTCACTGGTGCTGCTGATGCATCTGCATCTGATTCGCACAGAATGGCGTGAAGGCCCGTTGGCAACCTTAGAGTGATGGAACATCCAACTTTGGGTTCTCCCGGTTCCCAGAGAGGCAGCTGAGAGGCGGCTGAACTGGTGCGGTTCTGTCTGGGCTGCCTGTGATATAACCGGTCCGGTTCCGTCTGGGCTGCCTGTGATATAACCGGTCCGGTTCCGTCTTGGCTGCCTGTGAGGTGGACTCTGAGTGCTCTTTATTGTGCCGCTGACGCACATGAGATGAAGTAGAACTTCCAGAGGCTGCTTCAGAACCTTCAGGAACCCTCTAGAACCCAGACCTTCTCCTGTAGACCTCTTCTACACGTCTGTGATTGTTAGTGCCTGCTCAAGCAAAAGATACTCATTGTTATAGTGAATAAAAGCTGTCCCTCTGTCAATGTAGATTTATTAGACTCATACTAGATATGACAAAACATCCTGATGACTTCCATATTGGCTGTGTGTTTGTGTGTGTGTGTGTGTGTGTGATTGTGTGTGTGTGTCTGTGTGTGTGTCTGTGTGTGTGTGTGTGTGTCTTTGCTGTTTGACTATCCTTAGTTGACTAGATATTCATTATATTAGGATCTAATGGCAGTGGATTTATTTTCAAAGTGGTTCCAAGACGCTTAGTTCCTGGAGGACCCAGGACCCTGTTGACAAAAGTAACTTACATCAGATACCAAGGTAAGACACATAGACTAGGTCAAAGGTCACGCAAAGTGCTTTACGATTTCAAACTAATGAATGAGTAGATGAGAGAGGCCGTCGTCCTCATCCCTGTTTTGATACCAACACCCTGTGTAACCAGCACTAAACTAATGAATGAGTAGATGAGAGAGACCGTCGTCCTCACCCCTGTTTTGATACCACGGGGGCTGATTTATACATCTCAGTATGACACTGATGTACGGTGCTTTGTGAAAACGTTTTTTAAGGTGTCTTAAAATACTGTGAAGAACTGTGGGAAAAAAAAACCTGTCATCTATCACCCACTATCTCTTCCCCATCTCTCTGCTTTCATCCGTGTGTCTCTTCATCTCGTGCATGTGTGTTTTCACTTGCTTGCTTCATAAGGTAAGTGCCCCCCCCATTCTCACAGATATTTTGATTTGCCAGCTCGTTAGGATGTCTTACTTGTGTTGCTATTTTGGAACCGTTCGCTCCCAAATGAACAAACTCCTTCCCAGTCAGATTAGCCTCGAGTGTGTGTGTGTGTGTGCATGTGTGTGAGCTGTGTGACCCTATGTGTCATCCTCCCAACAATCTGTAGGGTAATTGGCCATTCATATTTAATCACCAGTAGCCCCCCTGCCCCCCCCCCTGTCCTGTGCCTCCTCAGGCACAGTTGGGCTTTACCGCTCAGCACAGCACAGCACCGCACAGATCACCGCAGCTGCGGCATCTTTAAAACATCACATCAATATTTCATCCCTCAGACCGCCCAAACACAGAGAGAAGTCAAAACCATGCCCTATTAAACAACTAAATTCCCATCTAAGTACCCAGTTAATTTATACTGCTGAACAGCCAGAGGCCTTCTTGTGGACTGAGAGAGCTCAGACTGCACACACACACACACACACACACACACACACACACACACACACACACACACACACACACACACACACACACACACACACACTCTCACACACTCACACACACACACACACACACACAAACACACACACACACACACACACACACACACACACACACACACATACACACACACACACACACACACACACATACACACATGCATACAAACACACATGTACACACACACACACACACACACACATGCTCATGCTCACTCTGGATGATTACAATAATGTGTGTGTTTCTGGTTCCTGTCAGTGGCTGCTGGTGAGGAGGCTCTAATGAAAGTCAGAATCTCCTGTTAAAGGTGCATTCATCATCATGGCTCGCCGCCACCTCCTCAGAGCCCAGCTTTTGTTTAACAACGCTCCCCAATTTACCCAGCTGCTTAGAATTCAGGCCATTTTTCAAGAGCAGTTCAAGATCAGTACGCAGGAGTAAAAAAAAAAGAAGAAAGAAAGTAAGAAAGAAGAAAAAAAAGAAGAGAGAAAAGTTCTTCTCTACTTGGGCCTGATCAGGTCAACACAAAAGCAGTCAACACACTGCACACACTCTTAGCGTAGCATAGCACAAAAGCAGTCAACACACTGCACACACTCTTAGCGTAGCATAGCACAAAAGAAGTCAACACACTGCACACACTCTTAGCGTAGCATAGCACAAAAGCAGTCAACACACTGCACACACTCTTAGCGTAGCATAGCACAAAAGCAGTCAACACCCTGCACACACTCTTAGCGTAGCATGGCACAAAAGCAGTCAACACACTGCACACACTCTTAGCGTAGCATAGCACAAAAGCAGTCAACACACTGCACACACTCTTAGCGTAGCATAGCACAAAAGCAGTCAACATCCTCCCATCATTCCTCTTTTTCCTTCTCTGTCCCCCCTCTATCCCTCTATCGTTGTCTTTCGTGTCATATCCACCCTGGTCTTGCCCCTGACAGTGCTAACGGTGCTTTTCTCTCTCTCTCCCCCGTCAGACTGCGAGTGCTACGGCCACTCGAACCGCTGCAGCTATATTGATTTCATCAACATTGTGACTTGCGTCAGCTGCAAGCACAACACTAGGGGGCAGAACTGCCAGCACTGCCGCCTGGGATACTACCGCAACGCTTCGGCCGAGCTGGACGACGAAAACGTGTGCATAGGTCAGTCAGGACCCCTCGTCCGCTCCGACACCACACCACAGACATCTGTTCTACTGGAGAACCCTGTAGAGCAGGGGTTTTCAACAGGGGGTACGTGGACCCCTTGTGGTCCACGACAGCATTGCAGGGGGTCCGCGACATGAGTCTATGTTGATCAGTTCACCATTGAATTTTGTAATTTTTATAAATTTGCTTTGTAATTTCAACACATTTCTAGATTACACTGAGTGCTACAGGCGGAATATGTGCGCGTGTTGGCGGCGGTTAGTAATGTACCCTGATAACTGCACATATTTAAGAGTTATAGGCCGAATACCTGTGCGGAGGGAGGGGGCGTGGCGGCGGTGGTTACAAACACGCACGCACATGGGCCGCAAATTACTCTCTAGTCAGAATGGTGGTCCCTGGGTCAAAACCAGTTGAAAACCCCTGCTGTAGAGGAACACAGAGCAGGGGACCTATGGGATCTCTACGGCAGAATGAATAGTGTAGACTAGACGCAGTTTAAACTCTGTTAGACTTTCATCTAATTCATTTCAACTCGTGAACAGACTGGTACTTGATGTACAAAGTTGCTATTTGGATTCCAAACCCTCTTTTTTATTTCCACAAGGGATTCTTTATTTGTATTTATATGTTTATTTATTTATATGATTATTTGTTTATATGTTTATTTATTTATATATTTATTTGTTATAAATAGTTATTTACTTTGCTGGACAAGCTCAGTCTGTTGCATATCATGCAGGCAGTCAGTGTGTGTTCAGGCGGTGTGAGTGTGTGTGTTCAGGCAGACGTAAGAGTGTGTGTTCAGGCAGACGTTAGAGTGTGTGTCCAGGCGGTGTGAGTGTGTGTGTTCAGGCAGACGTTAGAGTGTGTGTTCAGGCGGTGTGTGTGTTCAGGCAGACGTTAGAGTGTGTGTTCAGGCGGTGTGAGTGTGTGTGTTCAGGCAGACGTTAGAGTGTGTGTTCAGGCGGTGTGTGTGTTCAGGCAGACGTTAGAGTGTGTGTTCAGGCGGTGTGAGTGTGTGTGTTCAGGCAGACGTTAGAGTGTGTGTCCAGGAGTTGTGAGTGTGTGTGTTCAGGCGGTGTGAGTGTGTGTGTTCAGGCAGACGTTAGAGTATGTGTTCAGGCAGACGTGAGGTTTTAGACATTCTCAGCTCAGTGTGTAACTCTGAACGGAACGGAATCTAACCACACACTGTTAGTGCTGTTCCGCCATGATCCCGACTCCGCCTCTGCGCCATGCGTTGTCTGTGCACATCTCATGCTAACCACCCCCCTGCCTAATCTCGCCCCTGGCACCCTCTAGGCCCCTGACACCCTACCCAGGCCCCTGGCACCCTCTAGGCCCCTGACAACCTCTAGGCCCCTGACACCCTGTAGGTCCCTGACACCCTCTAGGCCCCTGACAACCTGTAGGTCCCTGACACCCTATCCAGGCCCCTGACAGCCTCTAGGCCCCTGACAGCCTCTAGGCCCCTGACAACCTCTAGGCCCCTGACAACCTCTAGGCCCCTGACACCCTATCCAGGCCCCTGGCACCCTCTAGGCCCCTGACAACCTGTAGGTCCCTGACACCCTATCCAGGCCCCTGACAACCTGTAGGTCCCTGACACCCTCTAGGCCCCTGACAACCTGTAGGCCCCTGACACCCTATCCAGGCCCCTGACAACCTGTAGGTCCCTGACACCCTCTAGGCCCCTGACAACCTGTAGGCCCCTGGCAACCTCTAGGCCCCTGACACCCTATCCAGGCCCCTGACAGCCTCTAGGCCCCTGACAGCCTCTAGGCCCCAGCCGGCTCTAGGACCCCGACAGCCTCTAGGCCCCTGACAGCCTCTAAGTCCCTGACAGCCTATGCACAGCACCGTTTGCATCATCGATAGCTACGCAAGGAAACCCATCACACACTAATCGGCTGCAGTGTGTGACATAGTGCACAGTCTACTGAAACAGACCGAACATATTGATAAATGTATGAGTTGGATAAGTCAAAGCAAAAACTGTAAAACATTCTGATATATTAACAGTATAGTTTGTTTTCATAATTTCTATAACATAAAAGTGAAACTATAGCTTTGTGAATATATCCTGATCATAATGAGACGCTGACAAGTGAAGCTTTAGTTGAGTCATGATGGTAACCTGTTTTAAAAATATAGCTATGACAAACCAGACTTATGCTTCTGAAAGCCTAACAGCTTGCCTTTCAATACCAGCTGGTATTCTGTTGGCTGCAGTTGCTGCCACACACACTAGAATGTTACAGTAGAACACTGACATCTGCTGGCCAGACAGCCTTCCAAAACCGAATCCTGGTTGTCTCCCAGGCAACAGCCCTGACGGACAGCTGAAGCGTTAGAATTCCGAGACTGACATTTCTTTTCAGCAAAGCTGTGGACTTATACCCTCGGCACAGATCTGATCCAGACCTGGAGGCACTGCTTCAGATGCAGGTCCCCCGTGTTTTGGCTTGTGGTGTAGCGTACATCCACATGATCAAATAGTGCCTGAGGAAAGGCTAGATTCATAGCCGTGGGCAGTAACATCCTCGCGGGGAGAATACTGAGAGTTACTGAGAGCTGTTGGTCTCTAAGACAAGAAAAGATGGTCTCTTGTACCGCATTTATCACACCCCCTTAGAAAACACTAACGCTCTGTGGTTTGTCTCTGAAGAGAAAGTTCCTGAAAGATTTATCAGAAGAACGGAGCCAGGGTTCACCCAGGGTTTAAACCTGAGGCCTTTTTTGAAAACCCACTTTCACTACAGGCAGTAAAGGACTGAGTATCTCCCACTCTCATGTGATATGCCTACTCTTTTCCTCTTTACCCAGAATGCAACTGCAACCAGCTGGGCTCCCTGCATGCCCGCTGCAACGAGACGGGCTTCTGCCAGTGTAGAGACGGCACCGCGGGGCAGAAGTGTGAGGACTGCACCTTCGGTTACACCTGGAAACAGGGTTGCATCCGTAAGTCAAGCCCCCCGCTCACACACTGGGAGAATTTAAATACATCACACACATTTTAAATTGTATTTCCACAAATTTCACAATTTTTATTTTCTATAAAATGTATGTAAGTGTAAAAAACTGGGTCTCTGCCCCCTACTGGGTTCAACACTGTTATGTTCAGTGGTGGACGAAGTACACTAACTATGTACTTAAGTGAAAGTATAGATACCTGGTGTAAAATATTACTCCAGTAAAAGTAGAAGTATGCATTTTGAATTTCCACTTAAGTAGAAGTATGAAAGTATTTGCCTTCAAATATACTTAAGTATTAAAAGTAAAAGCACCTTAATGAATTATGGTTCTAATGGCCTTTTATCATTTTCACATCAAAGCTCGGGCTCAATCAACTGATATAAGATGAAAATACTAATGCCAATCTTTAAATAATGTCTTACATTTGTCTATTTAAAAGTGTATAGGCACAAAACATTGAAAGCTATCTATTGCCATTAGGTAAGACAAAGTGGTTATGAAATACAAGAGAACAATTATTTATTTTTACATTTATTTGTAACTTAGTTGCACATTTAATTATACAAAAATGTGAAGTTAAACATAAGCTCCTTTACTATATCACATCTGTCGGTCTGTGTTACCCTTAAACTCATAAGTCCTGATTTATGTTTCAAAGTATGATAAATACCATTACAGGAACTAGTTCCACAAAATCAGAAAATGTGGTGTTGTAATAGTTTGTGCTGGAGACTAGTGTTAGCAGTGATATTCCCTACACAACCCTAGGTACAAAAACAACAACATTTGACCTAGTTATGCTAGTTTGTGCTGAAGACTAGTGTTAGCAGTGATACTCCCTACACAACCCTAGGTACAAAAACAAAACACTTGACCTCAGATCAAATGTCATTACAGGAACTAGTTTTTGCACAAGTTTCACAAAATTACAGAGCATACCAGTCTGCACCGAAGACTGTAAAGAAGTATGTAGTGATACCTTTACCGAGGGAGTTTGTCAAGAACTGCATGATAAAAGTTTGCGACATCTTGTGCCCTTATAAAAGGCAAGCATTTTTAAATGTGAGCCTGAGCAGAAACTCCGTTGATTGTGTATGTTTCTTCCATCATTTAGCGTTACGTAGGCTAAGCTTGAGCATAAAACAGCCTCACAATGCAGCAGAATTCAACGTAGCTCACGCTCAACGAACGAACCAAACAAAACCGAAAGGACTTCAGAGCAAATAGCGCTAATCCCTGATTGGTGTGATTGTGAACTCACTCTGACCTTTCATTATTTGATTCGCTTTGGGGAAAAGGAACGAGAGGCTTTACTAAATGTAATGGAGTAAAAAGTACGAATTTTCACTTTGAAATGTAGTAGAGTGAAAGTATAAAGTCTCACCAAATAGAAATACTTGAGTAAAGTACAGATACATAGATATGTTACTTAAGTACAGGAACGAATTACATTTACTTCGTTACTATCCACCACTGGTTATGTTTAATTACAGTATACTATAATGAATACACATTAATAAGTCCAACTTATCTTTGACTGTGTCATTACCAGCTAATGTCTTGCACACTGTGAATACAGCATGCTTTGAAATGTATTCAGCTCAAGGACCGAGCACAGTCCCATTTGTCTTCTTATCTCCCAGCTAATGTGTTGTACACTATTATAAAGTTTTTTTTTACTATAGTTCGTAGTTAATACACAGTGATTAGGCCTGATGCCTTTGTGTGTCTGTGTGTGCGTGTGTGTTTGTGTGCGTGTGTGTGTGTGTGTGTGTGTGTGTGTCTGTGTGTGTGTGTGTGTGTGTGTGTGTGTGTGTGTGTGTGTGTGTGTGCGTGTGTGTGTGTGTGTGTGTGTGTGTGTGTGTGTGTGTGTGTGTGTGTGTGTTTGTATGTGTGTTTGTCTCCACAAGCTTACGTGTGTGACGATGAGCTGCTGCTGTGCCAGAACGGCGGGACGTGTTTCCAGAACCAGAAGTGTCTGTGCCCGCCGGACTACAAGGGTGTGCTGTGTGAGCAGACGCGCTGCGCGGGGAAGAAGGGCTGCAGTGGGGCGACATCCTCCTCCCTCAGCCTGGGCGCCGCGCTGCTCTGCCTGCTGATCCAGGGTCTACTGCTGAGGCTGCCCGCCTGAGGGGGGGCGAGGGGGGGGGGGGGGGGTTGAGGGAGAGAGGAGACAACCACCCCCCCACCAACACCTCCACTAGTACCCCACCACCCCCCTGCCCCGCTCTGCCTGCCCGCACCAACCCCCAAAGGCTCGCGGTGCTGATCTTCTCTGGGACGCTCTCCATAAGTGCTCAGGGGTCAAAGGGCCGTGGGGTCAAGGTTCACCGTCGCCTTCACTAGGACGAGAGCGCTGCTTGCTCGTCACTTATCTCTGAACGCCTGTGCTGCGAGGACTCATACCAAAAAAAAAAAAAGATGAATGAAAAATTTAAAAAATAAAACATTTAAAAAAAAAAAAAGATAAGAAATGAATAGAAAAAGATATGTCTATAAGAAATGTCTACGAGAGAAATATATAAATAGATGACAGTTTTTTTGCTCTTGTTGTAGTTTTGCGTTTACACCCACAGAGTATTCAGTACTGCACTTACTTAGTCAACTCGTTTTACAAAAAGTTATGGTTGTACTCACCGCTGAGGTCTACTGATGCCAAGTTATCCACTCTTAAAGACTCCTCTCCACTCATTCTCCTTATGTTGCTGCATTTTTACTCGTCAATCACCTGACATTGACGCGCGTGAAGGAAGGAAGACGAGCCTGGTGTTTTTGACGTCCGTGGTTGTTTGGCTGTGAGGAGGAATGTGTCTGTACATGCTGTAGTTAGTGGTTGCCATTTAGACTTTCGCATGGAACCCAGGAAAGAGGACAAGCAGAATATGATTGAAACTGAGCAAATCTATATCTGTATATTTCAAAGGGAATATATATATATATATGAATATAACTATTGTATATTAACATTGTTTGAATATTTTTTGTAGAAAGTGTTATTTTTGTTCTGAGTAAACCTTACCATTATAAAGAAAATGGAGCCTTTGATTAAGTATCTCACAATGGTTTATGTACTACAGTAGATTTAACAATGCCTCTGATCACCACTTGGGCACAGACAGTGAAGAGAAGAGTGGTGCCGTGAGCCGTGAGCGCACACACAAACACACACACACACACACACACACACACACACACACACACACACACACACACACACGGTTCTTCTGTGTGTTGAGCACGTGCCCCAGCGGAGCGTGCATCGTGCCCATGCTGTGACACTCTCGATCACTAACACCAGTAACTAGAGACATCACTGTGAGCGCCTCTCCCCCGCTGTCACCCCTCTCACGGTCACCAATGGTCACCGACGCCACGGCAACAAACAAACAAACAAACAAACAAACACCTGGAGGAGGCTGGCTGGCCAATCACACGCGCCCTGAGCGAGGGGGGGCGGTTATCCCCATCACCTCAGAGGCCTCTGTCCGACCAGAACCGACCCACTGCTGCTGCTGCTGCTCCCGCTGCTGCTGCGACCCGCCACAACTGGGCCGCTCCGGTTATGGTTCCTTACGGGCATGGCACAGGAAACACAGTATTCAGCCTCCCGAAGGCTTCCTCTTTAACCATGCTTCAGAACCAGAGTCATTCATTCATGTACTGTCAGCCTTCCAAAGAATAAAACCTGACAATCAGAAAGTACAAGGCGAATGGGTGGATGTTTTTTATTGTGACTACCACAGTGACAGTGTAGTCATAAAAATCAGTTAACTATACGAATAATGTACACGAACGCAACCATCTGTACAGGTAAATATATATGCCCACAATATTTGTTTAGAATGAGCCGAGACTTAATCATACCAGATTAAATATGACATGTATAAGTAATGTTGTTATTATCATTATGTTATCTTGAAAAATTAAGCCTAAATGTATTAAATTAATGCATTTCTATGATGGATTTCTCACTGATGTTAAAATTATTAAATACCTCTTCAGGACATATAGCCCTGTGTATGTGCACTGACTAGAAGCAATAATGAAAATTAATTTGATTGAGGGGGGGCGGGGGGGAGCAGTGTGTGTGAGATGTAGTGGAAACGCAAAGGCAGATTTGGTCGTGATCAGATTCAGTCGTGTCTCAGAGGCAAACACACACCTGGGCAAACACACATCACGGTAGATAGATAGGGGGGGGGGAATGTAGTGAGCTTCACGGTGTGGTCACAGACTTGAACTTCAATGCAAATGTGTACAGTATGTCATTAACATGACTGAGAGTGTCCTTCATAGCCACACCAAGGTCAACGGCACACGGCTGAGCTAGAGGAAATCCCCGGATCTGCTTGAGATGTCCAGTTGTAGAGGACAGTGCTAAGAAGGACTGACATGCGTGGAGACGTCTTGCACAGTGCTTTCAGGGATGTGAACAGAATTGGGGCTGGCATGAAGAAAACAATCACCAGGTGCCTGGACAAAAATGCATTCAGTGTGTATCTGCTAATAAAATGGCTTGGTGAGGTTATGAGGTTTCAAATGAGTTGGGGGGCACTGTAGCTCACACAGTAGCCTCGACCACATTCGGGCTTGAAGCTCAAGGAGGTCACGGGTTCGAATCCGGCCTGATGCCATTTCTCCTGTCCACTCCCCACCTCTTCTCCCTATCATTTCCTGTCCAACTCTTCACTATTCTATCAATTAAAGGCATGAAAGGCCAAAAACAAATCTTTAAAAAAAAAAAAAAAAAAATGAGTTTGAGCAGAAATGGGAGATGAAAGTCCCACTGCACAGACCTGATGCGAAGGAGTGGTATGTGTGTAGTGCCACCCACGAACACAAGGGCATGTACGACATTTTGCAAAAGGCAAACTTTACATGCAAAAACACTATCTTAGATTATTAAAAACATGGAAGGTGAAATATGTTCTGTTTTTTTTTAAGGAACAGACATTACAGGTGTTAAACTCAACAAAAGTATACTTTAAAGCAATTTTTCTCGAAAGGCATTCTGGTAATTCTATGGTTACCCCCTAAACCAAGTTGTATTTAGCTGCTGGTCGTATCACAAGACTGTGTTGTAGAGTGCAGTTGTATACTATCTTAACTGAAGCATGGTTAGATCTACCACAGGTAAGGTTGTATTTGACTAGTGTCTGTGCTCCACGGCCAACTTTACATGCAAAAACACTAAAAAAAATATTGGAAGGTGCAATTGACTCCATGGATGAGGACCCGCACCCTGTGTAGGTATAAAGGCCTCTTTTGAAATGACGAAAACACGCTTCATACTTACAGGTGATTTCACACAAATGAAAACATTATTATGATTATATTCCATTTCTGCTAGTAGATTCCCCTAAATCACACACGCTGTACCTTTACAATTTTAAGTTATTATTAGTAATTACAAAATGATTGATTCCTATTGCTGTGTATGTGAATTCGGTCTATGTCCAAATTTACAGTACGATTAAGCAGATTATTTTGCACACCAAACTCCATTTACTCTATTGATAACAAAACATTTAGTGCCTGGTAGTTTAAATGGAAACAAAATATTTCTCCTTTTAGCTTCAGTTTTAAGCTGGCGGAAGGACTGGATCCACGTCCGTTTCAGGAGTCTGAGGTGCACTTCACGAACCAGCAGGAGGACACAGAGAGCAGCAGGCAGCAGCACTGATCAACATGTCCTCTAGAGGGCGGCAGCGACCTGCAGAAACAAACTAAACTGTCAGGATCTGTAAGGCGCTACAGTAAGTAACAGTTCACTACACATTCTCTCTCTCTTTCTCTCTCTCTCTCTCCCTCACTCCAGACAGGACACACGAACATACACACACATGACCCATACCACTGCTTACATCACAGTCGTACCACACACACACACACAAAGGACCCACACCACTGCTTAAACCAGAGCCATACAACACACACAGGACCCTCACACACAAACACACACAGGACCCACACCACTGCTTACATCAGAGCCGTACCACAGAGACAGATCTGTAAACTGTAGCATGTTTAAAAACCAAAAGGCTAGACCTAAATGGCATCAACTGTAGCCTATATATAGCATAACCCTTTTTATAGCCTATACCAACCGTAAGAGCCAAATTAACCTTTATGTTGATTCTTTTGCTATCTTGCTATGCTATCTATCTATTAGTATATGAGTGAACAAGAGTATGTGTGTGTGTGTGTGTACATGCATGCGTGCATGAGTGCATGTGTGTGTACTGTATGTTAGAATTAATAAGTGACTCTATGGCCGTAGGTGTTTTTACCCCCACCTAGAGGACACCTGAACAGGCCTGAGAGGCTAAAGGTGGAGCCCGAGGGGGAAAGATCAGAGCCTTAAGATCAAGCAACCACAGCATCTGGGCGTGGCTGAGGAAGGCCACAGTTTTTTGACTGTGTGCCTTGACGTTTGCCATGAGAAGTGTGCTGAAGGCCTTACGAAAGACTCTTTAGTTTAATATCTTTTATCTTATTTCCACCAACTTGTAATCCACCTTCCTGCAATAAACGGTCAAAGGGACCAACTGTACTCACCCCCACTCCTCATCTTTCATCTATTATCTATTAGTGAATTAGAAATTGTTGCTGCACCGACATTTTATTTTCTCCTTTTTTTAAGTTGCCGTAAAGTCCTCTGCTGCCGCTTCGAAATCCAACGTGTTCAATGTGTCTCTGCAGCCTGTGATTCAGACAAGCCACGTCACTCCTTCCTCCTTAAGTCGAATTGGCAGTGTGGTCTTAGTTCGATTCTGCAGAGGGAATTTCCTCTGGCTGCATGCTTGACATGGCAAAAACACACAGGCAGTTTTAGCCAGTGTAGCCCAGTCAGCGCACAGCTCGCTGTGTGTGCTTGGCATCAATGAGAGGTGTGGTTGCTGATTCAGTTGTCACTTCCCGAGAAGACACACCCTTGTTTCGGGAAAAAAAGTTAATAGACTCTTTCGCTGTCAAACACTAAATGTCCTGTACAGGGATAGTCTATGCTATAGCTATATCTTATATGAGCATTATTACTGGACATTTTGACAGACACGTTTTTAATACAGTGTTAGTTTAAAGATTTTAACAGGCAAGGTTATTGCTGGCTTCTGCAAACCCTGACACACAGGACCCATGCTACTGCTTACACCACTGCTCCCGTTAGAGCCATACCACACACACACACACACACACACACACACACACACACACACACACACACACACACACACACACACGCTTCCATTAAAGCCATATCACAGAAACACACACACACAAACACACACATAGGATACACACCACTGCTTTAGTTAGAGCCATACCACAGAGACACACACACTGGAGGACACCAACACTGTGAAACATACTTTATAAGTTCATTCAGGAATGTTGCAAAGCACATGGAAGCTACATCAGTGAGTTAGGCTTTGATTGCACTGGTGTGTAGCAGATGAAAAACCTGCTTTGCTTCTGTAACAAAGTTTTTCTTTTTTTCTGCATGAGAGGCCAAACAAAAAGATATACAGCGTTACCAAACGACTTTGTCACCGTAGGAAGCATCGGTATTTCACAACACACCTGATTCATTCAGTGTGCGATCGATACTGGGAATCAAAAGCTCCTCAAATTCCCAGAGTTTCTTGTCGACAAACAGCTGGTCTTTGGAGAGTTGTCCTTGCAGTGGCACCCTGACATGGATGATGTGGCATACATCGAACGTGACATTTAAGACAAGTCCGAACTGCTTCAGTGTAGAGTGTACTGAAGTCTGCTCCACCCCCCGGGGGTTGATGAGCAGCTTGGTAGGGTTAGGCACGTGCTTGTCCGGCTCTCGGTAGACGTGCTCCAGGATGTTCACACCAGGCACACTCCTCCACAGAGGGAGACGAAATCGGCCGCTGTCATCGAACTGCGTTTTGGGGAAGATGTGGTTCTCGATCATGAAGACCCCTGCGTTGGGATGCTGCTGCTGTAAAGTGCCCATTAACTTCTCCAGGTTGGCATGCTTGTAAGGCATAATGATTTCATCAATGTCATTCAGCAGGAGGTACTTTGACTGGTACATGTATCTGTATATGCATTCGTTCAGAGTGGTCAGCTGTCCATAATAATGAATGTCCCCATGGTGTAAGTCATATTTCCACCCAGTAGAGGGCGTTAGGAACTTGTCTATTGGCCAAGGCACAACCTCCAGCATGCCCTCTTTCCTGTAGTACTTGAGAATTTTCTCAACGTCTGGTCCACAGCTGGTGTTGTATATGACAACCCTCTGAACCCCTATAAGCTTGTACACCTCCATGGTTTGTGCAAATTGGAGGGCATTATTGTACTCCCCAAAAAGGTTAGATATGCATACAGTAAAGTTGTACCTAAACGATTCCTTGACCTCCTGGTTTTGGATTTTAAAAAATGTCAAACTGCTGTTAGGGTTAGCTGTGATGCTGACACGTGTGGCTTGCTGTAACGCTGGACTCATACACAAGACATCTGAAGTTACAAAAGGAAAGCCAAAGTCATCGCTGTGCACGTCAACTTTTGCCTGGAAAGATGTGCACTGACCCAGAGCCATATCAGTGTTAGCATCAGCCTTAGTGTTAGCACTAGCGTTAGCGTTAGCACATAGGACACAGTAGAGCGGCTGGAGCTCCTGCCTGCAGATGATGCTGATCACCCTGATAGCCCCGCCCAGTCTGTGGTCCTTAAAGGCAGACACCATGAGGTGCCTGGAGCCTGGGATGGGGGTGATGGTGCCCGTGGGTGCCTGTTGCCATGAGCCTGGGATGAGGGTGATGGTGTCCGGGGGCAGTTCAAGCTTAGCTGAAGGTCGTTTGCTGATCATGAGGTTCACTAGGGTTATCGTGTGCTCCCACCTCAGCATCAGGAGGACGGTCAAGGCACCGATGCCAACCAGCAGCGCCAGCTTCCTCTGCATCATGTGTGTTCAGTCCGCTGGGATACAGCATCTACAATCTGAAAAGCCAAAGATAACATAGTGACACAAAAATACTCAAGAACACTTTTATGTACACACACAGACAGCAACACTCACACACAGACATAATCACACTCACACATACAGGCAAATTATCACATTTATCGACCTCATGACTTTTGTCTTATTTTTAACTAGCCGACTAGTTAACCAGAGCAGCTAGTGGGACAGACAGGTGTGGTTATCTCTCCGTCAAGACCGTATAGATACAGGTGTGGTTATCTCTTCATTAAGACTATATAGATCATCAAAAAGATTTGGAGGATGTTTTTAAAAACGGTTAAAGAAGACGTACATTCAAGCAATGAAAACCTCTGCAGTGTTGCTTTATATTTGAAGTAGATACCTCAAAACTGTGTAATGAGCCCTCCTTTTCTTTCCTTCAAAGGTCTTTCAAAGAAGGAATGAATATAACCTTTCTTCACTGTCAGTGGTTTAAGAGCAAAAAGTACTTGGCTCAAAGGATAGCCCTCAGCATTTGAGCAATGGAAGACAGCAAGCGCCATCTATCATCAACAGTGCCAAAGGCTACACCAAGGTCCAATAACATAGGACTGATGTTTTGCCTATCGGCATTAAAGCCACTGCAGTGCCAATAACTGTACATATCATATTCATATTTATTCACTTATTAGTGTGCTTGCCCGAAGTTTTTTACTATTTTTTTTATTCTAGTAGTTTTTCTTGCGCTAACTACTCCTCGCTCGATTGAGATAGAGACGCCGTTCAAACACCAAAACGTCCGGCCCGATCAGGTGCAAGCTGCTATGACTTTTCGTGGCGGTACTCCTTGCCACTCCTTTTTTATTCCTCTTTTTCCATCACCTTTTTTCTCCATAGACTTGCATGGCAGAACTTTGAGGCATTATGACATCATAATAGGCTCATTAAACTGGCTTGCACCTGTGATTCACTGACAACTCTCACTGACACCTGCGCACGGTTCCTCTTCTCTCTCTGTCCCTCTCCATTCAACTGTATAACTAGGAATATTAAGAGACACCTTCCATACCAGGGCTCTACTCACTCATGCATACTCACTCATGTTTACTCACTCGTGCATACTCACTCATGCATACTCACTCGTGCATACTCACTCATGCATACTTACTCATGCATACTCACTCATGTTTACTCACTCGTGTTTACTCACTCATGCGTACTCACTCATGCGTACTCACTCATGTTTACTCACTCATGCATACTCACTCATGCATACTCACTCGTGTTTACTCACTCGTGCATACTCACTCATGTTTACTCACTCATGCATACTCACTCATGCATACTCACTCATGCATACTCACTCATGCATACTCACTCATGCATACTCACTCGTGCATACTCACTCATGTTTACTCACTCATGCATACTCACTCATGCATACTCACTCATGCATACTCATTTGTGCATACTCATTTGTGCATGCTCATCCAGCAGGGAGAGCTGGAGAGCTGACACCTGCCCCAATTCCAAGGCACTTGTTCTCTCGGTCATGGCCGCAACAGAGCAAGCACACTCTTGCAGTTCGTTCACGAAACGCATTCTAGTTCCACTTTACATTTGCACATACTCTTTATTGCTATCTTGCACTTCTGGTTAGATGCTAAACTGCATTTCCTTGTCTCAGTACTTGTACTTTGTGCAATGACAATAAAGTTGAATCTAATCTAATCTAATCTAATCTAATAAATCGCTTCATCTAGACACCGTAGTAGAATATTTCAATACATCACTCTCGGAGAGCTCTGTAAATCTCTTCAGGGAGTTTCTTAATCTCTGTGATAGTCGGTCAGGCTGTCGGGGTAGAGAGGTGGGTTTGACCTGGGAGGGAGAAAGAGTGGGGAATGAGGGTGGGGGTAGAGTAGGTGGTTTGGGTGCTGGGTGCTGGGTTTGGGTTTCGGGCTAGGCTAGAAAAAGGAAGGGAGCCACAGGACGGCTCTCCACAAGTGGGTTAGACTGAATGGAGCGAAAACACAACTAAATAAATGTATATATATATATATATATTTTAAAAACCTGACAATTAGGACATTGGTATAGAAGCAATTGTATTAAAATTTACTTCGGCACTGAAAACGTAGTTTTTAAAGGTTCTTTGATTTTCCAATTACAATCTTTTCCTTATTTCTTAATGTCAGTCTTTTTGTTCTTGTGAGATTTAGTAAGTTTCAGAACTTTAAAAAAAAATGTCAGAACCTCATTAAACTACTCTGCAGTTTTTGTCTCCCTAAGAGATCTATCATTGTCTGTTTATGTAATTCCCAACCTGCCTATGCTTGGCACTATAGCACAGCGTTCAAGACAAGATAATAAAATAATCCTTTAATATATACATCACGAAATTATGCAGGGAAGCTATTGCTGCAGCTAACAAGGCACCATACCAAAAATACTCCAGTAAACAAGGCTAGTGTTATCTTGTAAACTGTAAACTTAAGCCAGTCTAATGCTAACGTCGGTAAGTTGACTTAAAAAAGACATACCGACATCAGAAAAAAAAACTTGCAGCTTAACAAAGCCCTGCTTGTAATCATATCACAGTATGAGTTAATCATGAGTTAACCCTCTGCAGTCCAATGCCTTTTAAACTTTGTCTGACATGCCATGATGTTTTTGTACATTTCCCTTAACTAAAAACAAATGGAATATCTGATTATATATTCTTGAAGACCTCAGCAATAATATCATGTAAGTAAAAGGAATTTAGTAAAAAAAGGTTAAATTTAAATCAAATGTAAACATACCCTACAAAAAAAAAATATCCCGGACGAGGGATATGGACTGACGACAGTTTAATGGTAACACAGTGCTTCTCTCGACTCCCACAGCTATTTGCATGCATGATGAGGGAACTCACCTCAGTGACGGCAAAGAAATCTCCTTTCTTGGATCGTAGGGCGTTGTACACTCCCAGTTCCCTAATGTCTAATGGCTCTGAAGAACTTGTCTTATCATTTACATTTACATTAAGTCATTAAGCAGCCAAGCTAAGCCAAGCCAGATGATTTTTTCCAGTGAAAAAATGGTTGGAGAAAATAAGAGAGCACATAACATGAAAGCAGGAAGGAACTGTGCTCCTATCAGAAGGAGGAGGGGTGTTATTAACCTTTAGACATTATAAAATAAACATAATCAAATAAACGTCAGACACTGTGTCTCTCTGACCAGAGATGAAATGTAAATGGGATACAAGCAAAGGACTGAGCCATAAGCAATTCCAGGCAATCAACACGATGCTTCAGCAAGGTTGGCAGGTTTGTAATTTGATTAGCTGTTGATCAAATATCAACAGCCTTTTGCCAATTGTGGACTGATAAAATAAAGACAACACATAAAGCCTAGCACTGTACATCATATAAAGTTACAATGGTAACAACTAGCACCGTTCAATTCACTGCTCGCATTCCATTGGTATAATCATTCAAATACATCACCAGAGATCACAACCATTTTTGTCTTGGGATAATTGTCCTCTTGACATTGAAAGACTCATGTAAGGGGAGCAGCATCTCCCTGTCTGTGCTGCTGGAAAACCATGTCACCACAACCACACTTTTCAGCAATATTTCAGGTCTCCACAATAAGTCTCCAGGTCATACACAGTAAGTCTTATAGTAACAGATATCACATGTACAGTTGCACTGGCCATAGTTCACACCAGAGCCAAACCCTACTCTGTGTAGACTGTATGGTCCCTATCCTTTTCTGACCTGAGTTCAGCTTTAGGATGTGGATTCACCTTATAAGAATCAGACAAGGAATTTGACCTGGTGAACTGGCTCTCAATGTGCTCACATAAAAATATACATAACAACCAATACAAAAACAAACACAATACAAAAACAAACAAGTGCAATGGTCTATGAAGTTTGAGAAAGTATATACAGGAGCTGTGAATTGTTACAACAGCAGTGCAAAGAAGAAGTGGAGTGTGCAAAAAGTGTAGGGATAAATATATATGCTACAGTGGATAAATATATATGTTACTATGGGTTAGTTGTTCAGTGTGACGGCGAGGGGGAAGAAACTGTTTTTGTGTCTGGAGGTTTTTGTGAACAGTGATCTGTAGCGCCTACCAGAGGGGAGGCGTTTGAGTAGTTTGTGTCAAGGGTGTGAGGGGTCTGCGGTGTTTTTTCCTGCCCGTTTCATGACTCTGGAGGCGTACAGGTCTTGGATGGTGGGCAGGTTGGCACCAATGATCTTTTCAGCAAACCTGCCTGTCCGTTGGAGCCTGTTCTTGTCCAGTTTGGTGGCCGATCCAAACCAGACAGTTATTGAAGTGCACAGAATAGACTCTATTACTGCGGTTACTACTTATCTTATCTTTCTCAGGTATCTTTACCTTTATCAGGTCTGTGTAGCTTTATCAGTGTCATTCGATGTATACTGCACACACTGGAAAGGACATTAACAGGTTTAAGTAGTAGTTAAGCATTTAACACATCTTATCTCCTCAATAAAAAAATAAAGCTTTGTCATTCATAGTACATTTAGTTACAGATGGTGGATTTGCCTCAGGAGCTTGAAAGGAGCAGTACTCTTGTTTAGGACTAAATTAATGATCTCTAACTTGTTAGAAAGATTAGCCTGTTGTGTGTTACACTGCGCTGACTGGACTGTGAATGAGAAATAAACCTCCAGTTGGTGTCAACAGGAGGCCCAAGAATGTTTGGCGTCTATGACATCATACAGTAAAATAATCAGTGGGTTATCAGTATCATTATAAGGGACTTCAACCTGCTGTTGTCTTCTCACCAATCAGAATAAAACAGTGGCAGTCTAGCATGAGCTAATAAACTGAATTTCAACCAGAGAGTGAGCAGTTAGTCAGAGATCATTGTCGTGGTATGCGATGAAGTCAAATTGGATTGTTTTTTTCTAGGCTTGAGCAACAGACAGAGATTGACTGTTTGGTTTACTGCTGGCAGCAAACTGTGTGTTACCACAGGGTTTGCAGAGTAATTGACAGACACGATAAATCACAGTCCCACTTTCCATCTAGTCTAAAAATGAAAACGATTCGGCAAAGTAAGGATTGGTCGATCAAGTAGTAGCCATAAGTGTCTAAAAGTACTGTAGCCAAGGAAAAACCATGAGCTAATCAGTGAAGAGGCTATCAGTGTGGTTGGGAGGGCAAGAAGTGGCATTTGGTGGGTGTAATGGTGCGGCTGCCCATTACCGCTAAACATTCCACTGACTAAGACGAAGGGAGTAGCCAGAGTGAGATACAGGAACAATGTTTATTGGCACACAAAACACGACAATGATATTCCACCACAATCATCGCATCTGTAGACAAACATACAACATACTGTTGAGGAAGAGCCATCCATACATCGCGTGGCAAACATATATGTACATATGTACATGTACAGAGCTGAAAAATGGCAAACTTTTTACCGTGCGGTGGACAGAGGAAAGACCCAACGTAAAGTCGGAAGGGTCTTTTGAACGTTGGGGCAGGTACAGGGGCGGACTGGGGGGAAAAAGTGGTCCGGGAGTTACTGTCAGACCGGCCCACTCAATACATGGTGCGCGGCCCACTAAGTACACGGCGCGCTACCCACTCGATACACGCCGCGTTGCCCACTCAATGGATCGCACGTATCGACCAGTCAGTGGCCTCCTGGGAAAAATACCCATACACTTAACATTATTTTGGATGATTACAAAGAAATTACATCATATATGCTTGCTTTTAAATAACATTTGGATCCACCAATTTGCCTGGATGGACACATGGAATAAAATGATACTGGCTATTGTAACACTTCAAGGTAGGTATTGTTTGCTAGATGAATAGTATCAGGTGAGATGGTTATTAGATCAGATGGTTATACGTATAACTACAAAGCCTATTGGTTAGTACACTCATAGCGTATTAGACAAATATTGAAATTAGTGCTCTTATCAACATGGAAAAGTGGATCGGCTTTAGTCTAGCTGTATCTGGCGTGGAGCTGTAGTTTTTCTAAGGTTAATAGTTGTTGCAACAGCATAAAAAAAACGACACAGTTTGCGAGGCCAAAAAGAACGTAAATGTCGCGAGAAAACATTGACCTCGTTGGGTTTGCATTAGCGTCGTTAATAACGCGTTTATCTGACAGCACTTTTTTAATACATTTGCTCAATTGAAATACACAATTTTTGTACTAAGTATATTAAAGTGTAACTTACGGTGTACGTTGTGCCCTGGCTCTTATCTTGGCTCTCATGCCCCTGGCTGCTGCTTCCAGCAGTAGAATCATCAATCTAGATAACATATTAACATTGTTTATAATGTAAGTGTTGTGAAACGCAAGCTATACTTGGCAAAGTCAACACCTCTAGATAACATATTAACAATCTAGATAACATATTAACATTGTTTATAATGTAGGTGTTGTGAAACGCAAGCTATACTTGGCCAAGTCAACACCTCTAGATAACATATTAACAATCTAGATAACATATTAACATTGTTTATAATGTAAGTGTTGTGAAACGCAAACTATACTTGGCCAAGTCAACACCTCTAGATAACATATTGACAATCTAGACACCATAACATTGTTTATAATGTAAATGTAGCATAACAAACTACCTGGTTAACTTATTTGACACAAGTTAATAGAAATGATAAGATTGCGCTATTTACAACTACCACCATGGATAGCTTGCTCATCGATTGTAAGCAAGTGACTACGGTTAACATGTTAAAATAGATAATTTCGATGTTGACAACAGCACCAGCTTGCTTATTTTACCAGATCATAACGGTCTCAATTAAAGACAAACCGTTAGCTAGGCTAGCTGTAGGGAACGTTACCTCATCTGTGAATAGCAAGCTAACATTTGGCAAGGTCAATGCCACATCTTACCTTATCATTGTCACCAGTCTGTGGTTTTCCAAATAAAATGTAGGCTAGAGTAATTGACATTTAATAACACCTAAAACAAAGTTAGACTGACGGAAGAGGCAGAGGCAGCGACAGAGGCAGCGACGAGCTGTGCCTCATCCGTGTTAGAAGGGCTAGGGCTGACTGCACACGTCACTACGGTTGCGTTGCTTGTTTGTATGCAAATCCAAATTTAATAATCCTCTACCTCAATCGGCACAGCTGAGAACACTTCGGCTGTGTAAGAACCAATTTTCAGGTGTTCATTAATAAGGTGGAGATATTTTCTTACGTTGAACTTCCGAAGTCCGTAAAACACATTTAAGAAGACATAATCACCATAAGTGTGAAGACAGATCACGAGTAGGAGTATAAAACTCAGTCTGTGCTTCTTCAAGGGTACAGTTCTTAGAGAAAATTAGACTTGTGTTGTCAGTCCGCCCCTGGGCCATTATGACATCATAATAGGGTCTTAAACTGGCTTGCACCTGTGCTTTACTGACACCTGCGCCAAATCCAAGGAACTTTTTCTCTCTGTCCCTCTCAATTTAACTGTAATTAGGAACATTAAGACACCTTCCATTCTCTACTTTTTTTCTCTCCATCTTTCTCTCTATCCCTCTCAGTCTACTTTCTCTCACACTCCATCTCCCTTCTTCACTCCATTTTCATCTCCTTTTTTCAATATTTTCACTCTCTCTTTGTATCTCTTTATCCAGAGCCACTCTTGTTCACTATTCTTTCCTTCTCCCACTCTTCCTTCCTTTCTTCTTTCCTTTTTCTTCTTTCCTACTACCATCTTTCTTTCTTTTACTCTTCTTTCCTTTCTTTTTTCCTTCTTCCACTCTTCTTTCCTTCTTCCACTCTTCTTTCCTTTCTTCACTCTTCTTTCCTTCTTTCACACTTCTTTCTTTTCTTCTTCCTTTCTTAACTTTTTCATTTCATGCACTGGTATTTCCTTCAGGAAATGCATTTTCTAGTTAATATAAAAAAATAATCCATCCAACCATTAGGAGTCATTTGTATGTAATACTTATAAATGTCCAATAGGGGATGCAAAAGGACCTATGATTGTCACTCACACACACAAGGACAAATGATTTTCATTTCAGTGAGACCATTCAAAGTGTTGGACCTCACCCCGTAACATAACTCAACCAGTTAACTGTTTACTGAGGCTTGTCAGTTTTCTGAGCAGGTGGTGTCTCCTGTACATTAGACTGATGATGCGCTGCTTTATTTGAGAACATTTAAAATAATAGATCATTAGAGTCTAAGTACTGGTAGGATGACAGTAACTGGGTTAAGAACAGTTAACTCAGCAAACTTTGGTTATACATGGATTAAAGTCATGATGTCAGTCTCCTTAAGATAGGGCTAGTGACACACAAATAAAACTACATAAACTACGAAACTGTAATATGCTTGAGCCAGTTTCAAAGTATACAATATAAGATTACAAAAAAGTGCTTCAAACATTCTTCACCAGTCATGATTAACCACTCACAAACATACAGTACACACACCGAGAAAGAGAGTTCGATAAATAAACAGAGACATAACAGTTTTTTTTTTTCAAACTTTATTGTTAGAAAGAAAGTTTTCATATTGTGGTTGATTACATGTGACTGAAACTTATTATAGACACCAAACATCATCAACAAAGATATACAGAAAACCTCTGGAGGGAATTATTTAACTGCAAGCACTGAAACCTTCCAGCAGAGGGACTCAAAGCCACACTAGTGAAACTAGACATTCTATAAACTCTCCAATCACAAAGCCTGTAGGAGAAATGTGTTTATATGCACATCTTCGTGACTTCAGTTATCATCGGTGTTTGATACAGGACCAACATGGTAGGAAATAAATATCAAAGCATTGTTTTCCCTTTCTCTGCAAAAAAAGATTGGTTTTAAGATTCATGGGTATAGGTAATTCACATTCCTAAAGCAAGTTCCGAAAAAAAGACAGGAAAAAACAGACAGCCATCTTGATCATTACCATCCCTGATATTCATGATTGATTTCTTGATAGATGTATTGATTGAATATCAGTTCAGCGTGCTGTGACATACATGTAAGAATACAACACTCAAAGGATTAAATCACTTTTTCTTGATGTATAGGCATACCGAGAATCCATTCCATACAGTGATACAGAAATATCAAGTACTACTAAGTATTATTATATTATATTATATTTATCATGTTATTTTAATTATTTTAATAAATAGAGGATAAGCTTTCCTTTCAGACTTCTTATTCTGAGATAAGCTGTTAAAAAGCAGTGTAGAAATGTGTCATAAACTGATGACTTACTCTAACCACTGGGTACCAAGATCCGCCCTGTTAGAAAAGTAATAATTTAAATTAGACCATCATGCAAAACTCTTTGGTCATATGACAACATCTATGAAAAATGCTCCAGTTTACCAGCACTGCTTCCACTGACCAAATTAACTTAACTATGTCCTGAGTGTCTAAGGTCATTCATTATGCAGTGTCATATGTTAACATATTCTATCCTGACATGTTGGATGCATGTTGGTTGTTGATCATGCACACTACAAACCTCTGGACTTTGTCTTGTAGTAGTTGAACCCAGCAGCAGTGACGATTAACCCAAGCACCAGTGCTGCAGCTCCAATGGCAATCTTATTCCTGTCAGGCTCAGGCATGGAGGGGTCTGTGGAAACATCACGGCATGCATGATGTGTGAGGTCATACAATGGCAACACGTATGATCTGTGTCTGAATATAGAGTCACTGGTACCAAAAGAGCATCTCTGCCCTGTGGAAGCAGTTTTAATTTGAGCAGTCTTACCTGAATAAAACTATGCAAAGCATGCATTAACTATAGGACTAAAAGCAGTTATATCATGTGCAGTAACAGGGCTAATGCTACATGTAGCCTGCAGGTCGTCACATGTGTCTTAGCTGCAGTGCGCATGTATATTATTAACTCCACCTGATACAGCATGACAGTACAAATGAGGTCTGCATCAGACAGGAGTCAGTGTTCTCACCCCAGGTGATCTCGAGAGGCTCCCTGAGGCTTTCGTGCTCCACCACACAGGAGATTTTCTCTCCAGCTCTGGGGGTGAACTCCAGGTGGGAGTGGGTCTGGTAGTACCAGTCTCCATCCGCCAGCTCCTCGCTAGAAATCACATCACCAGTCACCTCCTGGCCATCTCTGTGCCAGGTCACGCGGATCATCTTTGGGTAGAAGTTGTACGCGCTGCACACCAGCATGGCAGGATGACCACCAGTGGAGGCCTTCCCCATAGTCAGTTCCACCGCTGGCTCAACTGCAAGACATAGTCCTTTGCATTATGTGGAGGAACTCACTGGGAATGAAACATGTTTGTCTATCATTTGGTATTTTAAAATCAGTTTTAATTTAAAAATAGCAACAATATATTTGGATACTACATGGAGTAGCATTATGCAGTAATTGTACTTAAGGGTTAGGGTAAGGATAAGCAGTTTAACCTAAAATAACAGCTTAAAAAAAATTGGACATGTGTTGACTAACTAGTTTGTCATAGTGTCAAAGTAAGCATATTTCAAGAGGTTTTGCTAGTTCTGGCTGCTAGCATCCCGTTAGCGATTAGCAATTCATCCGTTATGCTACTTTAAGTTAACTAAACTAATACAATGGATTGGTGCATTGACGTCATACATGATCACTCAAACTCATGATCACTTAACATTACATGTATTCTGCACAGTTTGAGGGACATTAGGATTATCTTTCTATCTATCTATCTATTTATCTATACATGTATATATAGAAAGAGAGAGAAAGATATTGTACTTTTTGTGATCAGAATAAAAATTTTACCCCTACAAAAGTCATGATAAATGACAATTTTGCAATTTTCTCATTCATTAGATGCATACGATACATCTCTACACATACACAATGTAAATACATGTATACATATACAAATATATACACATATAAAAACGGTTATGAAGAATACAAATGTTTATAAATACATATTCTGTTTTTTTCTATGATATTTATGGTAGGTCTAGAGACAGTTTAACTGAAGACAACTAAAAGAACATATCCCTTGAACCCAGACTGATGAGCATGGTGTGTGTAAACTGATTTTCCTTCTTAGAGGTTTCATTTGACTCTTTACTCACCTTTCTTTGTCAGTATGGTATTAATGTCAGTCTGGTCATTGTGTTTGCAGTATCTGTCCTTCTCAGCCCGTAGCCGTGCCAGAAATGCTGAATCGTTGTTCATTAGCTCTGCATTCATCACTCCAAACTTAGTGTATCCCACAAACTTCCCCACAGTGCTGTTAAACCGTGCGAATTCAGCCTTGTTAAATGCATAAGACTGAATGTACTCCACATCACTCAGACTGGAGCTGAAGTGGCACTGAGTCGTTATAAAGTAGTAATATCCATCTGCAGATGGAAAACACCATTAGTAGTCTATCTCCTGTAATATGATCAGTAGTTTACAGTCATTCTATCATTTGGTCATTAATTACAATCTATGACATGTACTGTGTCAGTGTGTCATGTTGAGAGAGACGTATAGGTAGAGGACATTGTGTGAAAGGCATCAAGTGAAACAGTGAAAGGCATCAAGCTTGCTCTGGAAATGACTGACTCTGAGGTGGGTACAGAAATAAACGGTATTGAACTTACCCACTCCCAAAAGAGTGGAGACAATGATCACTCCAGAAATCAAATGTTGTGATGAGGACATTCTGCTGCAGACTGAAAGAGCTACAGGAAGACACAGAGTATTGAGAGTGGCACATGTGGAAATAGACCAATCAGTGTTTAGCATCGGGACTGCCAGGTGTTTCTATGCAGAGCTTGATTTGAATGGGCTAGAATTCTCATTTGACAGAAAAACCCATCAAGCCAGGCGTGATTAAATGCTGATACTCAAACACTTCATATCATATTTCTCTCTATACTGGTTTACTGTCAAACTCAGGACCAGTATTTTTCTTTTTTTCAACAATGCCTCACCAGGCAAGCTCCTGACAGACTGTGTTGGTTATTATGCACATGCATATTTGTGTGTGCGTGTGTGTGTGTGTGTGTGTGTGTGTGTGTGTGTGTGTGTGTGAGTGTGTGTGTGTGTGTGTGTGTGTGTGTGTGTGTGTGTGTTATAAGTGAGTTCTTGTGCTAGTAGCTACAAGTATAGTCCAATAATGTTACGAGTAATGTGATAATTATCAATAACTAGAAAAAGAAGAAAAAATTAAACCTCCAGAGAATATTCCAATAAAAAGAGAGTAAGTAAGCAAGCAAGACAGCATACCTCACCAGTGATTTACATACAAGTGAATGACACTTGTAGATACAAAGTATAAGGTATTTCTTGATCATAATGACATTAATGGTCTGTTCTATGTGAATGTGTTCAACTGTCAGGTACCCGCGGAGCTCTGCTCCAACGACGCCCCTTGTCAGCTCACCCACTCTCCCAATCGGCACTTTCATAGTCACGTTAGGTCACATCATTCACCAGCTGCACTTCGACAATCACCTGTCTTATTCTCTAGCCTAACTCACCTGCACCGTGTTCATAGTCACGTTAGTATTAATCGTTCACTGTCTTGTTTCCTTGTATGTATCCCTCGTGTTACGTGTTTCTTCATTTGTGTTTGTTTACCTTTGTCTCTTCATGTCTGTCTCCTCACGCCCTCCCCTTGTCATTCTGCTTGTTCTGTTTATTAGTTCGCCTCCCTTGTGTGTCATGTGATCTCTGTTCCTGTGTCTAGTTGTACTTCCTGCTTTTCACCATGTGCTTTCCTGTGTTTGTTTGTGTATGCCATGTGCCCTTGTGTTGTTGTCTGTGTCTCCACCCCTCACCTGTTCCCAATCATCACCTGGTTTGTTTGTCTTATTGGTTTCTCCTGTGTCCTGTTAGTTCCCCTCGTTTAGTCCTCCTGTGTCTCATTGTCTGCCCTGCCTTGATTGTCATCACCTGTCACAGTCCCCTCTTATACCCCACTCTCAATACACTCGGTGTAGGTTATTGTTTGGTGTAGCACACTCACCTGGACCACGCGTTGGAGCTCTCCCTGCACTATAGTTAACTGAACCCTCGCCCCGATTCCCTTTGTTCGCTACCCTCTGTGTTTGTTCGTGTGTAGTAAGTTTTGTGTAGCGTCTACCGAGGCTGTTGTTGTGAAATGAATTAGTAACGACAATGACCAAGCTCGCGGTTATTGCCGAATATTTTCTATTATTATACCACACAAACCGTTCTGCTTTTTTACGTCTACAATTCAGGTTCTTTTACAATTGAATCATTTACACTGCATGCTCTGCTAACTCAAACACAAAGAGGCTGTTCGAAAACCAAGAAATGTTTTTATTATTGCTGTAATAAGACGACGTCTCCCTATGCTTTATATGCGGCGAGAGCCACGATAGAGCAAGGAAGAAGGGAGATGTCGGTTTTCCTCCTGCATCGCCGCTGGTGCCCTTCATAGTTTTTTTTTCATTTTTACAAACTTGTTCCTGATCTTCCTCCAACTCCTAATGCACTCCTGGACCTCCAGCCCCAGGTTCCCAGCGATCTCTCAGCGATTTTTTTAAAACGGCGGTGCTGTCATATAGGGAACGAAACAGGAAACGTGATTAGCCAGGGGTGTCGGACAGCTCGGATCGGATAGTGAGAAAATTCAAGCGGTGCTCCAGAGGCCATCCGAGACCCTCGGATGGCTCTCCGAGGTGCTCAAAGGTGTGGTCCCACTTCAAGGAGGGCGTTTTAGAGCGTGCCTCGTGAGATCGGAGAGCAGGGTCGGATAAGTATGTGGGGGCCTTAAGACTCGTGTTTTGTTTACCCTCCTGGTTTTGTTTACGGTTACCTTTTAGTTTCAGAGATTGTCTCTTTATTTTATCTTCGTGTTCTTGTGAACCCGTGCCTTAGTTTCAGCTGTGCAGTGAGTCTGAGCCCCTCCTGGGCTGGACTATTCCCACGGAGTTTGGTTTGGTATCCCTGTTTGTCTGTGCTGTTAATCCATCCGCAAAATAAACAGTCATACACGAAAACCTGCAGTGGTCTTGTTCAGTTCCGTGACAGCAACAATTTAAAAGACACTTGAACAGCTTAAATTGACTCTCTTTATCTAATTGTTCAACCAACTCTAGGCAGTTTAACGGGAATTGGTTTACATTGTGTTGCAACAATTTGACCTGCATTTTACATGTGTGGTTGCAGATCTGATATGGAGAAAACATTAGACAGAATGGCATTATTTATTTTACTGTGGCTTTGATGAGGACTTTATTAAAGTAGCATAATGAGTCTAAAAGTGATCTAACTTCTTAAAGGGCATGCAAAACTATCCAAACACCAACACTAACAACAGTCTTCCCAGCATGCTTGTCTGCTGACCTCCACTCAACTTGGATGGATCAACAGGCCTTGTCTTATTATTAACTATTCTGGTGTTTTTCCCTGTTGTAGGACAACTGGAACATTTATTCTGGAACAGAATATTCTGTCATCCCCCTACTACTGTGCAGCAACCGTTTATTTGACACTGTGTAGCACGTACAGCTTTCACCTAAGTATGGAGACTAAATTGACCATACTAAGTATGGTCAGAGCTCAGTATCCTGTGACCTCTTCTGATGCTCATCGTATGTTTTCTTCTCCCTTCATATTCTGGAGCGTCGTCATTGGGATCCACCCAGATGTCACTCTCATCTCATGTGTTGTACCTATTAACATAGGCTTTCCACTCACTGTTGCACACCATTTATCATGAATTATACTGCAGTTGCTGAAACATTAGACAATTCATCAAGCTGTTTCTTACTGTTTATTATAATAAGCTGAGTGTTTCATGTGCTTTCTTATTTATTGTCTTTTCCTCCTTGTTAGCTTCCACCTCCACAGGCTATAGTCTAAAATGTCATGCTGAGGCATGTTTACATACGTAACATGTACTGTAAATGTTAGCATGTGCATTTATACATTTAGTAGGGACAGTGTTCTGTACAATTTAGATTGAAGGGAATAATTATATGCTCAGTATGTGGAACCCTTAAGTTTGGCATTGATAAAACATTAACTTAGAAGTAAAGCATAGAGATGTAGTGGATCATTAGAATGCAGTTTCAGTTGCACTGGTTTCCCTTGACGAGGAAGAATGTTCCGGAGGCCACTCCCAGCAGTCCCAGAGTCAGACCCACTCCACAGAACACTGAGGGACCAAGACTGGGCTCTGACACCTCAACATCTGAGGAAGACAGAGACGCACACACACACACAAACACACACACACACACACACACACACACACACACACACACACACACACACACACACACTTCAACATTTGAGGAAGAAACACAATCAATATTATATAAATCATGATCCGTAATCTAAAGCCTGCGACTGCTTTGACGTCAGTAGAACACAATGCATTCATTGCACAAGTGTAGGTGAATGGTGCAATTGTTGAATTGTCATGAAGGCATCTGGCTACACATTGTAATATGATAATGTATGCAATATAAATACCCATCTGGATATTTCAAATACAATAGAAAAGACAAGCCTTTATTTGCATACAACGACATTTTGAATGTAGCAATATTTTTACCAAACTCTCTTGTCATGGGCCCCTCCAGTGCCTGGTGATCCACGGTGCAGGTGTAGATGTCCCCCTCCTGAGGGGTGAACTTCAGGGCGAAGAACTGGTTGAAGGAGAGGTCGTTAACATTCATGCGGAGCTGACTGCTGCTCACTCCGTGGGTCACGTTCTTGTTGTTCTTGGTCCACTGCACGGTGAGTTGAGGAGGGTAGAACCCAGTGATGAGACAGATGAGAGTGTTGACAGTGCCCACCTTCACCTCATCTCTGGGGTAGAGGGAGCTCATGGGGGGGGCTAGGGAGGACATAGAAGAATGTGAAATGGTGTCCCCCAGACAGGAAGACATTACTGTGCAACAAACACACACCGAACATCAGTGACCAATGACACACACACACACACACTGTGTACATAAGAGAAACATACAATGTGGAAGAGACCAAGCGTAGCTGTCTTCCAGTCCTTTTGTATGCAGTGAGACACTCAGAGGGGTGTCCAAGAGAGTGAGAGTGAGAGAGCGGTGTCCCTGAGAGTGAGAGAGGGGTGTCCCAGAGAGAGTGAGAGTGAGAGAGGGGTGTCCCTGAGAGTGAGAGTGAGAGAGGGGTGTCCCTGTGAGAGTGAGAGAGGGGTGTCCCTGAGAGTGAGAGTGAGAGAGGGGTGTCCCTGAGAGAGTGTTCCAGGGAGATCATCAATACTGATAACATGTACACCTTGGCTGTCTATAAAACCTTCTGAGTACAGAAATGTAGAACATGAAACAACTGTCAACATTGTAAACTCATGTACTGCAACCATTTGTATAATAATAATAATAATAATAATGTGCATGTTAGGCCTACTTGGTCAGTTGTTTAAGTTTGTCTTCAGTGTCCCAACACTTTGCAAACTCTCAAAGACAGTCTGCACTGGATATTTATTTTAATGTGGACAATTGTGATGTCATCAAACAGCTTTGTCCTAAATATATCATATATTAGTACATTACCAGTGATTAAAACTGACTGAAGAAAATTAAATCAGTGACGTTTTTTAGACTCACCCTCTGCTTCTGCTGGACTTTTGTATGATTGTATACAAATGTTCAAGCTCTGTTTGCAGATTTGCTGGTCTCTAACTGCCCTCTCATATAAGCCATCCTGATATTTAAAGTCATCAGCAAACTTAGGCAGTGTCATAACGTATTTGCCCTTGGAGAAGTCTGCGTGAGCCTTCTCTTCCCCATCCAGTCCATACATGTCCTCTCCATCTGAGTCTGTGCACCCGATCAGACTAAGGTCCACATGTACAACTGGAACACACAACAACACACAGTTTTAAACCCCCTGCACAAGCTGATTAGATACATGTCAATATGTGTAAGTGATAGGGACACAAATCATGACGCTACATTTTCTATGCAGTATTGAACTTGTTGCTCAGAGTATATAAATCACAAGTGTTTTCTTTCCTCAGCATTCTCAATGTGAAAACCCTATTGAACTAAAAAGGGTCAATATACTCACTCTTAGTCTCTGTGCAGAGAATTCCAGTAAGGAGCAGTAAAATCCATGATAAAGTCATCTTTGGAGTCAGGAACCGAAGGGGGTCTCAGTGTTGAACAGAGAGTGAGAGCACAGGGAAGACAAACACTCAGACTACAGAGAAACTCAGGTGAGACACACTCACCCAACAACCAATCAGATAATCAGGTTCCTCAGTGCATCATCTGTGTCCGGGAGAACACTCCTATCAAATTTCATTCTAAGATTTCTGTCAAGTCTTTAGTGAGTTAATGGCAAACAATATATACTGTATTACTCTCTATTGTTCTTCATCTGATTTTCATTTACTGTTTATAATGAAACAGCCTACTGTTTCTCACTGTTTGATTTGATTCAATGATCACTGTTTTTTTTTCCTGCTGCATACATTTTGAGACCCAAGCAAAGAGAAGAGATATAATGGTTCCATACTCCAAAACTTCAATCAGAATTAAGGTTACCAATTATGCTGCAGTTAAGTTGATAACATGTCTTATCTATTAGGGTAGAATTATCAGTTCAAATACAGGGTGTCTTAGACGACTACAATTTTTTGAATGACGCCCAACTAGGCGAAAGCAGACATCCTTTTTCATTTCTTTGTGTTATATTATAGTAAAATGAATACATATAATATTAGTTTCAGTATCATTTTCAAAAAACATGCTTTTTCATGCATTATAGTTATTAAGGGAGTGTACAGTTAAACCAAAGAGACCCTTAGCACTGGCAAGGCATTCATTTGATCAGTATGTGCTCTCCCGTGGTATAAGTGTCATTGAATCCGATTGCCACTGTGTTCTATCAGGAGAGCATCAGAAACGCATAGAAACAGCCCCGTCCATTTTACCACAGAGGTCAACCTTGGACATACACACAGATTGCATTTCAGACACCAAAAAGGGAGGCAATAGATGAAACCTAGCTTTGTTATTTGTTTCAGTTTACAGCATCTCTGTGTTAAGAACTATCAGGATACCTGTTGTTTATTTCTAAATGTATATTATTACCAAATTCAGATTGATTTTGATGGCAATTTGCTTGCTGCAGTGTCAGGGTCAAACCAGCTCTAGAAATGGTACGTCTTGGGAGTCACATCAGAAACTTCACTGTTTCAGTTCACTTCACAGTTTAGCCATTTAACCACTTACTGCATTTACAACACAAACTTTCATCACTTATTAATGGGCAACAGCTCAGACTGAGACCTAATCACAAATCACACCGGGGAGCACAGGGGATTATGTGTGACTGCACAGGAAAACAAACTGTAATGCAACTCTGTTAACCAAGACAATAGGGACGTATCATTTGTATGCAGCCTAGTCATGATGTGTGTAATTGCCAACAATATGTATCAGCAAGCTGCAGAGGATTTACCTCAAAGGAATATTAGCTTAAGAAATAATGAACAGCACTGGTGTCTAGATGAAGGTACCAATAGCAGACAATAGGGCTGTGGTCAGAGGTGTCAAGTAACGAAGTACAAATACTTCGTTACTGTAGAATGTAGAATGTTTAGGTATTTTTACTTTACTCAAGTATTTATTTTTCTGGCAACTTTTTACTTCTACTCCTTACATTTTAACACAATTATCTCTACTTTCTACTCCTTACATTTTTAAATGAGACTCGTTACTCTTGGTTCCGGTTTTGTTTTTAAAAGTTTCAAATGTGCGCCATCCAATACAGTTCAATGGCGCCATCCAGATACTGATTTCGAGCGTATTTGGATGAAGCATAGAAACCCATAACACTCATTGGTTAGGGCTATCCATCGTCTTTACGCATGACGCAAAACAAGACCACGGAGGCGAACAAATGATACAACGCGCGTCAATGGCAGTGTCAGAGAGAGATGGCAACTCTGGCGAGATGTCTGAAGGGTCTGAAGACGCTAGGCAGTAGTGGCGATGGAGAACAGCAAAACCGTCCACATCCCTGGCCCTACCTCAAAGAATTGTTCGAAATAGTCGGGAGCAAAAAGGATCATGGAGAATGCGGTGCAAACTTTTCGAACCCAAGAACCACGTAGGAATTGCTAACAGCTAGTAGCATGCTAACATTAGATAGGTGGCTCAGACACCGTGCAAATCCTCAGACATATTTTTCAGTTACAATAATGGGGTTTTTACATTATACAGTGTAACTCGGTAACTTTCTAAAAATCAAAGCAAAACAAATTAAGGGAACAAGTACAACAAGGCCATTACAGCTGTTTACAGTTCACTAAAAATACCCATGTATGTACCTGCCCCTTTACATTTTTAAAGCTGAACTATATCTATATTCTTTCACTTTGAATTGAAAAGCTTTCAAACACTATACAGTATATTTACTAACCCTCATTACAGATGATTAGCATGACATAATTGGTTTGTTATTGAATTGAAAGTGTCTTTATTTGACTCCTGTCAAGCTTGAATTTATGGCAGAATATGCGAAGACTATGAACCTAGTTGCAAAGGCCCTTGATGAGAGACGAATGTGCAAATGGGGTGGAGGTCTACTTGAATTCCAATAAAGTTTGAGAAAAAATGCTCTTCTAGTTTGTTGTCTTTGACAGCATTATTATATTTTTGTTTGACATTTTTGACCATGTCTTGGGCTCCATGTAGCACTCATCAGCTATTAAATTAAGCTTCTTTTTTCTTACAGTCGTGTCAATTATATTAAGTCCAACTAGTTTATCTCCAAATGTTTTTCTTTTCTTTTTTACTTTTTACTTTTATACTTTAAGTACATTTTAGAGCCTGTACTTTTTTACTTTTACTTGAGTAAAGAGGTTACGTAAATACTTCAACTTTTACCAGAGTATTTTTAAACTGCAGTATCAATACTTTTACTTAAGTAACGAGTGTGTTTACTTTTGACACCACTGGCTGTGGTTCCCAGCCTTGTCTGACTCCTGTCCCCACTTGGACATCAGTCATTGTTGAAGGTTCTATGGTTGGGCAGTCATGCTGTTGTGTTTAGCTCATATCGGGCTACAAGCAGCGCATGTTATACTGTGAAGGAGGGCCTTTACTGACCCCAGGTACAACATGCGGCCCAGTCGGTTGTTGTTGTGTCCAGCTGCTTAGGTTGGGCAGTTGCTATGGGGGTCAGGTTAGGTTGCACAGTATGAGGACTTGCATGTGACAGTGAAAGGATTGGCCACTGATTGTCCAGTAGGGGATGTCTCCAAAAAATAGTGCAAGAAATTTTACATATTTTTCTGTGTATAATTAATTATATTATACAACTATAATCTCGATACACTACCATCAGTGCATTGTTTGGGAACTGCAGGAGTTTAACTGATAGCGGGAGATGCTGACCCCATGACTCAGACACTGAGTGTTATGCAGACGTCACATTCCAAGCTTTATTTGGCATAGAGTCACACACCTCTGAGGACACACACAATATACTGTACATATTTCACTAGCTGGATGTGTTCACAAGACCTGCTCCTGCTATAGACTTGTCAAGAACCAGGGGAAACAATCTTGTAGTTTATGGAACTCTTAGAGGTTAAGCACCTTCATCCATATGTGAATCCAACATGAGAGACATTTTTATTTATTTTTTATTTATGGAGGGTTTTTTCTTTCTCCTTGACAGATGCATTCTCAGATCTCTGATACTGGCTTCACCACTTTGTTATATTCCCATATGAAAATGAACTGAGAGACACAGTGCTGAGGTCCCATTCCAGCTCCACCACACAGTCATAACAAAGATCGTGTAAAATCGTTTGCCTATAAAAGATTGCCAAACTTGCGAGATACCCTGGTGAGAGCAGACTCATATTCAACCAATTGGCTCACAAATCTTGATCCTGGCAATTTCGCCTGCAGGGGTTACGTTAATTGTAATGCAATGATCAAGGGTAATTCCTTTCTACACCCGCGCACTGGCAAGTCATTCTCCGTGATGGGGAGAATCACTTGCCGCACGACCTTTGTCGTATACCTACTGAAATGCCCATGCAGATTTTGTTATGTTGGAAAAACAAAAAGAGAATTAAGAGTAAGAATGAACGAACACAAAAGTAACATACGTAATCATGACGTTAAGTCATCTGTAGCAAGACATTTTAATGAATCTGGGCCTCGTTTCCCGAACGCGCACTTAGCCTAAAAAGGACTTGAAATCGTTCGTAAGAGGAATCCTACGTTGCAGACCGGTTTCCCGACGCGGCACTTAGCTTAAGTTTATCTTTCGTTGAGAAGAATTCTACGTGTGGTCAGGACCAGTAGTAACTTCACACTTAGGATGCAACATTGGCTTATAATTAATTTAAAAATGACGACAGTCTTGTTTCGTGCTCTACACAGTTGTATACATATATATTTGCAACCATGTTCTTCATTGAAACTTTTTTTAAATCGCTAGTTTCATAGCTCATACAGTCACGCATGACGTACGCTTCAACCACCTCGACACCTTATCCAGGGGCGTCGTTCGGCGTTACTATCCCCGCCCCGAATTCAGTGCACATTGCCATTCGATGCACACATAGGCTAGCTAATTTCACAGCAATTAACGTAAACAGGTTAACCTGACGTGAACAGCTCTTAAGATATACTTAAGAACTCGTGCACGTAGCGCTCGTGCACCTGACTTTAAGTTGATGGTTGGGAAACACTCGTAAATAGAAAGTGTTACTGAGTCTACTATGTCGCAAAAATCCACGTAGACTGTTAAGATACGTCGTTATCGGGAAACAAGGCCCTGGGCACGACGTCTGCACCTTAAAATTTCAAGGCATAGAGGACGTGAAGACTCTTAAACGGGGTGGTGACAGAGAGCGCTATCTCCTTCAGCGGGAGGCCCACTGGATCTTTACGCTTCAAACTGTACACCACAATTGTCTGAATGAAGAGCTAGTTTTGAACTGCTTTTTATGATCCCTTTGTGTAAAAATATGTGTACATATTCACTGGGTTGTATATATGAGTTGGGTGGAGCATAATGCTTATTGTTGCATTCGGATGCTATACTAAAGCAACATTTTTAAACCTTAATATTTAAATCTCACCAGTTTTATGTCTTCAGTCTAATTGTCCAACTGCTCCTGGACTTTTTGCTCTTGGTGTCCACCAGTGTATGTTGGTTCCACCAGTGTGTGTCTCTGCAAAACTGTGTAGTGCTGCCTGACAGGCATGTGCACAGACATTTTGGGGGGCAGGTGCTCAAAAAAAAAAAAAGGGCGCCCATCACCAAAATTATTAATGAAATTAAATCTCTCTCGCTCTCTGTCTTCCACTCCCTTAACGTCTGATACATCAAATGATGTCTGGGGTGCCTTTTTTTCTGTAATTGGTCCACCTCACCATGCTTGTGCATCAAATCTGAACTTGGGGAATACTCCAGCCACCCATTTTTAGAAAACCAATGCTTTTGGAATGACCGCCCTTCATATTTGTTTTGGAGGAAAAATTCTGGTTGTCGTTGTAAAACTGGCAAAACGAAGAGATACATAAATATCACGTTAAACAATGTGGGAAAGGATAGCATGACCCCGAGAGCTAGCATAGTTTACCTGCTATTTCCTAGCTGTGAATTCTCGTGACATTTAAACAAACATTCAACATACTTTCGAAATTGTTTAAACGGCATTTATACAACACAAAATATGCACTTTCAGACAAATAATGTAATTAAACCTGACAAACGTCAGTAAACAGCTGGACAATGCTTTGAAATCAAGTTAGTTGTCTGTTTATTTTTTTAGGAAACGTCGGACCAGTCCGGTTTTCAGACGTATTGTTTTCAGCGGCACTAATGTTATTAATTTATACAACGTCGGGGGATTGAAACACCGTCATTACCTGTTTGTCTGATGCAGTCAGTGAAGAAGTAAGAAAGTGAAGAAGTAGGCTGCACCTGTTGGCCTGCCGCTCAACACTGATGTGGGGGATGAGGAGGGAGGGGGCTTGTGAGCAGTGAGCACCGCAGATCATAGGCAAAGAATACTTTCTACTTTCTATACTATGTCTATGCCGCGGAGCATGTCGAGGCGAAATTCTCACAAGAACTCCAAATAAATGCCCCCTCAGATATCAAAACACATTTGGGGAAATTGATGACGAGAGACTAATTTGTATTCTAGAAATATTGATGATTGAAAAAATAATTGGTCTCCAGAAAAAAAGGGCACTTTTTCTCAACCAGGGCACAAGGGCTGGTGCTTGAGCACCAGTTGGGGTCTATCTGTGCACGTGCCTGCTGCCTGACATGAGACTCACAGTAGGAGGCAGTGCAGTTCACACAGGATTTCACAGCTCTGAGTTTCCTCCCAGTGCAGAAATCACAGGCCACATCTCCAGGACCAGCGTAGCGTGGAGTAGGTGGGACAGGACTGAACTGCTGGAGCTGGTTGAGTTGGCTGGAGCTGGGCAAACTGCTGTCTGACTGTGGGCCTTGGGGACAGGCACAGTATCCTGCTGTGCATCTGAAGTGGTCCTCTGACAACCGAGCACTTACAGGCAAAATAGATTCATAAAATATGCCAGTATATTAATTAGGCTAGCATAGTCTATTATATGTGTATTATATGTTTTATATATAAATTTTAGTATAATATGTATAGGCTGTTATATGTATATTTGTTAGTATTATATGTTGGTTGTTATATGTTTAGCATACTGTATGGTATATTTATATTGTATATTTAGCAAGGTTATTTAGGTGATTTTATGTTTATTACCTGTAAATTATGTTCAGAGTACTTGTACAGAGTGTACGTCATGTTTTTGTTCTGTTATACTATATTATGTTATGTAGACTCTTAGGCGGTGCCTTGTCTTAAGAATTTCAGTGCCCTGTCTGACCTGTGTCATTTTGTGCATATGACAAATAAAAGACTTGTAACTTGTAACTATCAAATTGTTAAATAAGGCACACTTCATTCATTATGACTATAAAAGAATGTTTTTTTTGATCAGGGTCAAACTTGCTCATATTGTCACCATGGATTTACCTTGATTAATGCCATTGGTTTTCTTTACACAATTTGAAGTGAAGTGTCCACCAGAATTGGGGTAGGTGAAGTGAAGTTGAGCGGAATAAGTGTCCATCTACTTGGCCAAGGTTTCCCATAAAAACAGCTATGGTATTGTAGTTGTTTCCAGTACTTTGTGTGTTTGTGTATGGTATGTGTGTGTGCACAAACTGTCTGTGTATGTGTGTGTGTTTTTATTTCTTACAATCATTCTGTTTAAAGTACATGCTCTCATTTAATCTGTTCTCTGTGTTCACTACAGAAAACAGAATGTATCGATTTTACTCAGTAAGTTCCCCCTGTGTTTAGGCATGCTTTGGGATATATTAAGTGAGCTAACCTGGGCATGGAAGGAGAACATCCACCATGGAAGTTGCCTGGTAGACCCATTTGACTGCTCACTCTTCATAGACTGAGGGCTGGAAGCAGGGGATACTTCTTCTCCTGGTTTCATTCTTGACAAACAGAACAAATATGTGTGTGTCATTTACAGAGGGTGGAGGGGTAAGGTGGGGTGGTGTGGTGTGATGTGGGGGCGGAGGGGGAAGGCACAGGCGGAAACGTGTGTAAATACTTGCTCACGGTTGAGTGCAGGTCCACTGAGAAGTAAAATATTTATTCACGAATTCAAAACTCAGTCCTTCACATCTTTATGATTCAATCATCTTCACACAATCACATTGTTACAGTGTGCGTGCTTGTGTATATGTGTCATTTCACACTCTGAAGAAAGGATTGGACATGAGACACTACACTACCACTTAGTCAACAGTTATACCACCACAAATACAAATCATTAGAATACAGTCAATCACACGTAACAAAGGTAAATCTAGGCTATTCATCACTAGGGAACTGGTACCTCAGTGGCCAATAAACACAGGCAGAAGGGGCAAATACAATGATAAAGGAATTTATTAACAGCCTGTAGTAAAATAGTATAAAAATACGAACACTGATTGCAGTACCGACAGCAGAGACAACTGGCTCCAAGCCCAAAGACAAAAGGTGAAAGTAAAATAATCAAATCATTTAATCAAAGCGAAGTAAATGAAAACCATAAGATCACGACAAAAAATTGTGAACAAATGAGCCAGTCTCTTCACACAAATAACACACAACAATAGAGCTGGGCTATAACACAGCAAAACGTGTACAGCGAGGTGGGCTGGAGAGGTGTATGCAGTGGTAAGTTACAAAAAAATAGAGCCAACAGACAGATAGAAAACACAAAGAAAGAATACAATTACCCAGGTGGGAAGTGCGAGGGTCGGGACTATGCGTCGCCTGTCACTTGTTCAAAATACAGCGACCTGGATCATACGGTGGGCTATGCTTACTGTTACCTGATACCAAGCTCACCCATCAATGTGAAATGGCGTTTGCCGGCATGCTCTCCCAGACAAAAGCGTCCGCCCCTGTCACCCAAGTTTCCCTTCCTTTTTAAACCCCACGTAATTGATAAACCTCCCACTCGTTCATCCCAGTGTTTCATCCATTCCAAAACACAGTTTGCTGGAAACTGGAAGATAGGTACCGCAAGGCCATATCAAGTTAAGAGTCCGCAAGAGTAAAGCAAGTACATGTAAAAATACATACACATCTTATTATCCCCAAATAACACAAAAGCTCCATTCAGTACCCCTTACACACATATTTAATCATCACTATGTTTCGTTCACAGTCATTGGACTTCAGTCTTGTCACATGAAGTGGAGTGCAAGGCCCATGTGTCCATGGTGTGTGTGTGAGGCAGCGCTGTCTGTGAGTGTGTGTGTGTGTGTGATCTTTGAATCACGTTTTCTTTGTTTTATAGTAAGTGATGACTAGATTTGGAAAATGACACTGACAGTATTATAAACACCTAATTATTGTGGTGCGAAGTGATCAGGAACACTGTAGCATAAGTGTAGCACCGTAATGCTAAACGTTGTTTTTTTAAAGTGAGGGTCAGCAACCATGCAACAGGTAACCTTCGGCTATTGTGATAGATATACATTTCAAGACAAGTTATAGCCTACATACATTATGGTAGGGCAGGATTACTAGGCTACAAGTTGGGTAAATAGTGGTCGCTACTAGGTGGATAGCAAATGATTATGTTAAGCTAGCAAATAGCCAACAGGGTGCTAGGGAGGCTATTCCTAGTATTAGATCAAATCAAATCAAATCAAAACAAGCTTAATTTGTACGGCGCATTTCATACACAAAGGTAACACAATACGCCTCACAGTAGGAAAGAGAGAAAAGGGGGGGGTTACAAATACTTGTAAAGAGACACAGATAGATAAATAAGTAAACGTATAGAGACATTTCACATGATAACAGGGCACAACATGACAGCAGGGCATCACATAACACATAACAGCAGGGCACCACATGACAACAGGGCATCACATAACACATGACAACAGGGCATCACATGACAACAGGGCATCACATAACGCATGTCAACAGGGCAACACATAACGCATGACAACAGGGCTCCACATAACGCTCCACATAACAGGGCACTACATGACAAAAAGGGCACCACATGACACATGACAACAGGGCATCACATAACACATGACAACAGGGCATCATATAACACAAGACAACAGGGCACCATATGGCAACAGGGCATCACATGACAAACGGGTGTCACATGACAACAGGGCACCACATGACAACAGGGCATCACTTGACCCATGACAACAGGGCACCACATGACAACAGTGCACCACATGACAACAGGGCATCACATAACACAAGACAACAGGGCACCACATAACACATGACAACAGGGCACCATATGGCAACAGGGCATCACATGAGAAACGGGCGTCACATGACAACAGGGCACCACATGACATCAGGGCACCACATGACAATAGGGCTTCACAAGACAACAGGGCACCACATAACACATGACAACAGGGCATCATATGCCAACAGGGCACCACATGGCAACAGGGCATCACAAAACACATGACAGCAGGGCATCACGTGGCACATGACATCAAGGCAACACATGACAACAGTGCGCCACATGACAACAGGGCATCACATGTCACTTGACAACAGGGCACCACATGACAACAGGCAGACACAAGACAACAGGGCACCACATGACAACAGGGCAACACATGACAACAGTGCATCACATGTCACTTGACAACAGGGCACCACATGACAACAGGCAGACACAAGACAACAGGGCACCACATGACAAATGACAACAGGGAAACACAAGACAACAGGGCATCACATAATGCATGACAACAGGGCAACGCATGAAAACAGGTCACCACATGACAACAGGGCACCACATGACAACAGGGCACCACTTGACAACAGGGCACCACATGACAACAGGGCACCACTTGACAACAGGGCACCACATGACACATGACAAAATACAACAAGGAAACAGAAGACATCAAGGCAACACATGACAACAGATGTCACATTAGATAAACCTTCCGGGAGGGGATCAAAATGTAACAAAGTGTTTCCACATTTATTCCAATGTAAAACAAATCCATATTCTTGATTACAGGCCTAACCAGTCAGAGACAGAGTCAGAACCAGGCAGCTCTGTTGTAGTCAGCACCTCAAGTGGCCCGACCCAAGTAGGAATGCGTTATGAAGATGACAGAGGCGAGGACCAGGTTGAGGTGATGCCATTCAGTGATACAGAGCAGGACGTCGATCGACAGCCACTGCAGCATTATTCATTGTGTAGACACCCAACGCTTCTGAAAAGTGTTAGGTTTATTAAATAAACACTGTTTATATCGATAACAAACATCTTTGTTTAGCGTGTTTTTTATACGCGGGTGCGTAAGTAGGGAACTCCACGATTTATTTTTTTGGGAACGCTACAATAGAAATAAGCGTTCACTAGGGGGGCCCGTCATAATATCTTGCACCTGGGCCCATCGTTACTACGTTACGCCACACGTAGGAAGCATCAGTATTTCACAAAACACCTGATTCATTCAGTGCGCGATCGATACTGGGAATCAAAAGCTTCTCAAATTCCCAGAGCTTCTTGTCGACAAAAAGCTGGTCTTTGGAGAGTTGTCCTTGCAGTGGCACCCTGACATGGATGATGCGGCATACATCTAACGGCACGTTAAAGACGAGTCCGAACTGCTTCAGCGTGAAGTGTACTGAAGTCTGCAACACGCTCCGGGGGTTGATGAGCAGCTTGGTGGGGTTAAACACGTGCTGCCTGTCCGGCTCTCGGTAGACATGCTCCAGGATGTTCACACCAGGCACACTCCTCCACCGAGAAAGACGAAATCTGCCGCTGTCATCGAACTGCGTTTTGGGGAAGATGTGGTTCTCGATCCTGAAGACCCCTGCGTTGGGATGCTGCTGCTGTAAAGTGCCCATTAACTTTTCCAGGTTTGCATGCTTGTAAGGCATAATGATCTCATCAATGTCATTCAGCAGGAGGTACTTTGACTGGTACATGTATCTGTATATGCATTCATTCAGAGTGGTCAGCTGTCCATAATAATGAATGTCCCCATGGTGTTCGTCATATCTCCACCCAGTAGAGGGCGTTAGGAACTTGTCTAATGGCCAAGGCACAACCTCCAGCATGCCCTCTTTCCTGTAGTACTTGAGAATTTTCTCAACGTCTGGTCCACAGCTGGTGTTGTAGATGACAACCCTCTGAACCCCTATAAGCTTGTACACCTCCATGGTTTGTGCAAACTGGAGGGCATTATTGTACTCTCCAAAAAGGTTAGATATGCATACAGTAAAGTTGTACTTGAATGATTCCTTGACCTCCTGGTTTTGGATTGATAAAAATGTCAAATTGGCGTATAGGTTAGCTGTGATGCTGACATGTGTGGCTTGCTGTAACATTGGACTCATGCACAACACGTCTGAAGTCACAAAAGGAAAGCCGAAGCCGATGCCGTAGCCGAAGCCGAAGCCGAAGCCATCTCTGTGCAAGTGAACTCTTGCCCGTAAAGATGTACACTGACCCAGAGCCCTCTCACCCTCAGCATCAGCATTAGCGTTAGCACATAGGACACAGTAGAGTGGCTGCAGCTCCTGCCTGCAGATGATGCTGATCACCCTGGTGGCCCCGCCCAGTCTGTGGTCCTTAAAGGCAGACACCATGAGGTGCCTGGAGCCTTGGATGGGGGTGATGGTGTCTTTGGACCTTTCAGGCTTAGCTGAAGGTCGTTTGCTGCTCATGAGGTTCACTAGGGTTATCGTGTGCTCCCACCTCAGCATCAGGAGGACGGTCAAGGCACCGATGCCAACCAGCAGCACCAGCCTCCTCTGCATCATGGGTGCTCAGTCCACTGGGATACAGCATCTACAATCTTCACAGCCAAAGATAATATAGTGACACACAACATTACTCAAGAACACTTTAATGTAGACACAAAGACAGAAACACACTCACACACAGACATAAGCACACTCACACATACAGGGAAATGATCACATTTATAGACACAATCATGACTTTTGTCTAATTTTTTACTAGCCGACTAGTTCATGGCTATGAAATTTAGAGCAAAAAACTACAAAGTGAATAACCTGAGCAGCTAGTGGGACAGACAGGTGTGGTTATCTCTCCGTCAAGACGTAAAGATACAGGTGTGGTTATCTCTCCGTCAAGACCGTATAGATACAGGCAGTGGTGTATAAAGTACCCAAAAGCCATACTTGGGTAAAAGTACAGATGCCTTACTGGAAAATGACTCAAGTAAAAGTCACCTTCTGATCTTTACTTAAGTATCAAAAGTCATTTTCTGATATTAAATGTACTTAAGTATTGAAAGTAAAAGAGCAAGTAAATGCTGTTAATAATAAGTTTATTCAGACTTACACAATAGGCAATACTAAAGCATTTTTTAATGCTTTTTTATTTTTTTTTTATTTTGCCTTACAAAACACAGCTCAAAAAAGCTAAAAGAAATGCCTTTTTTATGAGACCAAAAAGGCAGTGATGACAGAATTGTTAGTCCCTTTGTAACGTCCTTTCTAAAACTGATTGTTCAAATCCTTGATTGTGATTGGCTAAAAGCCGTTGTAAAATCCAGCATAACCTTACAATTTGTCCTCATAACATTCTATGATAACATTCCATATTACTGCGCAGCGAATGGCAAGGCAAGGCTGTGTATTCATATAGCGCATTTCATACCCAGTGTTCCATCTGGCTGTTGCGTTGCTTCAAGGGTTGCGTGGCAACGATTTATTTAGGAACTATATTTTTTAGTGGCCGAAGAATGACGGTTTATCATTAAACTATTGTTTCTTAAATTGAATTGTCTTTATTTATGAAACCAAATCAAATACTTGTAGTAACAGTTTTAGAAAAGCAATAAGCCCCGCGAGTCCGTGGTTTGCGCTGATTTTAGAACAGAATGACAGGCTTCGCGTCGTGCCTAACAACTCCCCTTTGCTGTTCTAAAATCAGCGCAAACCACGGCCTCTTGGGGCTTATTGCTTAATTAACTCATACTGTTCCTTTTCCCAGATACACAGATAATCTAATCTGTCCTAACATGGTTGCCTATGCATGTTCAGACATGGAGGCTGGTTCCAAAACAGTTCAAAACTATCGATAGCTAACAGAAAGTAACGTTAGTGGAGTAGATCTTTCTGAGTACGATCTGTATACTTTTTTGGGTTGATCTCCAGAAAGTGCAGCAGAATGACGGTTGTGCAAAGCTGCGCTACAGTCACACCTACAACTCCAGGTACAAGGCCAGACCGTTACCTGAACTTCAGCCTGGAACCCTTGTTTCAGTGAAGCTGGACAACAAGAGGGGATGGACAAAATCTGCTACTGTGGTGCAGAAGTGCCACACTCCACGGTCTTACATCATACAGACCGAGCAAGGACAGTTGCGGAGAAACAGGCACCACCTCAGACCCATCCTGGGAGCTCCACAGACTCCTCAACAAGAACACACACACAAACAAGGAGAATGACACACAGATTGACACGCCTACCCACGGGGATCAAGGTCCAGTCACTCCCAGTCTCACTGCACCCATGTTTCCACAGACTCAGAGAAGAAGTGGCAGAGCGGTGAAACCGCCAGAGAGATACAGGTTTGTGTAGTATTCTACAATATCAGCATTAAAAGAGTGTTATGAGATTGACAATGCAAAATGTTTATGGAGTAAAATACCATATAAGATATTGAATGCAGTGTGTGTTATTAGAATAGTCCTGTGTATTGCTGTGCTGCCTACAATAGCTACGTAAACCCCCTAAAGACTGCATTCCCACTCCTGAGGTGTCCTACAGACACACCAGGGTGACACCACCATATCTGCATCAGAACCTATACAGTCCTTTGTTCATTCTCTCTGAAGGCAAGAGCCGATATTTCCAAAAATCACATGACTAGTTTAAAAAAGTTCTCGTTAGATGCTCCCAGGACAACCTTGGCTTTGTTACCTTGCAATAAAGATTCATCAGTTTTGCAACTACTCCAGTCTAGGTGTATTTTACGTACGAACCACAGCATAAGATAAAAGCACTTACCTTTAGGACAGCAGTGAAGAGGTTGAGTCAGGACATTATTTGAAACGAGCCGTGTTAAACCCTACCCCTTCCTGAACGCTCCTCACACACACACACACACAAACACACCCACATCCACTGCCCCTGCCTGTTGTGTCTCTCTGTCATATAGGGGATATCTTTGGCATTCATATGATGGCTCAGATCCAAGTGTATTTTCCAGCAAACGCTGTGACACAGCAGCGATGAATAGGACTGGTTTAGCAAGTGTGTTTAGTGAACTTGCTGGAACTATTTGCATAGCTTGTATTTGCTGTGTGTTTCGACTGTGTAAGCCTGCTCGTGCCGTGCTTGAGAATATGCCAAGTGCCCTCTCCGATCTGTTGTTACATTAGACATTGGCAAAGGGAGGGCTTTACCACGTAATTCTCACAGGATTTCCTGAAAGGAAGCATCCAGCCCCTCACAAAGTGCATTATGTGTCTCCTGCTGACGGTCTTAAGTGCAGGCATATTGCAACTGGCTCTTTCTGTGTGGTTCACCACGGGTCTTAATGTGCTCTGCAGTAGTAAAGCCATCAGATGAAAGAAACTACAATTCAGCTGATCTCAAGTTCAGCTGATGTCAAATGTCATGAAGGGTATGAATATTTTTACTTTTTACCTTTTGTTGTATTTTTACCTACTTGTGACTGTATTGTTAAATAATGTGTGTATTGCTGCTACTGGTACATTGAAATTGCTCACCTGCCGTTACAACCATTGCCAGCCTAAAGAATATGTTTGCCAGGTGGGGCTGCCCAAATGAACTGATTACTGACAATGGGCCCCAATTCACAGGGACTGTTTTTGCAGAGTTTGCCAAAATGTTTGATTTCAGGCACACAACTTCAAGCCCTCACTATGCACAGGCAAACAGGGAAGCAGAAAGGGCTGTACAGACAGCCAAGCAGATCCTTGAACAAGCTGACCCGCCACACTCCACGGTCTTACCTCATACAGACCGAGCAAGGACAGTTGCATAAAAACAGGGACCACCTCAGACCCATCCTGGGAGCTCCACAAACTCCTCAACAAGAACACATACACAACACACACACAAACAAGGAGAATGACACACAGACTGACACACCTACCCACGGGGATCAAGGTCCAGTCACTCCCAGTCTCACTGCACCCATGTTTCCACAGACTCAGAGAAGAAGTGGCAGAGAGGTGAAACCGCCAGACAGATACAGGTTTGTGAAGTATTCTACAATATCATCATTAAAAGTGTTTTGTTTCAAGTGTTATGAGATTGACAATGCAAAATGTTTATGGAGTAAAATACCATATGAGATATTGAATGCAGTGTGTGTTATTAGAATAGAAATGTGTTATATGTTTAAAGTAATATGTTACAGAAGAGTAAGAATACTGACCAGGTTGAATTTAAACTGTTTTAGAATCATTAATGTTCTGCATGTCTTAACAGACTCAAAGAAAGGGAGATGTAATGTAATGGCACTAGTTGATGTGCGGCACGCAGCGCACATTGATACATGCGGAGGGCGCGCAGCATCGCCAAGGACAGCTCACACCCCAGACACAGACTGTTTGCCCTCCTCCCCTCTGGGAGGCGTTAAAGGGTCCTCTGTCCCGTACCAGCAGGTTCAAGAACGGCTTCATCCCTGTGGCTGTCGCCCTACTGAAATCTGCTCCACGTGGAAAGCCCCCCCCCACACACACACACCTCCCCCCTGAGACTGTACTTCCCACTTCCCACCTCCACTCTGGCTGACTGCCACACACCCTTTTCCAGCCAGTGATCATTTGCACTGTACTATCACTGGTATGAGCAACAGTTGGGCCCAACCCACTATCAATTCACCCTGTGACAGGAGCTATATGTAAGAATTTTAGGTTAAAACGTTCAACATTTAACAAAAAATTGTTTGAATAAGTATTATTCATCCATTCAACCTTTGCTTCGTCAGCTATTCACAAGAGGTAAACAGATGCATTTCTGTTTGTGATTATGTTTGTTAACACAAGCACACCAGCATGTAAAGTAGAGCTTTTAGTAACTTTTTGTTTCCCTGTGTAATGAAAACCAATAACTGCACTAAAAATGGTCATACTTGCCACCTCATTTCACAGACACATTTCTTTTCCACCCCGACAAAAAAGCAAAGTCAGTCTTTCTCCCTCACACGTACGCACACACACACACACGTAACCTCACTCTCTTTTAATAAAACAAACAACCCAAAAAAAAAACACAACAGTAAAATAGTGGTTTGACACAGGGTTAAGTACTCTTACTACAGTGAGACACAAGCAAGTGTATAGGTTTTTATCAACTCATTTACTGAACCGTGTGTGTGTTTCATCAACTTCTTTACTGAACCATGCCATGATCGCCAACATGTGAACCCCTAGAAACGGAAGCCTGCCTGTTTGCCCATAGACGGGTCCAAAGAGTATGTGTGTGTGTGTGTGTGTGTGGCATCTCCTTGGTGGGCTAGCCACAGTTTGAGGACGATACGTTTACATCACACAACGCAGGTCAGACCTGTGAAAACGTGGACACTCTCATCTAAAGGTGTACGCTAGTATGTGTGTGTGTGTCAAATCTAACTGGTTGAGGAATCAACACAACAAAAGCTGAAATGTGAGGTTGTTTATGACAAAACTAATTTGAAAACAAACACAGGCAGACTGGTTGGCATCTCCATTTGCAAATGACAGTTGAGATAACACACAAGGAACAGGATTTAGACGGAAGTTATGTAGACCACACATCAGTTAACAAACAGAACCAATGTGTGTGTCATTTACAGAGGGGGGTGGGGAAGGTTGGGGTGGTGTGGGGGCGAAGGGGAAGGTACAGGTGGAAACGTGTGTAAAGACTTGGTCAAGGTTGAGAGCAGGTCCACTGAGAAGTCAAATATTTATTTACGAATACAAAACTCAGTCCTTCACATCTGAATGATTCAATCACCTTCACACAATCACATTGTTACAGTGTGCGTGCGTGTGTGTGCGCGTGCTTGTGTATATGTGTCATTTCACACTCTGAAGAAAGGATTGGACATGAAAGAGACACTACACTACCACTTAGTCAACAGTTATACCACCACAAATACTAATCATTAGAAGACAATCACATGTAACAAAGGTAAATCTAGGCTAAACATCACTAGGGATCTGGTGTTATGCCACGCGTAGGAGGCAATAGTATTTCACAAAACACCAGATTCATTCAGTGCGCGATCGATACTGGGAATCAAAAGCTTTTCAAATTCCCAGAGTTTTTTGTCGACAAACAGCTGGTCTTTGGAGAGTTGTCCTTGCAGTGGCACCCTGACATGGATGATGCGGCATACATCGAACGGCACGTTAAAGACGAGTCCGAACTGCTTCAGTGTGAAGTGTACTGAAGTCTGCAACACGCTCCGGGGGTTGATGAGCAGCTTGGTGGGGTTAAACATGTGCTTCCTGTCCGGCTCTCGGTAGACATGCTCCAGGATGTTCACACCAGGCACACTCCTCCAACGAGGCAGACGAAATCGGCCGCTGTCATCAAACTGAGTTTTGGGGAAGATGTGGTTCTCGATCATGAAGACCCCTGCGTTGGGATGCTGCTGCTGTAAAGTGCCCATTAACTTTTCCAGGTTTGCATGCTTGTAAGGCATAATGATCTCATCAATGTCATTCAGCAGGAGGTACTTTGACTGGTACATGTATCTGTATATGCATTCATTCAGAGTGGTCAGCTGTCCATAATAATGAATGTCCCCATGGTGTAAGTCATAACTCCACCCTGTAGATGGTGTAAGGAACTTGTCTATTGGCCAAGGCACAACCTCCAGCATGCCCTCTTTCCTGTAGTACTTGAGAATTTTCTCAACGTCTGGTCCACAGCTGGTGTTGTAGATGACAACTTTCTGAACCCCTATAAGCTTGTACAACTCCATGGTTTGTGCAAATTGGAGGGCATTATTGTACTCCCCAAAAAGGTTAGATATACATACAGTAAAGTTGTACCTCAACGATTCCTTGACCTCCTGGTTTTGGATTGATAAAAATGTCAAATTGGCGTATAGGTTAGCTGTGATGCTGACATGTGTGGCTTGCTGTAACATTGGACTCATGCACAACACGTCTGAAGTCACAAAAGGAAAGCCAAAGCCGATGCCGAAGCCGAAGCCGTAGCCATCTCTGTGCAAGTGAACTCTTGCCCGTAAAGATGTGCACTGACCCAATGCCCCATCAGCCTTAGCATCAAAGTTAGCATCAGCCTTAGCGTTAGCACATAGGACACAGTAGAGCGGCTGGAGCTCCTGCCTGAAGATGATACTGATCACCTTGATGGCCCCTCCCAGTCTGTGGTCCTTAAAGGCAGACACCATGAGGTGCCTGGATCCTGGGATGGGGGTGATGGTGTCTTTGGACAGTTTAGGCTCAGTTGCAGGGCGTTTGCTGCTCATGAGGTTCACTAGGGTTATCGTGTGCTCCCACCTCAGCATCAGGAGGACGGTTAAGGCACCAATGCCAACCAGCAGCGCGAACTTCCTCTGTATCATGGTTGTTCAGTCTGCTGGGATACAGCATATACAATACGACAGCCAAAGATGACATAGTGAGACACAACATTTCTCCAGAACACTTTCATGGACACACACAGACAGAAACACTCATACATACAGGACAATTATGACATTTACAGACACGCTCACAAGTTTTGTTTAATTGTAACAAGTCAATTTGCCTTTCACTAAAAATAGCACAGCCGGATGTGAAGTTACCCATTGAAATGGCCCATAAATGTCATAATTCCTACTTTCAAAGGTCTTTTCAAACAAGGAATGAATACAATCTTGCTGTACTGTCAGTTGTTCAAAGCCAAGAGCACAAAGTATCAGGCTCTGAGGATAGCCTTGAGCATGTGGGCAATGGAAGACAGCCCAAAAAAACTTAGCTTGTGTTGAAAAAGGTATTATGGAAGCTATAATCATCAACAACAGCGTCAAAGGCTGCACTGAGGTCCAAGGACACTAGGACAGATGTTTTACCTTTATTGGCATTAAAGCCACATTCTGTGAGAAGTGATATCTTTTGCTACTGCGCTCCACCTAAAGTTGCGGGTATGTAGCTCACTTTTACACCACTGTCATGAATACAAATTGTGCTTCAAGATCCCTTGTTGGGTTAGGTTTTTTAAAGTTGCAACCTGTCAAGGCTTCTTGGCGTGACATTGACGAAGACTGATCAATCATTTTGAGTTGAGATGAATTTATTTGGATGCTAGGCTGAGACTCTAATAGCTTGCGTAGGGGTCTAGTTGTTGTCGCGTGATGTGGTGCCATAAATCATTATTTAGCTCTTACGAGAAGTCTTGCGCCCTGTACACCAAAGTTACATAGTGGAATACCAAATGTACCAGGAGTGCTGTTGCAGTGGCACAGATGTTAAGTCAGTGTTCCACCAAAATTACTTTGAAGCAGTTATTTGAAGGTAAAATTGTTGCGTAATGTAACTTTTAGGCCAAATTCACTCTGATTTAATCTTCATGGACATTTTCATTCACAGTGTTTGGCCAGGGGGTCAAAAGGTAGTGGTCACACCACACCACAGCTTCTCAAAGTGGACGGTTTGTGTTCACTGCAGCCTCCATACATTGGTTGCTTTAAGGCACCCCAGAGTCTGGTCACAGTTAAAATACATGCCACATGCAGCATTCTTTTAGAATCTGATTGATTGTTTCAGCCTTTAACCCCATTGTCACAGAGAGAACCTCAAGAGGTTTTGGACTTCCGAGCATGTTAATGTTTATGAATGTAACTTATTTATGTTTGGTCTTGAATTGATCCTTGTGATGTGGGCAGTAGTCTGAACTTGGTGTCCTAGCAATATGAAGTAATTTAATTAGCCCATTGTAACTTCTTTCTGGGCATTCCCAGATGACCAGGGTAGATGGGGGGAGAATGTTATTTTGGGGCATCAAGGGCCGATGGTGGCCTTAAGGGATTGGCTAGTGGCAAATGCATAGCAATGGGTATTGAGGTGCAAAACCACTTTAGAGTGTTTCTTTGAGAGTGATTAGTGTGATTATTCATTTGCGTTGTAAAGTACATTCAGTTTGACTGACACTTGTGTAATTTAAGCTTAAATTTATTGTATTCATATTAGGGCTGGGCAAGTTAACGCGTTAATCTCGCGTTAATTCATCAATTGTTTAAAGCCAATTATTCAAATAATTTTATCGCGCGTTAACGCAGGTTTTACTATTTTGCTCAAAGGCTTTTTGTAAAAGTCTGCAGCGAAACCGGAAACCGATAAACCATAGATATATGTGTCGTTGCGTTGCCGGCCATCTGAGTCGAACTTCCGCACATGGAGGCCAACTTGTCACTTTCAGCTCGCTCACCCATAACATTGTGTTGGTAGCGTACATTTACTTTTTAAATAACCATAGCTTGCTCAATTGTCAACCAATTTTTAAAAGTTTTGGTTGTTATAAACGTCAGCGATGTAGTTATGACGCTGCATACTTATGAATCATTATAATTATAACTATGGGTTTTCATATGAAAATAACATTAAACAGAACAGATAGGTGCAATAAAAACACACATGCCAGTTTAGTTTTAACATTATTTTGTATTTGCTTTGATAACATTGTTTAAGTTGAGATTTACACTGAATATTTTATTTACCTGCTGATGTTAAAAGTGTTTGCACAACACATGTTATGGCACTTTCGTTCATATGGCAGAACATTTAAAATTAAAGTGCACTGTACACTACTTTTGAATTCATTATCGGATTCCGTGTATACAAATGTGATTAATCGTGATTAACGTCAATGCGATAAGTCGTGATTAAAAATGTTAATCGTTGCCCAGCCCTAAAAAATAGCCTATTAATAAAGGTAGGCTACAGTTAAACAATACACCTTTAACTACTATGCTGTGCGAAACCATGCTGTGTCAAGTACTAGCCTATTATAATGCTATAACATACCGCAATAATTACTATAGCCTCGTGATTTACTTCTGTGGCTCTCTCTTTACAGTCACCAAGCAGAGTTACCCCAGTCCCTGGTTGAAATAGAAGGGGTGCTATTGCCTCTAATGATTGCTGGTGATCCAGCATATCCACTCTTGCCCTGGCTGATGAAGAGGTTCATTGGACCCAACCTGTCTGCGGAAAAACAGCTTTTTAATAATCAGCTCAACAAGGTGCGTGTACGGGTGGAGCACGCTTTTGGAAATTTGAAAGCAAGGTGGCGCATCCTCTCCAAAAGATCAGACATTCATTACAGGTTCATGCCAACTGTTGTGGTTGGGTGTTGTGTGCTACACAACATGTGTGAAAATAACAAAACTGTAGGCCTCAGTTATAGTTAATGGTAAACTGAAATCTATTGTTTGGCTTATAAAGGCTGAATCCCATTTCACCCCCTACCCCTTCGTCTTTCCCCTTCCCCTCCGTTTTGCGCGTTCATGTCTAGGGGTAGTGCTATCCCAATTCACGTTAAGACAGAGTGGTAGGGGAAAGGGAAGCGCTTTCTACCCCTCCAAACGGACATTTTCCGAGGGCACACTTCAAACGGAGGGGTAGGCTGATTTCCCTCAATGCATTGCGAACCGGTGATCATTAAAGAAGAAACATCGCGAGTCCATTTAAAAATGTCGGAAACAGCAGGGAAAGCATCACACAAATGAAAGTATTTTCTTTGTAATTCATGATTTTAAAACTTGTTTGATGAAATGTTGCATTGTGTAAATAACAGCTGCAGGCGCCATGTTTGTTTATGTCTGGTGAGTGACAGCTGTCGCTCTCCGGTTACGTAACAGCTGACGCTTCGTACTGATGACGTACGTAATTGTTGAAGGGCTATCCCATTTCGAAAGGCTAGCGTTCCCTACCCCTACGTTATGGCTCCGTTTGAAAAAGCGAGGGCAAAGGGGTAGGAGTAAGGGTAGGGGTAGAGATTAGAAATGGGATTGGGCCTTATAAAGTCCACTGGCTCTGTTTGCTCGTGTTTTGCCTCTGGTAGGGGGTTTCTCCCTGGACAGGGCTTAGTGTCTTTTGGCAGATGGCTCTGGCTTCCTGTAATAAATTAAGTTAAGGTCTATGACCCCCTATCAAATGCCAGCTGTGCAGTAAGGTTTGGGACAGCCCTACCCCTCCACGTGAACGCGCAAAACGGAGGGGAAGGGGAAAGGCGAAGGGCTAAGGGGTGAAATGGGATTCAGCCTAAGAAAGGTGGTAGGTGGTGGGTCAGAACGTTATGGGTATGAAGGTGGAAATGGAGAGATGCTCCTTTGCATGTTTACGCTCGTTAGGACCTCATACGCACGAGCCTGCCTTTCAGCAGCTTCAGCACACCTTTCAAAACATTTCACAGCCTGATGCAATGCTCCAGAATAGATTGCAGTGCCTGCTGCTCCTTCTGATACTGTTGTTCGTGCTGTCTCAGGTAATTGTCGAATGTGCTTTGAATTAAGTTTCTAAGTTAAGCGGTTCGAGCTGAAAAAAGCGCAAAAACACCATACAGGGCATTTCATGCACTCTAACAAGAATAAGAAGCCACGTAGGAATTACAATACAGGGCATATCATGCAGTGTTATAAATCCCCACTACCCCCACTGAAAATATCTAAGTACCCACTGAATAAAGCAGGGTAAATAGGAGAAGAGGGATGGTTAAAGTTAATTTCTTTTGAATGTGTGCAAGCTACACAGGAAGCTGCAGCAATATGAATGAATAAATAGTAATCTGTGTTGCCAGATCGGGCAAGAGTTTGTTGCTTAGACAGAGACAGTTCTCAAAGGAGGTACATTTTATATATATTAGAAGAAAAAAACATAAAACATTACTTTTAAACGAGCTGTCAAACCATCCCTCTTCTCCTTCTCATTCCCCTGCCATATTCACACATTACCCCCCACTCTAGGGAGACCCGTTGCAGAGATAATACAACTGTGTGAATAAGGGAGTGTGGGATTATTTTATAAATGGGGACATTTTTTAAATATAAATATTTAATTTTATTTTGTGGCAATTATATAAATACACATCACAAGAGGCAAAGTCTGTGAGCTGGGGAGCAGTGATCGGGGTTAGGTGCCTTGCTCAAGGGCACTTCAGCCGTGGATGTGCACATGGGAGAGCAGTGGTCTAACCTGTGTTGTTTATTCAGCACAACCTCGCACCTCAACTTCTGAGTGATCACTCTAAACCTTAAGCAGCGCATGATGCACTTCACTTTTGATTGTATCATTTGATTTGATTATTTTATGCTCCGAGGACAACCTCAGCTTTGTTACACTGTAATAAAGATTCATCAGTATTGCAACTACTCCAGTCTAAGTCTAAATGTGCAGATCCATACAAGCGATCTGGGCGACGCGATCTGGGCGACCCCATGCATTTCAACGGGAGCCAGCTCCATTGTGACGTAAACCAGCGATCTGAGCGACGCGCCTGATGAAAATTCGAACATGCTCAAACTTATGCAAATGAGGAGCGATATTTCACCGGCAGTGGCCAACATTTCAGAGAAAGAACACGCCCACTCAAAGCAATGGAATTTGATCGCGTCGCTCAGATCGCTTGTATGGATTTGCACCGTAAGAGGTTGAGTCAGGACATCTGAACAATGTTTCACCGGAACAATTATTTGAAACGAGCCGTGTTAGCCCTACCACTTCCTGAAAGCACCTCACACACACACACACCCACATACACACACTCACATCCACTGCCTGTCTGAGCCTGATACGACCTATTGTTTACAGTGAGGTGCTGGCCTGTGTGTGTTTGTGTGTGTGTGTGTGAGGTGCTGGGCTGTCGCCCCCTGCCTGTTGTGCCTCCCTGTCATAGGGAATATCTTTGGCATTTATATGATGGCTCAGATCCCAGCTCACTTCCCAGCAAACACTGTGACACAGCGGCGATGAATAGGACTGGTTAAGCAAGTGTGTTTAGTATGGGGCGCCGTTTGTTAAATGATGCACGTTCTAAAATCCTGCTCAGTTTTGGCACATTTAGCATTATAATATGGGAAAAATAGCACGACAATATTCAAATGACATTTTTGAAACATTTAGAGAGAAATTCATGGAAATTCATGGCAATTTTAAATGTTAAATTTAAATGTAAATGTTAAATGTAAATATAAATGTTAATGTTTGATGTGATATATAAATGTTAAATATAAGTGTTAAATGTAAATACTAATTATAAAACAATTGGGTTCTAGCGCGTAATTTAGCTGTTTCTGATTGGTCGAGAGACGTTCCATGCTTTAGGTTATTCGTCAACATACCTACAGTTACGGGACTTTTCACAGCTAAAAATAAATCACTCCGCGATGAAACATTCGCATTGATGATAACCTTTAATTCAAAGTTTTTAAAATTCCAAACCAAGACGTGGACAATGGAACTATTTTTTGTTGCGGAGAAACAATGGCGAAATAAACCATTTTTAATCAATAACTTCGTGTTGAAATGTTCATTTGTTGACAGTAGAATTGTTTTATAAAAGCAATATAGCACTCGTGGGAGTGGGGTAGGTAAGGGATAATCCCACATCAAAATCAAAAGCTTCTCAAATTCCCAGAGCTTCTTGTCGACAAACAGGTGATCTTTGAAGAGTTGTCCTTGCAGAGGCACCCTGACATGGATGATACGGCATACATCGAACGGGACGTTAAAGATGATTCCGAACTGCTTCAGTGTAGAGTGTACTGAAGTCTGCTCCACGCTCCGGGGGTTAATAAGCAGCTTGGTAGGGTTAAACACGTGCTTGTCCGGCTCTCGGTAGACATGCTCCAGAATGTTCACACCAGGCACACTCCTCCACCGAGGGAGACGAAATCGGCCGCTGTCATCGAACTGCGTTTTGGGGAAGATGTGGTTCTCGATCATGAAGACCCCTGCGTTGGGATGCTGCTGCTGTAAAATGCCCATTAACTTCTCCAGGTTGGCATGCTTGTAAGGCATAATGATCTCATCAATGTCATTCAGCAGGAGGTACTTTGACTGGTACATGTATCTGCATTCATTCAGAGTGGTCAGCTGTCCATAATAATGAATGTCCCCATGGTGTAAATCATATCTCCACCCATTAGAGGGCGTTAGGAACTTGTCTATTTGCCAAGGCACAACCTCCAGCATGCCCTCTTTCCAGTCTGGTCTGAAGCGCTTTTAAAGGCCCAGACCTAGCGCGACTCCAAGCACCTGCGCCCAGCTCACCTATAAGAATCAGATGCAGCACACAGACAGGAGGAGGAGCCAGGCAAAGCCGTAAAAAAGTAAACAGGGTCAGGGAAAATGGTAAGATAACACAGCAGTTAGAGCTTAATCTATACTTGATATAACACATTGCCAGCATCATATCAATGGGTGATATAGGTGAGATAGACTGCTAGATAATGGCATGGGCTTGGGTCGACCAGCGCCAGGAGGAGACCTGCTATTGGTGGACTGCCTGTGTGCACTGAGGAGGAGGAGGAGGAGGAGGAAGAGGAGTAAGGAGAGGAGGAGGAAGAACAAAAAGAGACAGAGGATGAAGAGGTGATGGAGAGAGAGCAGGGGTAGAAGAGCGGAGAGGAGGAGACAGAGAGAGAGAAAGAAGATGAAGAGAAGGAAGAGAGGGAGACAAGAGGAGGAAGAACATGTTTTTAGCTTTGGCTCTCTAGTAAACCCACTGATCAAAACACAGGCTTGCTTCAGAAGAGCCACACTCTCTATACACTCTCATTACACACACACACACACACACACACACACACACACACACGTAACACTGAACACATGACTGTCTAACACTGCGATACCCTCTTCAGACACACATTGAAAGCACACCAGCCTGGCAATACTATATTACAGCACTAATATTATTGTATGTGTGTGTGTGTGTGCAGACCAGCCTGGCAACACTATATTACTGCACTAATAGTATTAGCAGCAGTGGTATTATTTTGGTAATGTTTTAAAACCTAACAATCAAAACAACTTTACATAATAATGTCACCTGTCAACAAAAAGTCTTATCAAGGACTTACCTCACGAAATTATCACGTTAATTACCTCACATTAGCCTCCGTTACCAAGCTTTCAGTTAGGTCTATACATCCATTACATGTTTAACATCAACATCGACATTTCATGCAAACCAAATGTAAAAAATATCGATGTCTAAGAGTATACTACTGATAGCTAATGCTTAAAAGGGTGAAAACGGTTTAAAATGCTGTTATTTCATCAACTTAGCAGTAATTGTTATTGACGCGCAGTTGAAATGAACGGGGCTCCGTTGGAACTTGGGAACTTTTGGCGTTTCCATAACCCGGAAGTGTCGTCCGCCATTTTTTACAATGGGAGTCAATGGAAGTGTCGCAACTCTGTTCTCTATCGCTCTGTTCCGTTTTCCCTACCTACCGTACCTACCATCCTTAGTGTGAGTATGTAGGGTGTTCCGTTTTCCGATTTCCCATTTCCGCGTCGAAAAGAAGTATACCCAAAGGACCCGTATCTGTACTCATAACGGTCAAAACGCTGAGTGTGGAAGCAGGGTACACTGTCCATTCTCAACGGCCGCCATCTTGTCAACGTAGCGGAAGAGGCGGACCCAGGCAGAGCCGCTCAGCTCGAAAAAGACGAACGCGGGGCTTGTCGCGATCGTAATTTCCGGTAAGTGCACCACGGAGTATTAGATTTGGAGCAGCACTCACCTGCTGAGAATCTGCGTACCTAGTGAGTGTGTACTGTGTACTGCGTATAAGTATAGGTACGGTAGGTACGGTAGGTAGGGAAAATGGAACATAGCGTATGGCTCTGGACCGAATGCGTACCAAACGTTGCTGATTGGTTAAGGGAACTCCAATGATTTTAAACCTCAAGCTAAGCACCTGCCCATCTCGGAAACGAAAATGCATGGGGTTTTGCCAGACTGACTGACGGAAAGAAATGGAGTCACAGGCTGGTAATGACCAGGCTAGTGAAAAGGTAGTAGTCACATCACACCACAGCTTCTCAAAGTGGACTGTTTGTGTTCACAGCAACCCCCATACATTGGTTGCTATTAGGCACCCCAGAGTCTGGTCATAGTTAACCCTCCTATTATGTTTGGGGTCAATTTGACCCAATTAAATGTTTAACATCTCTAAATTAATGATTGACATAATGTTTTTTGCTTCATATTTAATGACTTTTGCTAATTAAATGGGGACAACTGGGTAAACACAAAATTATCATGATGATATGTGTTCAATGCCCTGTACGCATGCAATTTGACCCCAGGCTGTTTTAATTTTATTAACACTCTAAGGTCCAAGGCCTTTTAGACTTTTCTAAGTTGTCTGACATGCCTTGATGTTTTTGTACATTTTGCTTAACTTAAAACATTGATGCACAAATGGAATATATGATTCTATTCTAGACGACCTCAGCAATAATATCATGTTAAGGAATGTAGTAAAAAAAAAGTTTAATTTAAATCAAATGTAAACATACCCTTGGAAAATCCTTGTTTCAGAGGTGCTCAGACTTTGTACATAAACACATTGTAAAGATTTATTCACAAGACTTTTTATTTCTGAGCCTTGTAAACATAGGTGTTGGCTAAACACATGTTAGTTTAGCATTCAGAAAGTATGTCTTGTTTCACTACCACATATTTATAATTTCAGAGTGTCCTGTACCATTCCTAAATCTGTGCCCCTACAAATGCATATTGATGAGTTGGTGTGAACAAACCTGTGACACCTCTCGCAAAGACAAAGGCCATATCCTAATGGCCCTAGAATGTCTTTGTGGCCCAAACCCCCCGGAGTGAATCTTGCCACATCATGACCCAATGGAGATAACTGAATCACCATCTCCTTATCATATGAATAGCTGTCATTTGCTAATGGGTGGGTCCTTAGCAGCAGAAACCCCACTCAGATACTAGAAAGTGCAACACATCAGTTCTATTCCCCTGACAAAGTGTTTATTTATTTTAAAATTTTGAACTGTATATATTATAAAAGAAAAGGGTTCAATGTTTCCGTGGTTGTTCTTTTTATGTCTCTAAGACGAAAACTCGCAGAGCTTTACATTTTTTTTGACAAAAAAATAAAAATATCCCGTACGAGGGATATAGACCTTAGACAGTTAAATATATAAGAAATATCATCTTTTTTCATCAAATTGTTACTATTCTTGATAACAGAAATAGGCTTTCATTCGAAAAGTTATAGATAACAACAATATTTACTTATAAATAATATGAAGCCATAAAAACACCAGAAATACCAATTTTAGGTCAATCACTGAGATTTTATGGTGATCTGCCTATTTCTCCATAGTCACATAACATCTATTTTGGATGTATAAGGGGGATGGGTGGGGTATTCTTTTATTTTTAAGGGCTATTAAGGTAGTAACCAAACATACCTAAAGTACCTGATTGTCACGACTTGGGACCTCCGGGTGTCACAAGTTGGGACCTCCGAGCCTCTAGGTGCCGCAAACTAGAAAGGCTTGTGGTGTGGTTCTGTTTGTACATGTGCTTTCTATGTTTGTTATGTTTTCACATGTGCTTTTGTTTTCCTTGTGTTCCCTCACCTGTTTCCCTTTATGTGCCCTCACCTGTTTTGCATTGTCACAATTAGCCAGGAGATAAATACCTGGCTAGTTTCCTTGACACGTATCGGGTCGTTAGGTTGTTTTTGTCCCCATGTTTTTTGGTCGTGCTCTCAAGCACATAGTCTTCGTGAGTCTTTGTACAAGACAGGCAGCCCTCAAATGCACTGAGGTGCCTCCAGTTTTAGCTAGTTCCGGGTTGGTGTCTTGCTGCAGCTCTCAAGCTGCTTTTTGGCTTCGTGAAGCTCCCCTCAGGTAGCTATCGTTCAGGCTCGCCTGAAAGCTACATTTGGTATATTATTTAGTTTATGCCTTTTGCCCTTTTGCTGATCTTTTGTGTTATTGGAGTATCTTTTGTGTTTTTGAAAATAAAACGAAACTACGTTCAAAACGACATCCTGCAACTGGGTCCTCTTAATATGTCACCTGGCTAAGATCTGGTTCACAAACCCAGCAACTCGGGTTCAATTCCTGAGAAAAGCCTGTAACTGATAAATAAACCTGGGTAAAAAATAGAATATATAAATATTTTGAGGTATAAATTGCTGGGGTAAAATTGATGAGGAATCGTGATGTCCTTATTAAATAAAAGGACTACACGGACACTGTAAATGTAAGTTTATAAATAAATAAGCACTTAACTGAATCGCGTTGATATAGCCCTAGTGGAATAGAATGGACACATCTTCATCCTGTAACACTATCTCCACCTCTGCACCAGTGAAGTTAGATTTATGTTTACTCGACTGTTGCTCACTTTGTGCTTTGACATGACTAGCTTTCGAGTTGCTTCCGCATGGATTCGGTCAATTCCGACTGCACACGTGACTACAATTGCGTGCCCTTATAAGGATCTGGCAGGTATTGTATTGTATTCAGACTGCACACGTGACTACAATTGCGTGCCCTTATAAGGATCTGGCAGAGCGTGTATGTATGCAAATTCAGGTGCACGAGAATGCGCATTACATTTTTGAATTCTTTTCCGAGGGAACACAGCTGAGAACACTTCAGCAGCATAAGAACACATTTTTAGGCGTTCATAAATCTGGTGGACATCTTTTTCTTAAGTTGGTTTTCCGAAGTCCAGTTTCAGAAAAAACTTCAGAAAATGTTAGAGAATGAGGCCCAATGTTATTTGGGGCACCAAGGCAGATGGTGGCCTTAGGGGATTGGCTCATGGAAAATGCAAAGGGTCTTGAGGTGCAAAACCGCTTTAGAGTGTGCGCGCCTTTTCTTACTTCTTCTGATCTTTCTGCAGCTGCTGCTTCTCCTTTCTTTGAGTGTGATGATCCTCTCTTCCCCTGCACTCTTATTCTTTCATTCTGTCTGTCTCTCCTTCACCATTTCTCTCACACCGTTCATTTCAGGTTTGGTTATTCATCTCAGGTTATGTTATTTTTTATCCCATGCATTCAGGTTTATTGGGTCATTTAAGGGAACTTCTAATTGGCATCCAACCTATGTATAACCTTGCTATTTTCTACAGTTGACTTATTCACTTGGGTTGTAAAGTTCATTCAGTTCGACTGACACTTGTAACATCTAAGCTTACATGTATTGTATTCATACAGTCGAATGTCCAGCCACGCCCCCGTTCAGAGATCTGTTTCCCACTAGATCTATGCAAATAATATTCTTCTTGTCCCTCCCATCAAGCTCCTCCCCTTCCAAGCCAGAAAAGAGACGGCAAGTTGACTTTGAAATAACAGAAATAAAAAAAACTGCACTGAAAAAGGCTGACATAAGGAAACAAAAACACATTTTTTTAGGGATTCATCCTATGCCCATTTTACCACAAATTGACATGGTCCCTCTGGTTCTCAATGAAATTTATCCATGATTAATTATTGAGTCATGGGTTTCACTTCCTTATCCTCATTTCAGATAAAACATTATTCAGGAGTTCCAGCCACCGTAGATTACGTGGCAAACATTAGCAAATGGGTAGATGGATCAAAATCAATCTCAGATACAGGCTATTTGGAGTTGAGATATTGGTACGCTTTAAAGGTCTTTGCCTCATGCATTCAGGTATGAACAATACAGGAAATGATGCATAATACGACCACACAGAGATATTTATAATTCCAATTGTCTGGCTATCTGGTTATCGAGACCTTTTGTTTGATCATCCCCTTAAAAAAAGCGTGTATTTTCAATTGCCACACAGTTTGAGTAGAGTTCAGTTTAGAGTTAATCATGGCTTCATGGTTAGTGCTTCTCTCGACTCCTAAAGCTCTTTGCGTACATGATGAGGAAACTCACCTCAGAGACGGCAAAGAAATCTCCTTTCCTGGATCGGAGGGCGCTGGACTGGAGAAATAATAAACTTTGACTTTAATCAAGTTTGTATGTGTGTTAATCATATGCCTTTGTTTGCTGAAACATGACTTTTCTGTTTCTGTTTCCTTCCTGTTCCGTGCTGACGGTTTTTACTTAACGGTTGTTGCTTTAATTCACCTTCTCTGTGTGTGTGTGTGTGTGTGTGTGTCTAAGCAGGATGTGGGTGAGCTTGTACCTCTCTCGCAGGATGTGGGTGAGCCCGACATCCAGTGGCGGTGCCAGAGATTTTTTTCTGGTGGTGCTATGGGGGTGCTCGGCGTTTTACTGAGGGTGCTATGAAATTAGGGTGATAGCATATGAGTCTCATTTTTCTCTACTACAACACCTCCCCACCATATCGTCACATATGTTTACACGTTTGATCTCTAACGCGTCTTTGGGGTAGCCTACATAAAAAGCGCCATTCAAATCGATCGTATTATTATTATCATTAGGCTACTTCTGACGGACGCGCACAAAGCCGCGTTCATCTCCGACGGTCAAAATGGATGCAACATGTTATAGATAACGTAATCCCAAATACTTCACTTGCTTCAGTATGTGGATTAAAGTTTGCGCCAGATGGCTACCAGGTCACCACTACCATGTGCAACAAATTAAACTAAACATACCAAGTTCAATACACTTCTAACTAAAGACGGCAGATTAGAATATTAGATAGAATTAACTTAAACAGGCAAAGAGTCAGAAATGCTTTCAAAAAGTGTATATTATTTTAGGTCACAATCAATAAAAACATGAATGAAACCAAACAGTAGGCACTCAAAACCACAATAATAAGAGATCAAAAAGTGCACACAAAACTATGCTTAAAACATCCCTTAATTGTTTCCTAATCATTTCTGCCATTACATTGATGATCTCATTCTGCACGTCATGGTGCACATACTTTGCATTTGACGGGTTGTTATCTAACTTTTTCTGAACGGTTTTATCAAATTTTCCAATTACAGATAGCAATTCGCGGACATTACCCCTGTTTGCTGAATCCTCATCTTCAATGTGGCCTCGCTGTGAGATCCCCTGACAAGCAGTGTAGCGCAAGCTTTCCACAACATTTTTGAAATATTGGTCTTTTCGGACCATCCTGGGCGTTCATGCTTAAGTCACCCAGGGTGCTAGAAGCATGGCTAGCAGCGCCCTCAGTAGAAGGGATGACTTGGACCAGGACAGAATCCAATACCTCTTGCATTTTTTCTTCCTCTTGAACATCTTCTTCAACTCGAGGAAATTTGCGGATCAAATAGGCTACCGATCCATTTTCGTGATTTTGTGAACGCTTGACTTAGAATTGACCGATCGCGAGGATTACTGTTACTTAGCCTACTACTCATTGAACAATCACGTTCACGCGCAACGTGTCTGTGTCGTGCTACGTGAACAATCTGTTTATTTCAATCTGTTATTTTCTTTTTTTAATTCAAATATTATTATCACACAATACATTTTATTAAGAACTCAGAATGAAATTAAATAATAATAATAGGCCTAAATAAACCATTATTTTCTTGGGGGTGCTATGGGGGTGCTATGGCCAATCTAGGGGGTGCTCATGTGCATATTCAAATTCATTTTAAAAGAAACTTGTAATACAGTTACTTTTAATTAATACTTTTACCATGCAAAGTTTTATTGTGGTTGTCACGACTTGACACCCTGTGTCACCAGTTGGGACCTCCGGGCCTCTAGAGGCCGCCAACTCGAGTTCTACTTGTGTGCCCATGTGCTTTTGTGTTTGTTTGCCTGTACATGTGCTTTTGGTTTACTTCCTGTGTCTTGTCATTGTGTTTCCTGACATGTGCTCCCTTGTTGTCTCTCCTTCCCTCACCTGTTCCCAATATCACCCTGTTTGTTAGTTTGATTTGTTTCACCTGTCCCCTGTGCTATTTTAAGTTCAGTGTTTCCTGTGTCCTTTGTCGGGTCGTTGTCCAACGTCAGTCCAAGTCTTGTGTTCCCAGTTTCGAGTAGCATGGTGAGAGATTTTGTTAAATGTATTCCTTCTCTGCCTAGCTTCCTTGTTGTGTCTCTTTGCCGTTTTTTCGAGTCTTGCCATTTTTTAGTGATGGCGAAATGAAGCTTCATGAGCCCTCGAAGCTTTTCAGCAAGACGTGTTGAAAAAAGGTTCACTACTCGAAGCGTCGTTCGCTCTCTAGTGACACCTGCAGGTCAATAAAAATACGGTGTAAGAAAGATTTTCTCGGGATAGTGAATTTGTTAAATTTGTTGTGGTGCGCAAGGCCTGCTAAGATAACATGCACACAAACGTATGGTGGAAGAAAACGTTTCTCCATTAATTCAAATTTCATAGTAGGCGAATACAAGTACAATAAAGGCTTTATTTTTGTATTCTTTGTTCTAATGATAGTTCGATCTGTAAATCAAGGATTACATGGTGGCACAACGGTAAGCGACGTCGGCTGGAACGGTGGACTGTTTAGTTTCGAGTCCTGACCAAAGCGAATTTTAAACGGTGCTTTACATAAAAAAAAAAGCCTGTAAATTATCTTTACTCTCTATGCCGTTGGAACATAGTGAACGTGCTTTTGGAATACTGGTCAGTACTTTTGTAAAACCAATTAGTGCTTCTGGACAACTGGTCAGTGCAGGGCACTGAAAAGGGGGAGAAAGTGCTTTGTGCAACTGGATCAAGTTCTTTCTCTTTCTAACTGGCTCTATAACTCTAGGCCTATCTCAAATATTCTATACTACCAACAACACCAAACAATCTAAATCTCCAACTATCGCTTATTCTCCAACCATTGACAATAACTACCACGAATACAAGATGAGTTTTGGGCCGTCGTATAGTCGAAGCGTCCCGAGAAAAGTGAACGAACGAACCACTTGGTGAAGCACTTGATTCAAATGAGGCTTCAGACGTCGTCGGTGACGTCATCTCGGCAAAACGATACAAGCCTCGATACGCGCTCCGGTGAGGTAGTGCTTCATTTTCGCGACACAAGCTCCGAAGCCTCGGCTTCATTTGTAACATCACTACCATTTTTGATCCTCTGAGTTTTTGCTTTGGATCTTCTGTGCGTTAACCTTTTTGGAAATAAAGCCTGAGTTCAACTGTATCTGGTCTGCCATTGGATCCTTTCCTGCCTAAACCCTGACAGAACGACCCGACCAAGATGGACCCAGCAGACCGGATACTTTTTGACCCAGATTGCAGAGTTTTTGACTGCGAGGCCAATAAGGCCTTACATTTGCTCCCGTGGGAACTTTTCTGGGACAATAGCTCATCAAGTGAGGAGGACCCGGACCCAGATGATCAACTCACAGAAGGTGCGTTTATTGATGGGGGTCCTATCCTAGGTGATCGCTTTTTTGAGAAGCCTGTAGTCAGAGGCGACTACACTGACTTTACCTATGGGGACAGTTCAGATGAGGAGGAGGAACTGTTCTCATCTCTGCTTGAGCCCGGACCCAGACGGGACTCACTGTATGCGGGCAGTCGGTTGGCTTTCAGGCACACCCCGCTCAAGACGCCACCTCAGGTCTCGTTCCCTTCCGTTCCTACGGTCCACTGTGAGCCCGGTGGGTGGGTGGATCGGGGGGGATTATTTCATGCGTGACCAGTACTTTGTATATACAGATGAGTTGGTAATGGCGCTCACCCTCTCCTGCACCTCCTGCTTCTGCCCAGGCATCTCCAGCTCCAGCAACCCGGCCTACCCCTGCACCTCGCAGGGCCCTAGCTCCAGCTCCAGCAACCCGGCCTACCCCTGCACCTCGCAGGGCTCTAGCTCCAGCTCCAGCAACCCGGCCTACCCCTGCACCTCGCAGAGCTTTTGCTCTAGCCCCAGAGCCATTCCATGCCCCTGTCCGCAGTGTCCCGACTGCCCCTGTCTCCAGTGCCCTGACTGCCCCTGTCTCCGGTGCCCCGACTGCCCCGGTCTCCGGTGCCCTGACTGCCCCGGTCTCCGGTGCCCTGACTGCCCCGGTCTCCGGTGCCCTGACTGCCCCGGTCTCCGGTGCCCTGACTGCCCCGGTCTCCGGTGCCCTGACTGCCCCGGTCTCCGGTGCCCTGACTGCCCCGGTCTCCGGTGCCCTGACTGCCCCGGTCTCCAGTGCCCATGTCTCCTGTGCCCCTGTCCCAGGTTCTCTTGCCCTTGTCCCAGGTGTCCCTATCCCGGGCACCTGTGTCCCTGTCCCAGGTTCTCCTGCCCCTGTCCCGAGCGCCCCTGTCTCGAGCCCCCCAGGCACCCCTGTCCAGCCACCAGATACTCTGCCCTTGCTTGGCCGGAAAACCGGCAAGCCACCAGACAGTCTGCCTCTGCTTGGTCACCGAACCGGCCGGCCACCGGATGGTCTACCCCTGCTTGGCCGCCCACCCGGTCGACCACCAGACTCTCCACCCCTCTTCTGCCGCCCACCCGGCTGGCCGCCGGACCCTTCCCTGATCAGCCTGGTCCCTGCCTGCCCACCGTCCTTGCCCTGGACCCCCTCCACCCACCCTATGTGGACCTTTTGATTGACTTTGGGCCGTCTGGGATCCGGCCCTTAGAGGGGGGGTACTGTCACGACTTGACACCCTGTGTCACCAGTTGGGACCTCCGGGCCTCTAGAGGCCGCCAACTCGAGTTCTACTTGTGTGCCCATGTGCTTTTGTGTTTGTTTGCCTGTACATGTGCTTTTGGTTTACTTCCTGTGTCTTGTCATTGTGTTTCCTGACATGTGCTCCCTTGTTGTCTCTCCTTCCCTCACCTGTTCCCAATATCACCCTGTTTGTTAGTTTGATTTGTTTCACCTGTCCCCTGTGCTATTTTAAGTTCAGTGTTTCCTGTGTCCTTTGTCGGGTCGTTGTCCAACGTCAGTCCAAGTCTTGTGTTCCCAGTTTCGAGTAGCATGGTGAAAGATTTTGTTAAATGTATTCCTTCTCTGCCTAGCTTCCTTGTTGTGTCTCTTTGCCGTTTTTTCGAGTCTTGCCATTTTTGATCCTCTGAGTTTTTGCTTTGGATCTTCTGTGCGTTAACCTTTTTGGAAATAAAGCCTGAGTTCAACTGTATCTGGTCTGCCATTGGATCCTTTCCTGCCTAAACCCTGACAGTGGTATGAGTAAAGGATAAAAATTAAGCCTATTTGGGTGTATTTTAGGCATATTCGATTAGTGAAAAGCTCATTTGCATATTAAAAGAAAAACTTGTAATACAAAACATTTTACTTTTCATGGGTACTTTCATTGTGTTAAGTTTTATTTTGATTGATAGGAGTAAAGGGAAAAAAATACATTTTTGGGGTGTATTGTAGCCTGGCATTATTAGCACACATATCGGATTGATGAGAATTAAACATATTTCCTCAAATAGGATTTCTTAGGACTTTGAGTATGTTGTTCTGGACACCTCATTGAAATGATCTATGCTGAAAAAAAATATTTTACAATTAGTTCTATTTTTGGCTCCAAAATGGGTCCAAAAAGTTTTTTAGTTTTTATTTGGCTTGTTTTTTAGGAAGCATTGGTATTTCACAACACACCTGATTCATTTAGTACGCGATCAATACTTGGAATCAAAAGCTCCTCAAATTCCCAGAGTTTCTTGTCGACGAAAAGCTGGTCTTTGGAGAGTTGGGCTTGGTTTGGCTTCCTGACATGGATGAGGCGGCATATATTGAAAGGGACGTCAAATACGAGTCCGAACTGCTTCAGCGTGTTGTGTACTGAAGTCTGCTCCACGCTCCGGGGGTTGATGATCAGCTTCCTGTTGTTAAACACATCCTTCCTGTCCGGTTCTCGGTAGACATGCTCCAGGATGTTCACACCAGGCACACTCCTCCACCGAGAAAGACGAAATCTGCCGCTGTCATCGAACTGCGTTTTGGGGAAGATGTGGTTCTCAAATCTGAAGACCCCTGCGTTGGGATGCTGCTGCTGTAAAGTGCCCATTAACTTCTCCAGGTTGGCATGCTTGTAAGGCATAATGACCTCATCCTGGTCATTCAGCAGGAGGTACTTTGACTGGTACATGTTTCTGTATATGCATTCATTCAGAGTGGTCAGCTGTCCATAATAATGAATGTCCCCATGGTGTAAGTCATATTTCCACCCAGTAGAGGGCGTTAGGAACTTATCTATTGGCCAAGGCACAACTTCCAGCATGCCCTCTTTCCTGTAGTACTTGAGAATTTTCTCAACGTCTGGTCCACAGCTGGTGTTGTAGATGACAACCCTCTGAACCCCTATAAGCTTGTACACCTCCATGGTTTGTGCAAACTGGAGGGCATTATTGTACTCCCCAAAAAGGTTAGATATGCATACAGTAAAGTTGTACTTAAATGATTCATTGACCTCCAGGTTTTGGATTGATAAAAATGTCAATTTGGCCAATGGGTTAGCTGTGATGCTGACACGTGTGGCTTGCTGTAATGCTGGACTCAAGCACAACACGTCTGAAGTCACAAAAGGAAAGCCGAAGTCATCACTGTGCACGTCAACTTTTGCCTGAAAAGATGTGCACTGACCCAGAGGCCTATCAGCCTTAGCATCAGCCTTATCCTTAGCGTTAGCACATAGGACACAGTAGAGCGGCTGCAGCTCCTGCCTGCAGATGATGCTGATCACCCTGATGGCCCCACCCAGTCTGTGGTCCTTAAAGGCAGACACCATGAGGTGCCTGGAGCCTGGGATGAGGGTGATGGTGTCCGGGGGCAGTTCAGGCTCAGCTGAAGGTCGTTTGCTGCTCATGAGGTTCACTAGGGTTGTTGTGTGCTCCCACCTCAGCATCAGGAGGACGGTCAAGGCAGCGATGCCAACCAGCAGCGCAAGCTTCCTCTGCATCATGGGTGCTCAGTCCGCTGGGATACAGCATCTGCAATCTGCACAGCCAAATATGACATGGTGAGACACAACATTACTCAAGAACACTTTCTTGTACACACACAGACAGAAACACATTCACATACAGGCAAATGTTTTCATTTACAGACACACTCACAAGTTTTGTCGAATTTTAACAAGTCAGCAAGCGCCATTTAAAAAAAAAACTTTGCTTGTGATGAAAAAGATACTATGCAAGATACTATGATCAACAACAGTGTCAAAGGCTGCACTGAGGTTCAATAACACTAGGACTGACTGTTTTACCTGTATTGGCATTAAAGCCACCATTTGAGAGAATTTATAATTTTTGCTACTGCGCTCCCCCTAAAGTTGTGGAGTGTAGTTCACTTTTACACCATTGTCATGAATACAAATCGCTCTTCAAGACCCCCTTATGGACAGTGTACAAATGTATTTGTTGACAAGCTGAAGGACATGGAACTGGCAAAGATAACGGTAAGTCAAAGAAGCATGTAGGTACACAAGGTATAGAAATATCAATTGATTTTACACAAATATGACTGCATAATTGTATTTATTGTGACGTTGGAGATAAACGCTAACACAACCAAAAGAAAAAACACAAAAAAGAAGGACAGATTTTAAATTTGCTGAAATATTGCTCACATTTTCAGCCCAAATACAAGTGCATCTTAAAATAATTGAATATTGTGGAAAAGGTAATTTTTCTTTTTTTTTTCTTTTCAAAATATTCTGAGATGCTGGATTTTTGATTTCCATGAGCTGTAAGCGGTAATCATCAAGATTAAAACAAAAAAAACCTTGAAACATGCCACTTCATGTGTAATGATTCTAGAATTAATCTTTTCCACGATATAATAAAAAAACATTTTTGGTGCACTTGTACATTGTTTTCTAATAATTTGAATGTGGAGTATGTGTAATCTAATTAAATGTTGTTGGGTTAGGTTCAAGGTTGCAACCTTTCAAGGCTTCTTGGCGTGAGATTGACAAAGACTGAGATTACTTTTTTGGATGCTAGGCTGAGACAGGAGAGGTCGATAAAATCTGGTCTAGTTGTTGTTGCGTGAGGTGGTGCCATAAAGCATTATGTAGCTCTTGCGAGAAAGGTAGTGGTCACCCCACAGCTTCTCAAAGTGGACTGTTTGTGTTCACAGCAACCCCCATACATTGGTTGCTATTAGGCACCCCAGAGTCTGGTCACAGTTAACCCTCCTATTATGTTTGGGGTCATTTTTGACCCCATTCAATGTTTAACATCTCTAAATTAATGATTGACATAATGTTTTTTGCTTCATATTTAATGACTTTTCCTAATTCAATGGGGACAACTGGGTAAACACAAAATGATCATGATGATATGTTTTCAATGCCCTGTACGCATGCTTTACGCATAGGTGCAATTTCACCCCAGGCTGTTTTAATTGTATTAAATATTTAAGAAAATCATCTTTTTTCATCAAATTGTTACTATTCTTGATAACAGAAATAGGCTTTTATTCGAAAAGTTATAGATAACAACAATATTTACTTAGAAATAATATGAAGCCATAAAAACACCAGAAACACCAATTTTAGGTCAATCAGTGAGATTTTATGGTGATCTGCCTATTTCTCCATAGTCACATAACATCTATTTTGGATGTATAAGGGGGATGGGTGGGGTATTGTTTTATTTTTAAGGGCTATTAAGGTAGTAACCAAACAGACCTAAAGTACCTGATTGTCACGACTTGGGACCTCCGGGCGTCACAAGTTGGGACCTCCGAGCCTCTAGGGCCCGCCAACTAGAAAGGCTTGTGGTGTGGTTCTATTTGTACATGTGCTTTCTATGTTTGTTATATTTTCACATGTGCTTTTGTTTTCCTTGTGTGCCCTCACCTGTTTCCCATTGTGTGCCCTCACCTGTGTCCCTTTTTGTGCCCTCACCTGTTTTGCATTGTCACAATTAGCCAGGAGTTAAATACCTGGCTAGTTTCCTTGACAAGTATCGGGTCGTTAGATTGTTTTTGTCCCCATGGTTTTTGGTCGTGCTCATAGCACATAGTCTTTGTGAGTCAAGACAAGACAGGCAGTCCTCAAATGCACTGAGGTGCCTCCAGTTTTAGCTAGTTCCGGGTTTGTGTCTTGCTGCAGCTCTCAAGCTGCTTTTTGGCTTCGTGAAGCTCCCCTCAGGTAGCTATCGTTCAGGCTCGCCTGAAAGCTACATTTTGTATATTATTTAGTTTATGCCTTTTGCCCTTTTGCTGATCTTTTGTGTTTTTGGAGTTTCCACTGTGGAGGTATCTTTTGTGTTTTTGAAAATAAAAAGAAACTTTGTTCAAAACGACATCCTGCAACTGGGTCCTCTTAATATCTCACCTGGCTAAGATCTGGTTCACAAACCCAGCGACTCGGGTTCAATTCCTGAGAAAAGCCTGTAACTGATAGATAAACCTGGGTAAAAAATTAAATATATACATTTTTTGAGGTTTAAATTGCTGGGGTCAAATTTACGAGGCATCGTGATGTCCTAATTAAATTAAAGGACTACACGGACACTGTAAATGTAAGTGAATAAATAAATAAGCACTAAACTGAATCGTGTTGATATAGCCCTAGTGGAATAGAATGGACACATCTTCATCCCGTAACACTACCTCCACATCTGCACCAGTGAAGTTAGATTTATGTTTACTCGACTGTTGCTCGCTTTGCGCTTTGACAATGTAGCTTTCGAGTTGCTTTCGCATGGATTCGGTCGATTCCGACTGCACACGTGACTACAATTGCGTGCCCTTATAAGGATCTGGCAGGGCGTGTATGTATGCAAATGCAGGTGTATGTATATAATTCATGCGCATTACATTTTTGAATTCTTATACGAGGGAGCACAGCTGAGAACACTTCAGCAGCATAAGAACACATTTTTAGGCGTTCATAAATCTGGTGGAGATCTTTTTCTTAAGTTGGTTTTCCGAAGTCCAGTTTCAGAAAAAACTTCAGAAAATGTTAGAGAATGAGGCCCAATGTTATTTGGGGCACCAAGGCAGATGGTGGCCTTAGGGGATTGGCTGATGGCAAATGCAAAGGGTCTTGAGGTGCAAAACGCTTTAAAGTGTGCGCGCCTTTTCTTACTTCTTCTGATCTTTCTGCAGCTGCTGCTTCTCCTTTCTTTGAGTGTGATGATCCTCTCTTCCCCTGCACTCTTATTCTTTCATTCTGTCTGTCTCTCCTTCACCATTTCTCTCACACCGTTCATTTCAGGTTTGGTTATTCATCTCAGGTTATGTTATTTTTTATCCCATGCATTCAGGTTTATTGGGTCATTTAAGGGAACTTCTAATTGGCATCCAACCTATGTATAACCTTGCTATTTTCTACAGTTGACTTATTCACTTGGGTTGTAAAGTTCATTCAGTTCGACTGACACTTGTAACATCTAAGCTTACATGTATTGTATTCATACAGTCGAATGTCCAGCCACGCCCCCGTTCAGAGATCTGTTTCCCACTAGATCTATGCAAATAATATTCTTCTTGTCCCTCCCATCAAGCTCCTCCCCTTCCAAGCCAGAAAAGAGACGGCAAGTTGACTTTGAAATAACAGAAATAAAAAAAACTGCACTGAAAAAGGCTGACATAAGGAAACAAAAACACATTTTTTTAGGGATTCATCCTATGCCCATTTTACCACAAATTGACATGGTCCCTCTGGTTCTCAATGAAATTTATCCATGATTAATTATTGAGTCATGGGTTTCACTTCCTTATCCTCATTTCAGATAAAACATTATTCAGGAGTTCCAGCCACCGCAGATTACGTGGCAAACATTTGCAAATGGGTAGATGGATCAAAATCAATCTCAGATACAGGCTATTTGGAGTTGAGATATTGGTACGCTTCAAAGGTCTTTGCCTCATGCATTCAGGTATGAACAATACAGGAAATGATGCATAATACGACCACACAGAGATATTTATAATTCCAATTGTCTGGTTATCTGGTTATCGAGACCTTTTGTTTGATCATCCCCTTAAAAAAAGCGTGTATTTTCAATTGCCACACAGTTTGAGTAGAGTTCAGTTTAGAGTTAATCATGGCTTCATGGTCAGTGCTTCTCTCGACTCCTAAAGCTCTTTGCGTACATGATGAGGAAACTCACCTCAGAGACGGCAAAGAAATCTCCTTTCCTGGATCGGAGGGCGCTGGACTGGAGAAATAATAAACTTTGACTTTAATCAAGTTTGTATGTGTGTTAATCATATGCCTTTGTTTGCTGAAACATGACTTTTCTGTTTCTGTTTCCTTCCTGTTCCGTGCTGACGGTTTTTACTTAACGGTTGTTGCTTTAATTCACCTTCTCTGTGTGTGTGTGTGTGTGTGTGTGTGTCTAAGCAGGATGTGGGTGAGCTTGTACCTCTCTCGCAGGATGTGGGTGAGCCCGACATCTCATTGAGATGGAGATCAAGCGTAGAGAGACATGCTGAGACTTTGTTTCTTAGAAGTCTTCAGTATATGTGTGTCCGCGGCCGTGCATTTGTACGTGTGTGTGCCCTGGAGATTGTGTGTGTTTTGTTCAATTTACTCTCTGCTGTATCATATGATAATACACTTGATGCATTATTTGTTAAAAGTTATTTCATACTGTGTGTGTGTGTGTGTGTGTGTGTGTGTGTGTGTGCGTTTGTGTATTTGTGTAAGCGTGTTTGCAAGTGCTCACTTAAATGATTTTCCACTATGCTCATCCTCAGGCCTCCGTAGGTTTGCAGCTGTGTGCTCCTGCCCTGTAACAAATGCCCAAACTGCCAAACATGTTACATTAATAGATCCTTATATCAGTCTCTCTGTCCCAGTCATTTTAATAATCATCCTACCCCTAAAATACACAGGTCTCTTCTCCCTTGTTACACACACACACACGCGCACACAGAATGAGAGAGAGGAGGACTGAGATATTCATTCAGGGTGTCGAATGACCTGCTGATGACAGCCAATGCCGGATCACCCTCACTACTCATCCTCCTGGATCTGACTGCTGCATTCGACACAGTGGATCACACTATCCTGCTAGCGTGCCTCCACACCACCATTGGACTGTCAGGCTCTGCACTCAAGTGGTTCCAGTCCTACCTTTCTGGAAGGACTGAATATGTCTCACTGGGAAGATGCAAGTCCAGACTGCTCGCTGTGTCCTGTGGTGTTCCACAAGGGTCGGTCCTCTGCCCCATCCTCTTCATTATCTACATGCTCCCCCTCAGTCGTGTCATCAGCAGACATTTCCACTGTTATGCCGAAGACACACAGCTGTACATTAAAACTGCCCCAAGCCCTTCTGCTGCCATATCATGTCGCACTGCGGTGAAGACAGCGGAGCGTATCTTCGGCGGCCATCTCCCTTCCGTGCAAAGCATCTACAACACTACTGAATATTATTTTATTGTTTTAATGAATTTGAATATGCACATGAGCTCCACACTTATTGAATGTCCTAATTTGCGTAGGCAGAAACACCATTAATATGTGTGACAAATACATCGGCCCAATCTTCATCCAATCATCCTACTGCCAATGTTGTAATGGCAATGCTGCTTTTGACTGGCCTCTAACCTGAAAACTGGCTGGCTTGGAAGCACCTGCCAGGGGTATTGTGTTTCTGCCTATGCAAATTAGGACATATTCAATAAGCGTGGAGCTCATGTGCATATTCAAATTAATTTTAAAAGAAACTTGTAATACAGTTACTTTTAATTAATACTTTTACCATGCAAAGTTTTATTGTGGTTGTCACGACTTGACACCCTGTGTCACCAGTTGGGACCTCCGGGCCTCTAGAGGCCGCCAACTCGAGTTCTACTTGTGTGCCCATGTGCTTTTGTGTTTGTTTGCCTGTACATGTGCTTTTGGTTTACTTCCTGTGTCTTGTCATTGTGTTTCCTGACATGTGCTCCCTTGTTGTCTCTCCTTCCCTCACCTGTTCCCAATATCACCCTGTTTGTTAGTTTGATTTGTTTCACCTGTCCCCTGTGCTATTTTAAGTTCAGTGTTTCCTGTGTCCTTTGTCGGGTCGTTGTCCGACGTCAGTCCAAGTCTTGTGTTCCCAGTTTCGAGTAGCATGGTGAGAGATTTTGTTAAATGTATTCCTTCTCTGCCTAGCTTCCTTGTTGTGTCTCTTTGCCGTTTTTTCGAGTCTTGCCATTTTTTAGTGATGGCGAAATGAAGCTTCATGAGCCCTCGAAGCTTTTCAGCAAAAGTGTTGAAAAAAGGTTCACTACTCGAAGCGTCGTTCGCTCTCTAGTGACACCTGCAGGTCAATAAAAATACGGTGTAAGAAAGATTTTCTCGGGATAGTGAATTTGTTAAATTTGTTGTGGTGCGCAAGGCCTGCTAAGACAACATGCACACAAACGTATGGTGGAAGAAAACGTTTCTCCATTAATTAAAATTTCATAGTAGGCGAATACAAGTACAATAAAGGCTTTATTTTTGTATTCTTTGTTCTAATAATAGTTCGATCTGTAAATTAAGGATTACATGGTGGCACAACGGTAAGCGACGTCGGCTGGAACGGTGGACTGTTTAGTTTCGAGTCCTGACCAAAGCGAATTTTAAACGGTGCTTTACATAAAAAAAAAAGCCTGTAAATTATCTTTACTCTCTATGCCGTAGGAACATAGTGAACGTGCTTTTGGAATACTGGTCAGTACTTTTGTAAAACCAATTAGTGCTTCTGGACAACTGGTCAGTGCAGGGCACTGAAAAGGGGGAGAAAGTGCTTTGTGCAACTGGATCAAGTTCTTTCTCTTTCTAACTGGCTCTATAACTCTAGGCCTATCTCAAATATTCTATACTACCAACAACACCAAACAATCTAAATCTCCAACTATCGCTTATTCTCCAACCACTGACAATAACTACCACGAATACAAGATGAGTTTTGGGCCGTCGTATAGTCGAAGCGTCCCGAGAAAAGTGAACGAACGAACCACTTGGTGAAGCACTTGATTCAAATGAGGCTTCAGACGTCGTCGGTGACGTCATCTCGGCAAAACGATACAAGCCTCGATACGCGCTCCGGTGAGGTAGTGCTTCATTTTCGCGACACAAGCTCCGAAGCCTCGGCTTCATTTGTAACATCACTACCATTTTTGATCCTCTGAGTTTTTGCTTTGGATCTTCTGTGCGTTAACCTTTTTGGAAATAAAGCCTGAGTTCAACTGTATCTGGTCTGCCATTGGATCCTTTCCTGCCTAAACCCTGACAGAACGACCCGACCAAGATGGACCCAGCAGACCGGATACTTTTTGACCCAGATTGCAGAGTTTTTGACTGCGAGGCCAATAAGGCCTTACATTTGCTCCCCTGGGAACTTTTCTGGGACAATAGCTCATCAAGTGAGGAGGACCCGGACCCAGATGATCAACTCACAGAAGGTGCGTTTATTGATGGGGGTCCTATCCTAGGTGATCGCTTTTTTGAGAAGCCTGTAGTCAGAGGCGACTACACTGGCTTTACCTATGGGGACAGTTCAGATGAGGAGGAGGAACTGTTCTCATCTCTGCTTGAGCCCGGACCCAGACGGGACTCACTGTATGCGGGCAGTCGGTTGGCTTTCAGGCACACCCCGCTCAAGACGCCACCTCAGGTCTCGTTCCCTTCCGTTCCTACGGTCCACTGTGAGCCCGGTGGGTGGATCGGGGGGGATTATTTCATGCGTGACCAGTACTTTGTATATACGGATGAGTTGGTAATGGCGCTCACCCTCTCCTGCACCTCCTGCTTCTGCCCAGGCATCTCCAGCTCCAGCAACCCGGCCTACCCCTGCACCTCGCAGGGCCCTAGCTCCAGCTCCAGCAACCCGGCCTACCCCTGCACCTCGCAGGGCTCTAGCTCCAGCTCCAGCAACCCGGCCTACCCCTGCACCTCGCAGAGCTTTTGCTCTAGCCCCAGAGCCATTCCATGCCCCTGTCCGCAGTGTCCCGACTGCCCCTGTCTCCAGTGCCCTGACTGCCCCTGTCTCCGGTGCCCCGACTGCCCCGGTCTCCGGTGCCCTGACTGCCCCGGTCTCCGGTGCCCTGACTGCCCCGGTCTCCGGTGCCCTGACTGCCCCGGTCTCTGGTGCCCTGACTGCCCCGGTCTCCGGTGCCCTGACTGCCCCGGTCTCCGGTGCCCTGACTGCCCCGGTCTCCAGTGCCCTGACTGCCCCGGTCTCCAGTGCCCTGACTGCCCCGGTCTCCAGTGCCCATGTCTCCTGTGCCCCTGTCCCAGGTTCTCTTGCCCTTGTCCCAGGTGTCCCTATCCCGGGCACCTGTGTCCCTGTCCCAGGTTCTCCTGCCCCTGTCCCGAGCGCCCCTGTCTCGAGCCCCCCAGGCACCCCTGTCCAGCCACCAGATACTCTGCCCTTGCTTGGCCGGAAAACCGGCAAGCCACCAGACAGTCTGCCTCTGCTTGGTCACCGAACCGGCCGGCCACCGGATGGTCTACCCCTGCTTGGCCGCCCACCCGGTCGACCACCAGACTCTCCACCCCTCTTCTGCCGCCCACCCGGCTGGCCGCCGGACCCTTCCCTGATCAGCCTGGTCCCTGCCTGCCCACCGTCCTTGCCCTGGACCCCCTCCACCCACCCTATGTGGACCTTTTGATTGACTTTGGGCCGTCTGGGATCCGGCCCTTAGAGGGGGGGTACTGTCACGACTTGACACCCTGTGTCACCAGTTGGGACCTCCGGGCCTCTAGAGGCCGCCAACTCGAGTTCTACTTGTGTGCCCATGTGCTTTTGTGTTTGTTTGCCTGTACATGTGCTTTTGGTTTACTTCCTGTGTCTTGTCATTGTGTTTCCTGACATGTGCTCCCTTGTTGTCTCTCCTTCCCTCACCTGTTCCCAATATCACCCTGTTTGTTAGTTTGATTTGTTTCACCTGTCCCCTGTGCTATTTTAAGTTCAGTGTTTCCTGTGTCCTTTGTCGGGTCGTTGTCCAACGTCAGTCCAAGTCTTGTGTTCCCAGTTTCGAGTAGCATGGTGAGAGATTTTGTTAAATGTATTCCTTCTCTGCCTAGCTTCCTTGTTGTGTCTCTTTGCCGTTTTTTCGAGTCTTGCCATTTTTGATCCTCTGAGTTTTTGCTTTGGATCTTCTGTGCGTTAACCTTTTTGGAAATAAAGCCTGAGTTCAACTGTATCTGGTCTGCCATTGGATCCTTTCCTGCCTAAACCCTGACAGTGGTATGAGTAAAGGATAAAAATTAAGCCTATTTGGGTGTATTTTAGGCATATTCGATTAGTGAAAAGCTCATTTGCATATTAAAAGAAAAACTTGTAATACAAAACATTTTACTTTTCATGGGTAATTTCATTGTGTTAAGTTTTATTTTGATTGATAGGAGTAAAGGAAAAAAAATACATTTTTGGGGTGTATTGCAGCCTGGCATTATTAGCACACATATAGGATTGATGAGAATTAAACATATTTCCTCAACTAGGATTTCTTAGGACTTTTAGTATGTTGTTCTGGACACCTCATTGAAATGATCTATGCTGAAAAAAAATATTTTACAATTAGTTCTATTTTTGGCTCCAAAATGGGACCAAAAAGTGTTTTAGTTTTTATTTGGCTTGTTTTTTAGGAAGCATTGGTATTTAACAACACACCTGATTCATTTAGTACGCGATCAATACTTGGAATCAAAAGCTCCTCAAATTCCCAGAGTTTCTTGTCGACGAAAAGCTGGTCTTTGGAGAGTTGGGCTTGGTTTGGCTTCCTGACATGGATGAGGCGGCATATATTGAAAGGGACGTCAAATATGAGTCCAAACTGCTTCAGCGTGTTGTGTACTGAAGTCTGCTCCACACTCCGGGGGTTGATGATAAGCTTCCTGTTGTTAAACACGTCCTTCCTGTCCGGTTCTCGGTGGACATGCTCCAGGATGTTCACACCAGGCACACTCCTCCACCGAGGCAGACGAAATCTGCTGTCAGCTGTCATCGAACTGCGTTTTGGGGAAGATGTGGTTCTCAAATCTGAAGACCCCTGCGTTGGGATGCTGCTGCTGTAAAGAGCCCATTAACTTCTCCAGGTTGGCATGCTTGTAAGGCATAATGATCTCATCCTGGTCATTCAGCAGGAGGTACTTTGACTGGTACATGTTTCTGTATATGCATTCATTCAGAGTGGTTAGCTGTCCATAATAATGAATGTCCCCATGGTGTAAGTCATATTTCCACCCAGTAGAGGGCGTTAGGAACTTGCCTATTGGCCAAGGCACAACTTCCAGCATGCCCTCTTTTCTGTAGTACTTGAGAATTTTCTCAACGTCTGGTCCACAGCTGGTGTTGTAGATGACCACCCTCTGAACCCCTATAAGCTTGTACACCTCCATGGTTTGTGCAAATTGGAGGGCATTATTGTACTCCCCAAAAAGGTTAGATATGCATACAGTAAAGTTGTACCTAAACGATTCCTTGACCTCCTGGTTTTGGATTGATAAAAATGTCAAATTGGCGTTTGGGTTAGCTGTGATGCTGACACGCGTGGCTTGCTGTAATGCTGGACTCATGCACAACACGTCTGAAGTCACAAAAGGAAAGCCGAAGTCATCGCTGTGCACGTCAACTTTTGCCTGAAAAGATGTGCACTGACCCAGAGGCCTATCAGCCTTAGCATCAGCCTTATCCTTAGCGTTAGCACATAGGACACAGTAGAGTGGCTGCAGCTCCTGCCTGCAGATGATGCTGATCACCCTGATGGCCCCGCCCAGTCTGTGGTCCTTAAAGGCAGACACCATGAGGTGCCTGGAGCCTGGGATGAGGGTGATGGTGTCCGGGGGCAGTTCAGGCTCAGCTGAAGGTCGTTTGCTGCTCATGAGGTTCACTAGGGTAATTGTGTGCTCCCACCTCAGCATCAGGAGGACGGTCAAGGCAGCGATGCCAACCAGCAGCGCAAGCTTCCTCTGCATCATGGGTGCTCAGTCCGCTGGGATACAGCATCTACAATCTGCACAGCCAAATATGACATGGTGAGACACAACATTACTCAAGAACACTTTCTTGTACACACACAGACAGAAACACATTCACATACAGGCAAATGTTTTAATTTACAGACACACTCACAAGCGCCATTTAAAAAAAAAACTTTGCTTGTGATGAAAAGGATACTATGCAAGATACTATGATCAACAACAGTGTCAAAGGCTGCACTGAGGTTCAATAACACTAGGACTGACTGTTTTACCTGTATTGGCATTAAAGCCACCATTTGAGAGAATTTATAATTTTTGCTACTGCGCTCCCCCTAAAGTTGTGGAGTGTAGTTCACTTTTACACCATTGTCATGAATACAAATCGCTCTTCAAGACCCCCTTATGGACAGTGTACACATGTATTTGTTGACAAGCTGAAGGACATGGAACTGGCAAAGATAACGGTAAGTCAAAGAAGCATGTAGGTACACAAGGTATAGAAATATCAATTGATTTTACAAAAATATGACTGCATAATTGTATTTATTGTGACGTTGGAGATAAACGCTAACACAACCAAAAGAAAAAACACAAAAAAGAAGGACAGATTTTAAATTTGCTGAAATATTGCTCACATTTTCAGCCCAAATACAAGTGCATCTTAAAATAATTGAATATTGTGGAAAAGGTAATTTTTCTTTTTTTTTCTTTTCAAAATATTCTGAGATGCTGGATTTTTGATTTCCATGAGCTGTAAGCGGTAATCATCAAGATTAAAACAAAAAAAACCTTGAAACATGCCACTTCATGTGTAATGATTCTAGAATTAATCTTTTCCACGATATAATAAAAAAACATTTTTGGTGCACTTGTACATTGTTTTCTAATAATTTGAATGTGGAGTATGTGTAATCTAATTAAATGTTGTTGGGTTAGGTTCAAGGTTGCAACCTTTCAAGGCTTCTTGGCGTGAGATTGACAAAGACTGAGATTACTTTTTTGGATGCTAGGCTGAGACAGGAGAGGTCGATAAAATCTGGTCTAGTTGTTGTTGCGTGAGGTGGTGCCATAAAGCATTATGTAGCTCTTGCGAGAAAGGTAGTGGTCACACCACAGCTTCTCAAAGTGGACTGTTTGTGTTCACAGCAACCCCCATACATTGGTTGCTATTAGGCACCCCAGAGTCTGGTCACAGTTAACCCTCCTATTATGTTTGGGGTCATTTTTGACCCCATTCAATGTTTAACATCTCTAAATTAATGATTGACATAATGTTTTTTGCTTCATATTTAATGACTTTTCCTAATTCAATGGGGACAACTGGGTAAACACAAAATGATCATGATGATATGTTTTCAATGCCCTGTACGCATGCTTTACGCATAGGTGCAATTTCACCCCAGGCGGTTTTAATTGTATTAAATATTTAAGAAAATCATCTTTTTTCATCAAATTGTTACTATTCTTGATAACTAAAATAGGCTTTTATTCGAAAAGTTATAGATAACAACAATATTTACTTAGAAATAATATGAAGCCATAAAAACACCAGAAACACCAATTTTAGGTCAATCAGTGAGATTTTATGGTGATCTGCCTATTTCTCCATAGTCACATAACATCTATTTTGGATGTATAAGGGGGATGGGTGGGGTATTGTTTTATTTTTAAGGGCTATTAAGGTAGTAACCAAACAGACCTAAAGTACCTGATTGTCACGACTTGGGACCTCCGGGCGTCACAAGTTGGGACCTCCGAGCCTCTAGGGCCCGCCAACTAGAAAGGCTTGTGGTGTGGTTCTGTTTGTACATGTGCTTTCTATGTTTGTTATATTTTCACATGTGCTTTTGTTTTCCTTGTGTGCCCTCACCTGTTTCCCATTGTGTGCCCTCACCTGTGTCCCTTTTTTTGCCCTCACCTGTTTTGCATTGTCACAATTAGCCAGGAGTTAAATACCTGGCTAGTTTCCTTGACAAGTATCGGGTCGTTAGATTGTTTTTGTCCCCATGGTTTTTGGTCGTGCTCATAGCACATAGTCTTTGTGAGTCAAGACAAGACAGGCAGTCCTCAAATGCACTGAGGTGCCTCTAGTTTTAGCTAGTTCCGGGTTGGTGTCTTGCTGCAGCTCTCAAGCTGCTTTTTGGCTTCGTGAAGCTCCCCTCAGGTAGCTATCGTTCAGGCTCGCCTGAAAGCTACATTTTGTATATTATTTAGTTCATGCCTTTTGCCCTTTTGCTGATCTTTTGTGTTTTTGGAGTTTCCACTGTGGAGGTATCTTTTGTGTTTTTGAAAATAAAAAGAAACTACGTTCAAAACGTCGTCCTGCAACTGGGTCCTCTTAATATCTCACCTGGCAAAGATCTGGTTCACAAACCCAGCGACTCGGGTTCAATTCCTGAGAAAAGCCTGTAACTGATAGATAAACCTGGGTAAAAAATAAAATATATACATTTTTTGAGGTTTAAATTGCTGGGGTCAAATTTACGAGGCATCGTGATGTCCTAATTAAATTAAAGGACTACACGGACACTGTAAATGTAAGTGAATAAATAAATAAGCACTAAACTGAATCGTGTTGATATAGCCCTAGTGGAATAGAATGGACACATCTTCATCCCGTAACACTACCTCCACATCTGCACCAGTGAAGTTAGATTTATGTTTACTCGACTGTTGCTCGCTTTGCCCTTTGACAATGTAGCTTTCGAGTTGCTTTCGCATGGATTCGGTCGATTCCGACTGCACACGTGACTACAATTGCGTGCCCTTATAAGGATCTGGCAGGGCGTGTATGTATGCAAATTCAGGTGTATGTATACAAATTCATGCGCATTACATTTTTGAATTCTTATACGAGGGAGCACAGCTGAGAACACTTCAGCAGCATAAGAACACATTTTTAGGCGTTCATAAATCTGGTGGAGATCTTTTTCTTAAGTTGGTTTTCCGAAGTCCAGTTTCAGAAAAAACTTCAGAAAATGTTAGAGAATGAGGCCCAATGTTATTTGGGGCACCAAGGCAGATGGTGGCCTTAGGGGATTGGCTGATGGCAAATGCAAAGGGTCTTGAGGTGCAAAACCGCTTTAAAGTGTGCGCGCCTTTTCTTACTTCTTCTGATCTTTCTGCAGCTGCTGCTTCTCCTTTCTTTGAGTGTGATGATCCTCTCTTCCCCTGCACTCTTATTCTTTCATTCTGTCTGTCTCTCCTTCACCATTTCTCTCACACCGTTCATTTCAGGTTTGGTTATTCATCTCAGGTTATGTTATTTTTTATCCCATGCATTCAGGTTTGTTGGGTCATTTAAGGGAACTTCTAATTGGCATCCAACCTATGTATAACCTTGCTATTTTCTACAGTTGACTTATTCACTTGGGTTGTAAAGTTCATTCAGTTTGACTGACACTTGTAACATCTAAGCTTACATGTATTGTATTCATACAGTCGAATGTCCAGCCACGCCCCCGTTCAGAGATCTGTTTCCCACTAGATCTATGCAAATAATATTCTTCTTGTCCCTCCCATCAAGCTCCTCCCCTTCCAAGCCAGAAAAGAGACGGCAAGTTGACTTTGAAAGAACAGACATAAAAAAAACTGCACTGAAAAAGGCTGACATAAGGAAACAAAAACACATTTTTTTAGGGATTCATCCTATGCCCATTTTACCACAAATTGACATGGTCCCTCTGGTTCTCAATGAAATGTATCCATGATTAATTATTGAGTCATGGGTTTCACTTCCTTATCCTCATTTCAGATAAAACATTATTCAGGAGTTCCAGCCACCGTAGATTACGTGGCAAACATTTGCAAATGGGTAGATGGATCAAAATCAATCTCAAATACAGGCTATTTGGAGTTGAGATATTGGTACGCTTCAAAGGTCTTTGCCTCATGCATTCAGGTATGAACAATACAGGAAATGATGCATAATACGACCACACAGAGATATTTATAATTCCAATTGTCTGGTTATCTGGTTATCGAGACCTTTTGTTTGATCATCCCCTTAAAAAAAGCGTGTATTTTCAATTGCCACACAGTTTGAGTAGAGTTCAGTTTAGAGTTAATCATGGCTTCATGGTCAGTGCTTCTCTCGACTCCTAAAGCTCTTTGCGTACATGATGAGGAAACTCACCTCAGAGACGGCAAAGAAATCTCCTTTCCTGGATCGGAGGGCGCTGGACTGGAGAAATAATAAACTTTGACTTTAATCAAGTTTGTATGTGTGTTAATCATATGCCTTTGTTTGCTGAAACATGACTTTTCGGTTTCTGTTTCCTTCCTGTTCCGTGCTGACGGTTTTTACTTAACGGTTGTTGCTTTAATTCACCTTCTGTGTGTGTGTGTGTGTGTGTGTGTGTGTGTCTAAGCAGGATGTGGGTGAGCTTGTACCTCTCTCGCAGGATGTGGGTGAGCCCGACATCTCATTGAGATGGAGATCAAGCGTGGAGAGACATGCTGAGACTTTGTTTCTTAGAAGTCTTCAGTATATGTGTGTCTGCGGCCGTGCATTTGTACGTGTGTGTGCCCTGGAGATTGTGTGTGTTTTTGTTCAATTTACTCTCTGCTGTATCATATGATAATACACTTGATGCATTATTTGTTAAAAGTTATTTCATACTGTGTGTGTTTGTGTGTGTGTGTGTGTGTGTGTGTGTGTGTGTGTGTGTGTGTGTGTGTGTGTGCGTTTGTGTATTTGTGTAAGCGTGTTTGCAAGTGCTCACTTAAATGATTTTCCACTATGCTCATCCTCAGGCCTCCGTAGGTTTGCAGCTGTGTGCTCCTGCACTGTAACAAATGCCCAAACTGCCAAACATGTTACATTAATAGATCCTTATATCAGTCTCTCTGTCCCAGTCATTTTAATAATCATCCTACCCCTAAAATACACAGGTCTCTTCTCCCTTGTTACACACACACACACGTGCACACAGAATGAGAGAGAGGAGGACTGAGATATTCATTCAGGGTGTCGAATGACCTGCTGATGACAGCCAATGCCGGATCACCCTCACTACTCATCCTCCTGGATCTGACTGCTGCATTCGACACAGTGGATCACACTATCCTGCTAGCGTGCCTCCACACCACCATTGGACTGTCAGGCTCTGCACTCAAGTGGTTCCAGTCCTACCTTTCTGGAAGGACTGAATATGTCTCACTGGGAAGATGCAAGTCCAGACTGCTCGCTGTGTCCTGTGGTGTTCCACAAGGGTCGGTCCTCTGCCCCATCCTCTTCATTATCTACATGCTCCCCCTCAGTCGTGTCATCAGCAGACATTTCCACTGTTATGCCGAAGACACACAGCTGTACATTAAAACTGCCCCAAGCCCTTCTGCTGCCATATCATGTCGCACTGCGGTGAAGACAGCGGAGCGTATCTTCGGCGGCCATCTCCCTTCCGTGCAAAGCATCTACAACACTACTGAATATTATTTTATTGTTTTAATGAATTTGAATATGCACATGAGCTCCACACTTATTGAATGTCCTAATTTGCGTAGGCAGAAACACCATTAATATGTGTGACAAATACATCGGCCCAATCTTCATCCAATCATCCTACTGCCAATGTTGTAATGGCAATGCTGCTTTTGACTGGCCTCTAACCTGAAAACTGGCTGGCTTGGAAGTACCTGCCAGGGGTATTGTGTTTCTGCCTATGCAAATTAGGACATATTCAATAAGCGTGGAGCTCATGTGCATATTCAAATTAATTTTAAAAGAAACTTGTAATACAGTTACTTTTAATTAATACTTTTACCATGCAAAGTTTTATTGTGGTTGTCACGACTTGACACCCTGTGTCACCAGTTGGGACCTCCGGGCCTCTAGAGGCCGCCAACTCGAGTTCTACTTGTGTGCCCATGTGCTTTTGTGTTTGTTTGCCTGTACATGTGCTTTTGGTTTACTTCCTGTGTCTTGTCATTGTGTTTCCTGACATGTGCTCCCTTGTTGTCTCTCCTTCCCTCACCTGTTCCCAATATCACCCTGTTTGTTAGTTTGATTTGTTTCACCTGTCCCCTGTGCTATTTTAAGTTCAGTGTTTCCTGTGTCCTTTGTCGGGTCGTTGTCCAACGTCAGTCCAAGTCTTGTGTTCCCAGTTTCGAGTAGCATGGTGAGAGATTTTGTTAAATGTATTCCTTCTCTGCCTAGCTTCCTTGTTGTGTCTCTTTGCCGTTTTTTCGAGTCTTGCCATTTTTTAGTGATGGCGAAATGAAGCTTCATGAGCCCTCGAAGCTTTTCAGCAAGACGTGTTGAAAAAAGGTTCACTACTCGAAGCGTCGTTCGCTCTCTAGTGACACCTGCAGGTCAATAAAAATACGGTGTAAGAAAGATTTTCTCGGGATAGTGAATTTGTTAAATTTGTTGTGGTGCGCAAGGCCTGCTAAGATAACATGCACACAAACGTATGGTGGAAGAAAACGTTTCTCCATTAATTCAAATTTCATAGTAGGCGAATACAAGTACAATAAAGGCTTTATTTTTGTATTCTTTGTTCTAATCATAGTTCGATCTGTAAATTAAGGATTACATGGTGGCACAACGGTAAGCGACGTCGGCTGGAATGGTGGACTGTTTAGTTTCGAGTCCTGACCAAAGCGAATTTTAAACGGTGCTTTACATAAAAAAAAAGCCTGTAAATTATCTTTACTCTCTATGCCGTTGGAACATAGTGAACGTGCTTTTGGAATACTGGTCAGTACTTTTGTAAAACCAATTAGTGCTTCTGGACAACTGGTCAGTGCAGGGCACTGAAAAGGGGGAGAAAGTGCTTTGTGCAACTGGATCAAGTTCTTTCTCTTTCTAACTGGCTCTATAACTCTAGGCCTATCTCAAATATTCTATACTACCAACAACACCAAACAATCTAAATCTCCAACTATCGCTTATTCTCCAACCACTGACAATAACTACCACGAATACAAGATGAGTTTTGGGCCGTCGTATAGTCGAAGCGTCCCGAGAAAAGTGAACGAACGAACCACTTGGTGAAGCACTTGATTCAAATGAGGCTTCAGACGTCGTCGGTGACGTCATCTCGGCAAAACGATACAAGCCTCGATACGCGCTCCGGTGAGGTAGTGCTTCATTTTCGCGACACAAGCTCCGAAGCCTCGGCTTCATTTGTAACATCACTACCATTTTTGATCCTCTGAGTTTTTGCTTTGGATCTTCTGTGCGTTAACCTTTTTGGAAATAAAGCCTGAGTTCAACTGTATCTGGTCTGCCATTGGATCCTTTCCTGCCTAAACCCTGACAGAACGACCCGACCAAGATGGACCCAGCAGACCGGATACTTTTTGACCCAGATTGCAGAGTTTTTGACTGCGAGGCCAATAAGGCCTTACATTTGCTCCCCTGGGAACTTTTCTGGGACAATAGCTCATCAATTGAGGAGGACCCGGACCCAGATGATCAACTCACAGAAGGTGCGTTTATTGATGGGGGTCCTATCCTAGGTGATCGCTTTTTTGAGAAGCCTGTAGTCAGAGGCGACTACACTGACTTTACCTATGGGGACAGTTCAGATGAGGAGGAGGAACTGTTCTCATCTCTGCTTGAGCCCGGACCCAGACGGGACTCACTGTATGCGGGCAGTCGGTTAGCTTTCAGGCACACCCCGCTCAAGACGCCACCTCAGGTCTCGTTCCCTTCCGTTCCTACGGTCCACTGTGAGCCCGGTGGGTGGATCGGGGGGGATTATTTCATGCGTGACCAGTACTTTGTATATACGGATGAGTTGGTAATGGCGCTCACCCTCTCCTGCACCTCCTGCTTCTGCCCAGGCATCTCCAGCTCCAGCAACCCGGCCTACCCCTGCACCTCGCAGGGCCCTAGCTCCAGCTCCAGCAACCCGGCCTACCCCTGCACCTCGCAGGGCTCTAGCTCCAGCTCCAGCAACCCGGCCTACCCCTGCACCTCGCAGAGCTTTTGCTCTAGCCCCAGAGCCATTCCATGCCCCTGTCCGCAGTGTCCCGACTGCCCCTGTCTCCAGTGCCCTGACTGCCCCTGTCTCCGGTGCCCCGACTGCCCCGGTCTCCGGTGCCCCGACTGCCCCGGTCTCCGGTGCCCTGACTGCCCCGGTCTCCGGTGCCCTGACTGCCCCGGTCTCCGGTGCCCTGACTGCCCCGGTCTCCGGTGCCCTGACTGCCCCGGTCTCCAGTGCCCTGACTGCCCCGGTCTCCAGTGCCCATGTCTCCTGTGCCCCTGTCCCAGGTTCTCTTGCCCTTGTCCCAGGTGTCCCTATCCCGGGCACCTGTGTCCCTGTCCCAGGTTCTCCTGCCCCTGTCCCGAGCGCCCCTGTCTCGAGCCCCCCAGCCACCAGATACTCTGCCCTTGCTTGGCCGGAAAACCGGCAAGCCACCAGACAGTCTGCCTCTGCTTGGTCACCGAACCGGCCGGCCACCGGATGGTCTACCCCTGCTTGGCCGCCCACCCGGTCGACCACCAGACTCTCCACCCCTCTTCTGCCGCCCACCCGGCTGGCCGCCGGACCCTTCCCTGATCAGCCTGGTCCCTGCCTGCCCACCGTCCTTGCCCTGGACCCCCTCCACCCACCCTATGTGGACCTTTTGATTGACTTTGGGCCGTCTGGGATCCGGCCCTTAGAGGGGGGGTACTGTCACGACTTGACACCCTGTGTCACCAGTTGGGACCTCCGGGCCTCTAGAGGCCGCCAACTCGAGTTCTACTTGTGTGCCCATGTGCTTTTGTGTTTGTTTGCCTGTACATGTGCTTTTGGTTTACTTCCTGTGTCTTGTCATTGTGTTTCCTGACATGTGCTCCCTTGTTGTCTCTCCTTCCCTCACCTGTTCCCAATATCACCCTGTTTGTTAGTTTGATTTGTTTCACCTGTCCCCTGTGCTATTTTAAGTTCAGTGTTTCCTGTGTCCTTTGTCGGGTCGTTGTCCAACGTCAGTCCAAGTCTTGTGTTCCCAGTTTCGAGTAGCATGGTGAGAGATTTTGTTAAATGTATTCCTTCTCTGCCTAGCTTCCTTGTTGTGTCTCTTTGCCGTTTTTTCGAGTCTTGCCATTTTTGATCCTCTGAGTTTTTGCTTTGGATCTTCTGTGCGTTAACCTTTTTGGAAATAAAGCCTGAGTTCAACTGTATCTGGTCTGCCATTGGATCTTTTCCTGCCTAAACCCTGACAGTGGTATGAGTAAAGGATAAAAATTAACCCTATTTGGGTGTATTTTAGGCATATTCGATTAGTGAAAAGCTCATTTGCATATTAAAAGAAAAACTTGTAATACAAAACATTTTACTTTTCATGGGTACTTTCATTGTGTTAAGTTTTATTTTGATTGATAGGAGTAAAGGGAAAAAAATACATTTTTGGGGTGTATTGTAGCCTGGCATTATTAGCACACATATCGGATTGATGAGAATTAAACATATTTCCTCAAATAGGATTTCTTAGGACTTTGAGTATGTTGTTCTGGACACCTCATTGAAATGATCTATGCTGAAAAAAAATATTTTACAATTAGTTCTATTTTTGGCTCCAAAATGGGTCCAAAAAGTTTTTTAGTTTTTATTTGGCTTGTTTTTTAGGAAGCATTGGTATTTCACAACACACCTGATTCATTTAGTACGCGATCAATACTTGGAATCAAAAGCTCCTCAAATTCCCAGAGTTTCTTGTCGACGAAAAGCTGGTCTTTGGAGAGTTGGGCTTGGTTTGGCTTCCTGACATGGATGAGGCGGCATATATTGAAAGGGACGTCAAATACGAGTCCGAACTGCTTCAGCGTGTTGTGTACTGAAGTCTGCTCCACGCTCCGGGGGTTGATGATCAGCTTCCTGTTGTTAAACACGTCCTTCCTGTCCGGTTCTCGGTAGACATGCTCCAGGATGTTCACACCAGGCACACTCCTCCACCGAGAAAGACGAAATCTGCCGCTGTCATCGAACTGCGTTTTGGGGAAGATGTGGTTCTCAAATCTGAAGACCCCTGCGTTGGGATGCTGCTGCTGTAAAGTGCCCATTAACTTCTCCAGGTTGGCATGCTTGTAAGGCATAATGACCTCATCCTGGTCATTCAGCAGGAGGTACTTTGACTGGTACATGTTTCTGTATATGCATTCATTCAGAGTGGTTAGCTGTCCATAATAATGAATGTCCCCATGGTGCAAGTCATATTTCCACCCAGTAGAGGGCGTTAGGAACTTATCTATTGGCCAAGGCACAACTTCCAGCATGCCCTCTTTCCTGTAGTACTTGAGAATTTTCTCAACGTCTGGTCCACAGCTGGTGTTGTAGATGACAACCCTCTGAACCCCTATAAGCTTGTACACCTCCATGGTTTGTGCAAACTGGAGGGCATTATTGTACTCCCCAAAAAGGTTAGATATGCATACAGTAAAGTTGTACTTAAATGATTCATTGACCTCCAGGTTTTGGATTGATAAAAATGTCAATTTGGCCAATGGGTTAGCTGTGATGCTGACACGTGTGGCTTGCTGTAATGCTGGACTCAAGCACAACACGTCTGAAGTCACAAAAGGAAAGCCGAAGTCATCACTGTGCACGTCAACTTTTGCCTGAAAAGATGTGCACTGACCCAGAGGCCTATCAGCCTTAGCATCAGCCTTATCCTTAGCGTTAGCACATAGGACACAGTAGAGCGGCTGCAGCTCCTGCCTGCAGATGATGCTGATCACCCTGATGGCCCCACCCAGTCTGTGGTCCTTAAAGGCAGACACCATGAGGTGCCTGGAGCCTGGGATGAGGGTGATGGTGTCCGGGGGCAGTTCAGGCTCAGCTGAAGGTCGTTTGCTGCTCATGAGGTTCACTAGGGTTGTTGTGTGCTCCCACCTCAGCATCAGGAGGACGGTCAAGGCAGCGATGCCAACCAGCAGTGCAAGCTTCCTCTGCAACATGGGTGCTCAGTCCGCTGGGATACAGCATCTGCAATCTGCACAGCCAAATATGACATGGTGAGACACAACATTACTCAAGAACACTTTCTTGTACACACACAGACAGAAACACATTCACATACAGGTAAATGTTTTCATTTACAGACACACTCACAAGTTTTGTCGAATTTTAACAAGTCAGCAAGCGCCATTTAAAAAAAAAACTTTGCTTGTGATGAAAAAGATACTATGCAAGATACTATGATCAACAACAGTGTCAAAGGCTGCACTGAGGTTCAATAACACTAGGACTGACTGTTTTACCTGTATTGGCATTAAAGCCACCATTTGAGAGAATTTATAATTTTTGCTACTGCGCTCCCCCTAAAGTTGTGGAGTGTAGTTCACTTTTACACCATTGTCATGAATACAAATCGCTCTTCAAGACCCCCTTATGGACAGTGTACAAATGTATTTGTTGACAAGCTGAAGGACATGGAACTGGCAAAGATAACGGTAAGTCAAAGAAGCATGTAGGTACACAAGGTATAGAAATATCAATTGATTTTACACAAATATGACTGCATAATTGTATTTATTGTGACGTTGGAGATAAACGCTAACACAACCAAAAGAAAAAACACAAAAAAGAAGGACAGATTTTAAATTTGCTGAAATATTGCTCACATTTTCAGCCCAAATACAAGTGCATCTTAAAATAATTGAATATTGTGGAAAAGGTAATTTTTCTTTTTTTTTTCTTTTCAAAATATTCTGAGATGCTGGATTTTTGATTTCCATGAGCTGTAAGCGGTAATCATCAAGATTAAAACAAAAAAAACCTTGAAACATGCCACTTCATGTGTAACGATTCTAGAATTAATCTTTTCCACGATATAATAAAAAAACATTTTTGGTGCACTTGTACATTGTTTTCTAATAATTTGAATGTGGAGTATGTGTAATCTAATTAAATGTTGTTGGGTTAGGTTCAAGGTTGCAACCTTTCAAGGCTTCTTGGCGTGAGATTGACAAAGACTGAGATTACTTTTTTGGATGCTAGGCTGAGACAGGAGAGGTCGATAAAATCTGGTCTAGTTGTTGTTGCGTGAGGTGGTGCCATAAAGCATTATGTAGCTCTTGCGAGAAAGGTAGTGGTCACACCACAGCTTCTCAAAGTGGACTGTTTGTGTTCACAGCAACCCCCATACATTGGTTGCTATTAGGCACCCTAGAGTCTGGTCACAGTTAACCCTCCTATTATGTTTGGGGTCATTTTTGACCCCATTCAATGTTTAACATCTCTAAATTAATGATTGACATAATGTTTTTTGCTTCATATTTAATGACTTTTCCTAATTCAATGAGGACAACTGGGTAAACACAAAATTATCATGATGATATGTTTTCAAATCCCTGTACGCATGCTTTACGCATAGGTGCAATTTTACCCCAGGCTGTTTTCATTTTATTAAATATATAAGAAATGTCATCTTTTTTCATCAAATTGTTACTATTCTTGATAACAGAAATAGGTTTTTATTCGAAAAGTTATAGATAACAACAATATTTACTTAGAAATAATATGAAGCCATAAAAACAGCAGAAACACCAATTTTAGGTCAATCAGTGAGATTTTATGGTGATCTGCCTATTTCTCCATAGTCACATAACATGTATTTTGGATGTATAAGGGGGATGGGTGGGGTATTGTTTTATTTTTAAGGGCTATTAAGGTAGTAACCAAACAGACCTAAAGTACCTGATTGTCACGACTTTGGACCTCCGTGTCACGAGTTGGGACCTCCGAGCCTCTAGGGGCCGCCAACTAGAAAGGCTTGTGGTGTGGTTCTGTTTGTACATGTGCTTTCTATGTTTGTTATGTTTTCACATGTGCTTTTGTTTTCCTTGTGTGCCCTCACCTGTGTCCCTTTATGTGCCCGCACCTGTTTTGCGTTGTCACAATTAGCCAGGAGATAAATACCTGGCTAGTTTCCTTGACACGTATTGGGTTGTTAGGTTGTTTTTGTCCCCATGTTTTTTGGTCGTGCTCTCAAGCACATAGTCTTTGTGAGTCTTTGTACGTCTTTGTACAAGACAGGCAGCCCTCAAATGCACTGAGGTGCCTCTAGTTTTAGCTAGTTCTGGGTCGGTGTCTTGCTGCAGCTCTCAAGCTGCATTTTGGCTTTGTGAAGCTCCCCTAAGGTAGCTTTCGTTCAGGCTCGCCTGAAAGCTACATTTTGTATATTATTTAGTTTATGCCTTTTGCCCTTTTGCTGATCTTTTGTGTTTTTGGAGTTTCCACTGTGGAGGTATCTTTTGTGTTTTTGAAAATAAAAAGAAACTACGTTCAAAACGACGTCCTGCAACTGGGTCCTCTTAATATCTCACCTGGCTAAGATCTGGTTCACAAACCCAGCTAGATAGATAAACCTGGGTAAAAAATGGATGCTTACATTTATTGTATTCATACAATCAAATGTCCAGCCACGCCCCCGTTCAGAGATCTGTTTCCCACTAGATCTATGCAAATAATATTCTTCTTGTCCCTCCCATCAAGCTCCTCCCCTTCCAAGCCAGAAAAGAGACGGCAAGTTGACTTTGAAAGAACCGACATAAAAAAAAACTGAGCTGAAAAAGGCTGGATTAAGGAAACAAAAACACATTTTGAAGGGATTCATCCAATGCCCATTTTACCACAAATTGACATGGTCCCTCTGGTTCCGAATGAAATGTCCATGGGTTATGGATTAATTATTGAGTCATGGGTTTCACTTCCTTATCCTCATTTCAGATAAAACATTATTCAGGAGTTCCAGCCACCGTAAATTACGTGGCAAACATTTGCAAATGGGTAGAGGGATCAAAATCAATCTCAAATACAGGCTATTTGGAGTTGAGATATTGGTACGCTTCAAAGGTCTTTGCCTCATGCATTCAGGTATGAACAATACAGGAAATGATGCATAATACGACCACACAGAGATATTTATAATTCCAATTGTCTGGTTATCTGGTTATCGAGACCTTTTGTTTGATCATCCCCTTGAAAAAAGCGTGTATTTTCAATTGCCACACAGTTTGAGTAGAGTTCAGTTTAGAGTTAATCATGGCTTCATGGTTAGTGCTTCTCTCGACTCCTAAAGCTCTTTGCGTACATGATGAGGAAACTCACCTCAGAGACGGCAAAGAAATCTCCTTTCCTGGATCGGAGGGCGCTGGACTGGAGAAATAATAAACTTTGACTTTAATCAAGTTTGTATGTGTGTTAATCATATGCCTTTGTTTGCTGAAACATGACTTTTCGGTTTCTGTTTCCTTCCTGTTCCGTGCTGACGGTTTTTACTTAACGGTTGTTGCTTTAATTCACCTTCTGTGTGTGTGTGTGTGTGTGTGTGTGTGTCTAAGCAGGATGTGGGTGAGCTTGTACCTCTCTCGCAGGATGTGGGTGAGCCCGACATCTCATTGAGATGGAGATCAAGCGTGGAGAGACATGCTGAGACTTTGTTTCTTAGAAGTCTTCAGTATATGTGTGTCTGCGGCCGTGCATTTGTACGTGTGTGTGCCCTGGAGATTGTGTGTGTTTTTGTTCAATTTACTCTCTGCTGTATCATATGATAATACACTTGATGCATTATTTGTTAAAAGCTATTTCATACTGTGTGTGTGTGTGTGTGTGTGTGTGTGTGTGCGTTTGTGTATTTGTGTGTGCGTGTTTGCAAGTGCTTGCCTGGGTGAGTGTGTGTGTTTAAATGATTGTCCACTATGCTCATCCTCAGGCCTCCGTAGGTTTGCAGCTGTGTGCTCCTGCCCTGTAACAAATGCCCAAACTGCCAAACATGTTACATTAATAGATCCTTATATCAGTCTCTCTGTCCCAGTCATTTTAATAATCATCCTACCCCTAAAATACACAGGTCTCTTCTCCCTTGTTACACACACACACACGCGCACACAGAATGAGAGAGAGGAGGACTGAGATATTCATTCAGGGTGTCGAATGACCTGCTGATGACAGCCAATGCCGGATCACCCTCACTACTCATCCTCCTGGATCTGACTGCTGCATTCGACACAGTGGATCACACTATCCTGCTAGCGTGCCTCCACACCACCATTGGACTGTCAGGCTCTGCACTCAAGTGGTTCCAGTCCTACCTTTCTGGAAGGACTGAATATGTCTCACTGGGAAGATGCAAGTCCAGACTGCTCGCTGTGTCCTGTGGTGTTCCACAAGGGTCGGTCCTCTGCCCCATCCTCTTCATTATCTACATGCTCCCCCTCAGTCGTGTCATCAGCAGACATTTCCACTGTTATGCCGAAGACACACAGCTGTACATTAAAACTGCCCCAAGCCCTTCTGCTGCCATATCATGTCGCACTGCCTGTCTTGGGGAGATAAAGGCATGGATGAGAAACAACTTTCTCCAGTTAAACAGCAGCATAATCGAAGCCCTTCTTGTTGGCACTCCACACCAGTTTCAGTCATCCTCCATAACTCATCTCACCTTTGACAGTCAGGTCATACCCCTCTCTTCCACAGTCACTAATCTAGGAGTTAGGTTTGACCCTCACCTGACCTTTAATGATCACATAAAGCATCTGTGCAAAACCTCCTACTGCTATCTCAAAAACATCTACAAGCTCCGCCCCACGTAAACCCTGCCAGATGCTGAGAAGCTCGTCCACGCCTTCATCCCCTCAAGACTGGACTTCTGCAATTCACTGTTCACTGGGATCACTGGCAGGAAGATCCAGAAGCTGCAGAACATCCAGAACAGCGCTGCCAGGATCCTGATGAGGTTGGTGAAGACAGCGGAGCGTATCTTCGGCGGCCATCTCCCTTCCGTGCAAAGCATCTACAACACTACTGAATATTATTTTATTTTTTTAATGAATTTGAATATGCACATGAGCTCCACACTTATTGAATGTCCTAATTTGCGTAGGCAGAAACACCATTAATATGTGTGACAAATACATCGGCCCAATCTTCATCCAATCATCCTACTGCCAATGTTGTAATGGCAATGCTGCTTTTGACTTGGCTTTTGACTTGGAAGTACCTGCCAGGGGTATTGTGTTTCTGCCTATGCAAATTAGGACATATTCAATAAGCGTGGAGCTCATGTGCATATTCAAATTAATTTTAAAAGAAACTTGTAATACAGTTACTTTTAATTAATACTTTTACCATGTAAAGTTTTATTGTGGTATGAGTAAAGGATAAAAATTAAGCCTATTTGGGTGTATTTTAGGCATATTCGATTAGTGAAAAGCTCATTTGCATATTAAAAGAAAAACTTGTAATACAAAACATTTTACTTTTCATGGGTACTTTCATTGTGTTAAGTTTTATTTTGATTGATAGGAGTAAAGGGAAAAAAATACATTTTTGGGGTGTATTGTAGCCTGGCATTATTAGCACACATATCGGATTGATGAGAATTAAACATATTTCCTCAAATAGGATTTCTTAGGACTTTGAGTATGTTGTTCTGGACACCTCATTGAAATGATCTATTTTACAATTAGTTCTATTTTTGGCTCCAAAATGGGTCCAAAAAGTTTTTTAGTTTTTATTTGGCTTGTTTTTTAGGAAGCATTGGTATTTCACAACACACCTGATTCATTTAGTACGCGATCAATACTTGGAATCAAAAGCTCCTCAAATTCCCAGAGTTTCTTGTCGACGAAAAGCTGGTCTTTGGAGAGTTGGGCTTGGTTTGGCTTCCTGACATGGATGAGGCGGCATATATTGAAAGGGACGTCAAATACGAGTCCGAACTGCTTCAGCGTGTTGTGTACTGAAGTCTGCTCCACGCTCCGGGGGTTGATGATCAGCTTCCTGTTGTTAAACACGTCCTTCCTGTCCGGTTCTCGGTAGACATGCTCCAGGATGTTCACACCAGGCACACTCCTCCACCGAGAAAGACGAAATCTGCCGCTGTCATCGAACTGCGATTTGGGGAAGATGTGGTTCTCAAATCTGAAGACCCCTGCGTTGGGATGCTGCTGCTGTAAAGTGCCCATTAACTTCTCCAGGTTGGCATGCTTGTAAGGCATAATGACCTCATCCTGGTCATTCAGCAGGAGGTACTTTGACTGGTACATGTTTCTGTATATGCATTCATTCAGAGTGGTTAGCTGTCCATAATAATGAATGTCCCCATGGTGCAAGTCATATTTCCACCCAGTAGAGGGCGTTAGGAACTTATCTATTGGCCAAGGCACAACTTCCAGCATGCCCTCTTTCCTGTAGTACTTGAGAATTTTCTCAACGTCTGGTCCACAGCTGGTGTTGTAGATGACAACCCTCTGAACCCCTATAAGCTTGTACACCTCCATGGTTTGTGCAAACTGGAGGGCATTATTGTACTCCCCAAAAAGGTTAGATATGCATACAGTAAAGTTGTACTTAAATGATTCATTGACCTCCAGGTTTTGGATTGATAAAAATGTCAAATTGGCGTTTGGGTTAGCTGTGATGCTGACATGTGTGGCTTGCTGTAATGATGGACTCATGCACAACACGTCTGAAGTCACAAAAGGAAAGCCGAAGTCATCGCTGTGCACGTCAACTTTTGCCCGTAAAGATGTGCACTGACCAAGAGAACCATCAGCCTTAGCATCAGCATCAGCATTAGCGTTAGCACATAGGACACAGTAGAGTGGCTGCAGCTCCTGCCTGCAGATGATGCTGATCACCCTGATGGCCCCACCCAGTCTGTGGTCCTTAAAGGCAGACACCATGAGGTGCCTGGAGCCTAGGATGGGGGTGATGGTGTCTGTGGGCGCCTCTTGCCATGGGCCTGGGATGGGGGTGATGGTGTCTGTGGGCGCCTCTTGCCCTGGGCCTGGGATAGGTGTGATTGTGTCCGTGGGTGCCTCTTGCCATGGGCCTGGGATGGGGGTGATGGTGTCCGTGGGCGCCTCTTGCCCTGGGCCTGGTTGCAGTCCAAGCTCCGTTGAAGGTTGTTTGCTTCTCACAAGGTTCACTAGGGTCATCACGTGCTCCCACCTTTGCATCAGGAGGATGGTCAAGGCACCAATGCCAACCAGCAGCGCCAGCTTCCTCTGCATCATGGTTGTTCAGTCCAGTGGGATACAGCATCTACCATCTGCTCAACAAAAGTTGACATAGTGACACACAAAATTACTAAAGAACACTTTCATGAACACACACAGACAGAAACACTCACACATACAGGCAAATGCTGACATTTACAGACACGCTCACAAGTGTTGTCTAATTGTAACAAACATTAGAAATAGCACAGCTGTATGTGAAGTTACCCATTGAAATGGCCCCACTAATGTCGTAATTCCTACTTTCAAAGGTCTTTTCAAACAAGGAATGAATACAATTTTGCCATACTGTCAATGGTTCAAAGCCAAAAGCACAAAGTATTGGGCTCTGAGGATTGCCTTGAGCATGTGGGCAATGCCATTAAAAAAAAAAAGAAACTTTGCAACGGGTCTTGAGGTGCAAAACTTCTTCAGAGTGTTTGGGCACTTCCTTTTTTTACCTCTTCTTCTTTCTGCTGCTGCTTCTCCTTTCTTTGAGTGTGATGATCCTCTCTTCCCCTGCACTCTTATTCTTTTATTCTGTCTGTCTCTCCTTCACCATTTCTCTCAGGTTTGGTTATTCATCTCAGGTTATGTTATTTTTTATCTCATGCATTCAAGTTTATTGGGTCATTTAAGGGAATTTGGTCTAATTCGCATCCAACCTATGTATTAACTTGCTATTTTTTACAGTTGTACTTCATTTTGGTTGTATATTACATTCAGTTTGAATGACATATTTAACATTTAACTAACATGTATTGTATTCATAAACTGTTTATTCATCTGCCATGTCATTACAGTATTTCAGATCTCACAATTGGTATTTGAAGCTATTTTCTTTCAGTCTTCCTACTCTTCTTTTTTTTAGGAGTGTAACAGTTAGATTTAGTGTCCATGGTACTTTTTGTTTGTCAGTGACTGTTTTAACAGTTATTCAGCAAATCATCTACAGAGTCTGACAGTTGACTCAAGGTAATTAAAAGTGCCTGCTCTAAGAGAGCACTCATATGATTGTTTATGACTCTCTAAGGCCCGGGCCAGGGTTAGCACTTCTGAACGGCAACTCAGAGCTGTCTGTAAATTTTTTTCAGGGAGTTTCTTAATCTCTGTGATAGTTGGATAGGCAGGAGACAAAAGTGGGGAATAAGGGTGGAGGTAGAGTAAGTGGTTTGGGTACAGGGCCCTTGGTTTTGGGTCTTGGGCTAGAAAAAGGCAGGGAGTCAAGGGATTGGGGTGGGATGCTGGTGTGTCTTCCTCAGGATGGCTCTCCATGAGTGGGTCAGACTGTATGGAGCTAAAACAGAGACTTCAAATGTGGCTTTAAAGATAACAAACTAAACTGACAAATAGAACATTGGTATGGAAGCAATTGTATTTAAGTTACCTTGGCCACTGAAAATATGTTTTTAAAGTTTTTTTTGCTTTTTCTAGTTTCTTCATGTCAGACTTTTTCAATGTGGGATTTTGTAAGTTTCACATTTTTTTTTTCATTATGTACTCTCTCAAAGAAAACTATCAGTTTACCAACAACACAATGTCTGTTTATGAAATTCCCGTTCAAGAATAGATAATAAAATTATCCTTGAATATACAATCACGAAATTAAAAATTAAGCAGGGAAGATATTGATGCAGCTTACCAGGCACCATCCCAGAAACCCTCTAGTAGTAAACAAGGCTAGTGTTACCTCGTAAACTGGTCTCTTAGGCAGTCTAAAGCTTATGTCAGTCTGCTATCGTAATATTAGCTAGCTGAAAAGAGGGGTGATGGGTATTAAGGATACAATTATTGCATTTCTACACACACAGGATATTCAATATATGGACATTAATTCATCCTGAAAGTATTCAGTTTTTATTAGGTATCCTAGTTTGTCATCTAGTGTTATATATTAATTAATGAAAATTCTTCTTTGAAGCTTTAAGCATGTTTGAAACACTGCTGTGAAGTGAGGATGCTTTCAAAATAACATGAATAGATTTGACTTGTCAATGATCAACATACAACGGGCAAACAAACGAGTGTCTGAGTATATAGACACAGATATGTAGAACTATCACTGTTCTCTAGCTGTAAAACTGTCACGGTTCTCTAGCTGTAAATTCTGTTTATGCGCTCAAAAAACCTCTGGTGTTCCTACATAGTCCTGGCGCTGTAAATCGGACACAAGCAAAGGACCGAGCCATAAGCAACATAATGTTTTCAGTCAAGGGATTGGGGTGGGATGCTGGTGTGTCTTCCTCAGGATGGCTCTCTATGAGTGGGTCAGACTGTATGGAGCTAAAACAGAGACATCAAATGTGGCTTTAAAGATAACAAACTAAACTGACAAATAGAACATTGGTATGGAAGCAATTGTTTTTAAGTTACCTTGGGCACTGAAAATATGTTTTTCAAGTTGTTTTGCTTTTTCTAGTTTCTTCATGTCAGACTTTTTCAATGTGGGATTTTGTAAGTTTCACATTTTTTTTTTCATTATGTACTCTCTCAAAGATAACTATCAGTTTACCAACAACACAATGTCTGTTTATGAAATTCCTGTTCAAGAATAGATAATAAAATTATCCTTGAATATACAATCACGAAATTTAAAATTAAGCAGGGAAGATATTGATGCAGCTTACCAGGCACCATCCCAGAAACCCTCTAGTAGTAAACAAGGCTAGTGTTACCTCGTAAACTGGTCTCTTAGGCAGTCTAAAGCTTGTGTCAGTTATCGCAATATAAGCTAGCTGAAAAGAGGGGTGATGGGTATTAAGGATAAAATGATTGCATTTCTACACACACAGGATATACAATATATGGACATTAATTCATCCTGAAGGTACTCAGTTTTGTTAGGTATCCTAGTTTGTCATCGAGTGTTATATATTAATTAATGAAAATTATTCTTTGTGGATGAAAAGTGCCATTGAACGGGCTTACATGGGATTTTCTCTTCTTTTTACAATCCCCTACGTCCGGCCCACTTTCAGAGATCCGTGTCCACAGGATCTGTGCAAATAAATTATCTCTTGTCTCTCCCATCAAATGCCTCCCCTTTTATGCCAGGACAGAGATGGCAAGATGACTTTTAAAAGTAACGACATCGGAAAAAAAGATTTGCAGCATAACAAAAACCTGCGTGTAATTTCATCATATCACAGTATAAGTAGAGTTCAGTAAAGAGTTAATCATGGCTCCATGGGTACACAGTGCTTCTCTCGACTCCTAAAGCTCTTTGCATGCATGATAAGGGAACTCACCTCAAAGACGGCAAAGAAACCTCCTTTCCTGGATCGGAGGGCGTTAGACTCTCTTAGTTCCTCTAATAGCTCTGAAGAACTTGTCCTATCAAGCCAAAGCTGATGATTCTTTCCAGTGCAAAAGGGTTTGAGAAAATAAGAGAGCATGTAACATGAAAGCAGGGAGGAATTCTGCTCCTTCCAGAAGGAGGAGGGGTGTAACTAACCTTTAGACATCATATACATTGTGTACATAATGCATACAAAATTGATAAGAAGATAAGGTGGAGAGAGAGCGTTCAAGTATTGTAGGACAGCTTAGTCTGTGTACAGAGTGGTCATAAGGTTACTATTAGAAGGTTTAATAGATGAATGGAACCTAAAACTGTTGTCAACGGTGGCAATTATTTACATTGCAGGAAAATGCTAGCAGAGAGTATGGGATAGAATAAGTGAATGACCGTGTGGTGGGGGAATGGGTAGGTGTAGGCCGAGAGGTTTCTACCAGTAGGTCAGGTGAAGAGGATAGAATAAGTGAATGACGATGTGTTTTCAACCACTTATTATTGTTAATCCATATGTAAGGGGATATCTATATGTGTGGCGTATCGATATGTGTGACGTATCCATAAGTGTGGCTTATCTATGTGTGATCTTATCTGGAGGTGTGAACTGGAGTTGCTTGACACACAGAAGGGACGCTGTATTGCTTCACCATGATCTTTATTCCTCACATTCGTTCTTTACATACAAGACTGTGGAAAGCTTTAAGCATGTTTGAAACACTGCTGTGAAGTGAGGATGCTTTCAAAATAACATGAATAGATTTTACTTGTCAATGATCAACATACAACGGGCAAACAAACGAGTGTCTGAGTATATAGACACAGATATGTAGAAGTGAAAAAAATAACAATGTTAGAGGTGCAGTCCACGATTCTAATCCAAACTATAATTCAGCAAATTACTCATCACTGTTCTCTAGCTGTAAATTCTGTTTGTGCGCTCAAAAAAACACTGGTGTTCCTACATAGTCCTGCCGCTGTAAATCGGAAACAAGCAAAGGACCGAGCCATAAGCAATATCAGGCAGTAAACAGCCGGAAAAGGATTTGAAATCATGGATTTCGTGAGATTTTTGTTTGTTTATTTTTTAGGAAACGTCGGACCAGTTGCAACGTAATGTTTTCAGCGGCACTAATGTTGTGGTTAATTTATCACCAAACAACGTCTGGGGATTGCACAAACACCGTCATTACCTGTTTGTCTGATGCTGCGGGTCAGAGAAGAAGTTTTGGCCTGGCGCTCAACACTGCATGAGCACTAGGAGGAGGAGGGAGGGGCGCGGCGGGGACTTGTGAGCGTGGCGGAGCATGTCCAGGCGGAATTTTCACAAAAACTCAATTAAATGCCCCGTCATATATCAAAACACATTCTGGGTAATTGATGACAGAGAGAGTCATTTTGATTTTGAGATTTTGATGAATGAAGATAAAATTGGGCTGCAGCAGAAGGGGCACTTTTATCATACAGGGCAAAAGGGCAGGTGCTTGAGCACCACTAGGGGTCTATCTGTGCACGTGCCTGAATCTCACCGTAGCACCTTTCATTCCATTGCTGTAATCATTCCAATACATCACCAGAGATCACAACCATTTTTGTCTTGGAATAAATGTCCTCTTGACATTGACAGACTCATGTGAGGGAAGCAGCCTCGCCCTCTCTGTGCTGGTGGAAAACCATGACGCCACAACCACACTAGGTCTGCACTCTGCTTTTCTGCAGTATGACAGGTCTCCACAATAAGTCTCCAGGTCGTACTCAGTAAGTCTTATAGCGACAGAGAGCACAATACAGTTGCACTGGCCATAGTTTACACCAGTGCCATCTTATGATCGTTAACCTTATCTCAGGTATATTCACCTTTAACAGGTCTGTGTAGCTTTATTAGTGTCATTCAATTTATACTGCACACACCTGAAAGGATATTTATAGAGTTAAGTAGTAGTTAAGCATTTTATCTCCTCAATAATGAGCTTTGACAATCAGAGTACATTTAGTTACAGATGTTGGATTTGGGTCAGGAGGTTGATGTGGCAGTACTCTTGAGTAAGACTCAATTAATGATATGTAAAACCTGATTTATACCACGGGTTTGTTATTCAAATCATTGTGTTATGCTGCACTGACTGGACTGTGAATGATAAAAACAGCTGCACTAACTGGACTGTGAATGATAAAAACAAGTCTAGTGGTGTCAACAGGAGGCCTGGGAATGTTTGGCGTCTATGACATCATACAGTAAATTGTCAGTGGGTGTGCAAGGAACTTCAACCTGCTGCTGTCTTCTCACCAATCAGAATAGAAAACAGTGGCTGTCTAACATGAGCTAATAAACTGAATTTCAACCAGTGAGTGAGCAGTAAGTCAGTAATATAAACTGAATTTCAACCAGTGAGTGAACAGTAAGTCAGAGATCATTGTTATGGTAAGCAATGGATGTCAACTTGGATTTTTTTTGTTGCAAAACGATTTTGTTAGGTTTGCATTTGAGCAACAGCTGGAGATTGACTGCATGGTTATAAATGAATCAGAATTTAAGGTTCAGAGTTAATAATGACATACCATAGTCAGTTATTCAATGAATCTTATATCTAGTTGTAATTGTGCTTTTATTTGGGCTAAGGTTAGAATGTAAGCATTTCTGGTTGAATATTCTGTTAGAGAGGGAGGTGTGAAAGGGTCAGCAAATGTCTCAGAGACTTGTGTCTCTGAGGCCTCATGAATGCAGGATGACACCCATTATACTCAGAGAGCATTTAACTGAAATCTTTCAATGGCTTATCAGAAGATTCTTAGGTTGAGCTCTGTAGGAGTGAAACGTCTGTGTCTCTCCCTTGGTGCGTACCATTGTACAAGATTACAGCTGTTCTGGAACTGATCATAACGCAGACTAAGTCTCCAATACATGGTATGAAATGAATACTATCAGTTAACTGCTGCTAGCAAACTGTGGGTCACCAAAGGGTTGCAGATGTATCTAATTTGGTCAGAGTATTTGATAAACCAATCAATCAAAGTCCCACTTTACATCGAGAGAGGCTAATCAGTGTGGTGTTGTACATGGGAGGAAAAGAAGTGGCATTTGGTTGACATCCACTACTTTTTATTTTTTAAATGTTAAATTGTTTTTCTTATGTTCTGTAGTACTTATTATGTTCTATGTTTACTGTCTGCACCAATATGCTAAAGCAAATTTCTGGTAGGCGTAAACTTTCTGATTCTGATCAGGAATCTGCTCTTGGGTTAATTTTATTGAACTTGTAAATGCCAGATTGTCATAGATGGGTTTGCCTTATTAAAGTGAGGAGAATGCTACTGTTGAAGTAAGTTGGGCAGGAGCTGTAAAACAAGATATACAGGGTTACCAAACAGCTTTGTCACCGTAGGAAGCATCAGTAATTCACAACACACCTGATTTATTCAGTGCATGATCAATACTTGGAATCAAAAGCTCCTCAAATTCCCAGAGTTTTTTGTCGAAGAACAGCTGATCTTTGGAGAGTTGTTTCTGCAGTGGCCCCCTGACATGGATGATGCGGCATACATCGAAAGGGACGTTTAATACGAGTCCGAACTGCTTCAGCGTGGTGTGTACTGAAGTCTGCTCCACGCTTCGGGGGTTGATGATCAGCTTGGTGGGGTTAAACACGTCCTTCCTGTCAGGCTCTCGGTAGACGTGCTCCAGGATGTTCACACCAGGCACACTCCTCCACCGAGGCAGACGAAATCGGCCGCTGTCATCGAACTGTGTTTTGGGGAAGATGTGGTTCTCAATCCTGAAGACCCCTGCGTTGGGATGCTGCTGCTGTAAAGTGCCCATTAACTTCTCAAGGTTGGCATGCTTGTAAGGCATAATTATCTCATCAATGTCATTCAGCAGGAGGTACTTTGACTGGTACATGTATCTGTATATGCATTCATTCAGAGTGGTCAGCTGTCCATAATAATGAATGTCCCCATGGTGTAAGTCATATCTCCACCCAGTAGAGGGCGTTAGGAACTTGTCTAATGGCCAAGGCACAACCTCCAGCATGCCCTCTTTTCTGTAGTACTTGAGAATTTTCTCTAAGTCTGGGCCACAGCTGGTGTTGTAGATGACAACCCTTTGAACCCCTATAAGCTTGTACATCTCCATGGATTGTGCAAATTGGAGGGCATTATTGTACTCCCCAAAGAGGTTAGATATGCATACAGTAAAGTTGTACTTAAACGATTCCTTGACCTCCTGGTTTTGGATTGATAAAAATGTCAATTTGGCCAATGGGTTAGCTGTTATGCTGACATGTGTGGCTTGCTGTAATGCTGGACTCCTACACAACACGCCTGAAGTCACAAAAGGAAAGCCAAAGCGTTCACTGTGCACATCAACATTTGCCTGTGAAAATGTGCACTGTCCCAGAGGCCTATCAGCCTTAGCATCAATGTTAGCAGTAGCATCAGTGTTAGCGTTAGCATCAGCATTAGCACATAGGACACAGTAGAGCGGCTGGAGCTCCTGCCTGCAGATGATGCTGATCACCTTGATGGCCCCGCCCAGTCTGTGGTCCTTAAAGGCAGACACCATGAGGTGCCTGGAGCCTGGGATGGAGGTGATGGTGTCCGTGGGCGCCCGTTGCCATGGCTGCAGTGCAGGCTGTACTGAGGTTGTCTCTCTGTTCATCAGGGTTATCACGTGCTCCCACCTCAGGATCAGGAGGATGGTCAAGGCACCGATGCCAACCAGCAGCGCCAGCTTCCTCTGCATCATGTGTGTTCAGTCCGCTCGGATACAGCATTTACAATCTGCACAGCCAAAGATGACATAGTGACACACACAATTACTCAAGAACACTTTCATGTACACACAGACAGCAACACTCACACACAGACATAATCACACTCGCACATAAAGGCAAATTATCAAATTTATAGACACGCTAATGAGTTTTGTCTAATTTTAACTAGCCAACTAGTTCATGGTTATGAAATTTGTAGCAAAAAACTACACAGTGAATAACCAGCAGCTAGTGGGACACACAGGTATGGTTATCTCTCCGTCAAGACCGTATAGATCACGGTGTGGTTATCACTACATCAAGACCGTATAGATCACGGTTCGGTTATCTCTCCATCAAGACCGTATAGAGACAGGTGTGGTTATATCTCCTACGAGACCGTATATATAATCAAAAAGAATTTTGAGGATGTTCTAAAAACATTTAAAGAAGACCTAAATTCAGAATAATGAAAACCTCTTTTGTATTTATTAAAAGCTTGCTGAGTCTTCAAGGTTGCAACCTTCCAAGGCTTCTTGGCGCGAGATTGACGAAGAAATATACAGTCTTCTGATCTGGTTAAAACTCTTGTTACTTGTGATGAAAATTCCCACAAAGTCCAGCAAACTGGCAGAGTTTGAAACAAACAGGTTTATTCAGTCAGTGCAATACCAACAGCACAAACCTGAGCATGTCTCAAGACAGCACTGGCGAGACAAAGACTGCAATGTCTTATATACAGTTGATGTCACCCTAAATCTTCTACCTTACCCCCCTGTCTTGGGGTACCCATGGTCTTCTTAGGGGCTGTGAAGGCCCATTTCTGCACCATTTTCAGCTTATGCTAATGCTTCTCCTGGCTGAATATAGACCTCAGCTTGACACCGTTTGACACATGCGCACTAACTCAATCTTGGCTTGGAGTTTGTTTTGGCAGTGACCCAGGGTATTGGGAGACTCTTGGGCAGAGTTGCCAACTAAGCGACTTTGTCGCTATATCTGGCGACTTTCCAGACCCCTTGGCGTCTTGATTGGCAAAAAGTGACTAGTGACAAATCAAGCAATTTTTTTGGTCATCTGGCGGATTATTGTGTTGACAAAGCACTGAAAAAGCATCTCACATCCCGTTCTGCGGTTCACGTTACAACCGATCTCATAAGAGCAGAGAACAGCGAGTGCTGTCAACGTCTCCACTCACACAGTGCCTGCGCGACCAGTCTGACTAGATGGCAGCAAAATATTAGAACTTTGTATTTGCGGGAAAAATCGTAGAACTTTGTATTTGCGTGTAAATTGTACCTCCCTCAGAATTGTGCGCATGTGCAGGTTATTTGCATATTATGCAAATTAATTGATTACGTCCTCTAGCGACCATTTACATATTTTCCACCACAGATAAAAGTATTTAGATTCTAGGCGAAGACACTACAGGTTGATGATGTGAGTCAGGGATGACACTAATAAGGTTATGTCCTACATCAAATTATTACATAATTAACAGTGGCAGGGATGTTTATGATGAAAACTACGAGCTGACAACTTTCTTAACACAGCCAATCATCAAGCATGTGCAACAGTATTCCAACTGAAAAGTCCGGCTGACTGATAACAATTTTAAGTTTAACTGACTGATAAAATCGAAAATGTTCAAATGTAGAAACAATGTTACTGATGGACATTTTTTCTTTAATTAAAAGTTTAACTTTAACTTTTTTAATGCCGTACTGTGCATCCTGGTCGCTTGGCACGAGGTAGGAAGGGAGTTGGCACTGGTAAAACACTAGCTCAGCCTTTGCAATCAGTCAAATGCCACCAGGAGGCTGAAAACAAAAGAATATAAAAAGTAGCTTTGCAGAACTGATGGCTCAATCCATCAAGTATGTGTACAAAGCAAATCTCAAGGCAAAGACTGACGTGTGTCTCTGTGAACACCTGGCACAGTTTTCTCTCTTTGCCCTTAATAAATAAATAAATAAATGGATAAGCTTAGAGTGACTCCTTCTCAGTTCAGCAATTATGGAGTTATTTCATTGGTTATGGGTTTCATTTGTCATCTTCATTTCAGGCTAACTTGAAGAGACAAAGAAAAGATTTTAAAGGAGTCATCGTATGCCCATTTTACCACAAATTGACATGATTCCTTGGGGTCTTAATGAAATACCTGTAACATATTTTGTTGAGTTATGGTTTCACTTCCTCATATTCATTTCAGAGTGCCAGCCACCGCAGCTTCATCACATTTATATACCCGTAGATTACGTGCCAAACATTTGCAAATGGGTACAGGGATCAAAATCGATCTGAAATTACAGGCTATTTAGAGTTGAAATATTGGTACGCTTCAAAGGTCTTTGCCTCATACATTCAGGTATAAACATTTCAGGAAAGGATTCCTAATATGGCCAGACACAGATATTTATAATTCTATTTGTGACCTGGTTATCAATGCCTTTTGTTTGAACATCCCCTCGAGGAAAGTGTGTTTTTTTTATCATATCGTATGAGTGAAGTTCAGTTTAAAGTTAATCATGAGTTCATGGTTACACAGTGCTTTTCTCGACTCCCAAAGCTATTTTCATGCATGAAGAGGGAACTCACCTCAGAGACGGCAAAGAAATCTCCTTTCCTGGATCGAAGGGCACTGGACTCCCAGTTCCTAATGCCTTACAGCTCAGACGAAAATCATCCTTTATTTGTGCTGCTTTTGTCATACGATGCAAACAGATGAAGAGGTGTGTCTGTGTAGAAAAGTTAAGAGAGCACGTAGCAAGGTCCTGCGTAGCAAGGTAGCAAGCCAGACCTCTTAGGATTAGAAGCCTAGCTCATTGACATTAAAAGCCTAGGAGTTATCTTACACAGTATTCAGTCATGGACAAAAATATTGGCACCCTTACACTTCTGTCAGATAATGCACCACCTCTCCCAGAAAATGGATGAAATAACAAATGGTTTGGTATTCACATGTTTATTTCTATTGTTTGTATTGAAACAACACAAAAAAGCAGAGAAGAAAAGCCAAATCTTATATATTTCCACACAGAACAAAATTATTTTCGAAATTGTAGAAATGATTGTATTTCAAGCATCTTATGCTCCTTTAATTTGTATTTAAACTCACCTTTGGGAAGTCACAGGTGCTTGCAACCAGTTAAAAGGGAGAAAAGTTGACTCAACCTTTGTGTTTTGTGTCTGTCTATATCACACTGAGCATTGAGAAAAGAAAGAGCAAAGATTTTACCAAAACTTACCTGGTGAAGCCAGAATCATTCTGGGAGAACTTCCTGTGGTCAGATGAGACCAAAGTAGAGCTTTTTTGGTAAAGCAGTTTACAGAAAACAAAATGAGGCCTTCAAAGAAAAGAACAAGGGCCCTCATTCTCGACAGCAGTTGGGAAGACTTTCAGAAGGATTTCAGAAGGAACTCCACTTTGCAGGATTTAGGAAAACATTTGCCATTCTCCATAGTTTTTCTTCTGTGCTTTCTTCTGAACTTCAGAAGACTTTCAGAACGCGAAATAGCAGTCGTAACTCTGCCGGAATCTTCTCAAATGCGATTCCACGGGCCATCTTGTGGTTATTTGAGGAATCACGTTGAGGAATGACATTTGAAAAAAACTCTGTGTTAAAAGGGTTAACGGTTGAATTTGTGAGAACCCCTTGGTGATTGCGTTCACGTCAACTCTACAGAAATCCTCGGATTAAAGTAATTATAATAATAATAAATAAGAGAATATTTGTATCATTAACAATTACGTTTCACTTTGGACGAAGCGTCTGCTAAATGACTGAATGTGATTGTAAATGTACACGAACACTGCAAATGTAAGTGAATAAATAAATAAACACTAAGCCCAATCTCTAAGAACTGTCACTGCACTTACTGCTAATTATACGCCTACTCGTGACCAGTCTTCACACTTACGGTGGCTATTTTGGCTGACAGCACTGACTGTTATTTATACTCCTACTCGTGACCTGTCTTCACACCTATGGTAGCCATTTTTCGATTTTTTGTGACTTCTTAAATGTGTTTTATGGGCTTCGGAAGTTCAACGTAAGAAAATATCTCCATCTTATTAATAAACACCTGTTACAAGTTGCTTTCGTGTGGATTTGGGAAAATCTGACAGCACACTTGGTTAACGGCTGCGTGCCCTAATAAGGAGCTGGCAGGGCGTGTATGTATGCAAATCCACTTTCACGAGAACGCGCATCAATCTAAGAAACTAATCGGAAGGAACACAGCTGAGAAGACTTCGGCTGCTTATGAACACATTTTCAAGCGTGCGGGAATGCAGCGGAAGCGTTTCTCTTACGTTGTTTTTGCGAAGTCGTGTAAGAAACATTTCTGAAGAATTACAGAAAAAGATAGAGAATGAGGGCCAAGCGCCCTACAGTCAAACATGGTGGAGGTTCACAGATGTTTTGGGGTTGCTTTGCTGCTCCTGGCACCTGATGCCTTGACTGGGTGCAAGACCGCCAAATAATTTTGGGGCGCAATGAAGGGCCCAGTGTCAGAAAGCTGGGGCTCCGTCAGAGGTGATGGGTCTTCCAGCAGGACAATGACCCAAAGCACACTTCAAAAAGAACCCAGAAATGGTTTAAGACAAAGCACTGGAGAGTTCTGAAGTGGCCAGCAATGAGTCCAGATCTAAATCCCATAAAACAACTTAATAAACAAACAACAACAAAAAAGAAAACACAACGGTAAAGAGCGGGGAAGGGTGGTGTAACGGTATAGTGCAGGTCCACTGAGGTGAGGTCAAAGATTTAATTACAAATACAAAACTCAGTCCTTCACATCTGTATGATTCGATGCCGTACTGTGCATCCTGGTCGCTTGACACAAGGTAGGAAGGGAGTTGGCACTGATAAAACACTAGCTCAGCCTCTGCACACAGACAAATTCAATTCAATTCAATTTTATTCATATAGCGCCATAACAATACAATTGCCTCTAGGCGCTTAACAGAGCCCAGAGCCTAAACCCCCTTAGTGCATGCACAATGGCAACAGGTGTAAGAAAAAACTCCCTGTTAGGCAGGAAGAAACGTTAGGCTGAAAACAAAAGAAAACCAAATACAAATCAAAAAGTAGCTTTGCAGAAGTGAAGGCGCAATCCATCACGTATGTGTACAAAGCAAATATCAAAGCAAAGACTGACGTGTGTCTCAGTGAAAACCTTGCCCAGTTTTCTCTTTGCCCATAATAAATGAATAAATGAATAAGCTAAGAGTGACTCATTCTCAGTTCAGCACTCATGGAGTTATTTCATCAGTTATGGGTTTCATTTGTCATCTTCATTTCAGATAGATTCATTTCAGGAGACAAAGAAAAGATTTTAAACGAGTCATCGTATTCCCATTTTACTACAAATTGACATGATTCCTTGGGGTCTTAATGAAATACCTGTAACATATTTTGGTCAAAATACCTCAAGGATCCAATATTGGGCAATCTTCTCGTTCAGCAGTCATGGGTTACTTGTTCAGTTATGGGTTTCACTTCTTCATATTCATTTCAGATAAAACAGTATTAAGGAGTGGCAGCCACCGCAGCTTCATCACATTTATGTACCCGTAGATTACTTGGCAAACATTTGCAAATAGGTACAGGGATCAAATGACAGGCATTTTGAAGTTGAGAAATTGGTACGCTTCAAAGGCCCCTCAAGGAAAGCGTGTATTTTTATCATATCAAAGTATGAGTAGAGTTCAGTTTAGAGCAGGGGTGGGCAATTCATTTCCCCAAGGGGCCACATGAGATAGTGGGACGGTTGTGGAGGGCCGGACCAATAGGCTGAACTCAATTCAGCATGAAAAATGAGCATGTTTTTGGCCGTATTAAAGGTGTGCCCAGACAACCAATACACATGGCGCACACACACAGAGCAAGCTTTTTCGTTTAACGTTTGATTCCTAATTTACCATTGACCTCCGCGGGCCGGTCAGGGACAGCCAAGGGGGCCGCAAATGGCCCTGGGGCCGCACTTTGCCCAGGTCTGGTTTAGAGTTAATCATGAGTTCATGGTTACACAGTGCTTCTCTCGACTCCCAAAGCTATTTGCATGCATGAAGAGGGTACGTACCTCAGAGACGGCAAAATAAATCTCCTTTCCTGGATCGAGGGCGCTGGATAAAACACCTGTGGCGCGATCTCAAAACAGCAGTCAGGAGAAGGCACCCTTCAATTGTGAGAGAACTGGAGCAGTTGGCAAAAAAAGAGTGGTCCAAAATTCCAGTAGAGTGACTCTCATTCATGGTTACAGGAAGAAGGAAGTACCTGGAGGTGTTGTGGTGGCACCTAAAGTTCCATTGAATGATTATGGAGTGAGAAAGACAGCCTGACTATGCACAGGAGAACACTGAACATCATGTGTGCACATTTATCTTATCTAGGATGACTGTAAAATGCTGCAATTACACCATGGCAAGTGTTTATGCTTAGTAATGAACAAAGTTATTGTGGTATTCATTGTATTAATATTATATTAATATTAGTGCTGCCAGTTTAACGCGTTATTAACGGCGTTAACGCAAACCCATTTAAACGCTGTCAATGTTTTTTATCGCGCGATAAACGTTGTTTAATCTTATTTTTTTTAGATAAACATTCTTTTTGGCCTCGCAAACTGTGTATTAGGCTAAAGTTATGGTTTGAGTGAATGGTGAGGGCGATACGCCGAAATGGATGATAAAAAGCTTCCGAATAGAAAGTTTACTTTTAAAAGTTGTGTTGTGCAAAAGAAGCGAGCTTCACTGTTGTCTGAAAATGTCAACAGGCAGCTGGCTGAAAGCACAGAAGTAGTAGGCTCACCTTTTATTGGTAAACTAACTGTTATGGTTCATTGTTTTTTAAATAAGAGGCCTGACTTCTATGTTCCCAGCAAACTTGAAAAAAAGAAAATATTAAGCCATGGTTTAACTGCACTATAGACAGTGGCGTGCACAGACATTTTGGGGGGCAGGTGCTCAGGGGGGAAGGGAAGGGCACTTTTTAGCGCACGCGGAACACATTATAAAAAAGTTACACGCACATGTTGAATGAAACTTTTATTTGTATCATTCTCTAAACGTGAGTTTCCTATTTTAATGCCTGCTGATTTTGTACAAACCACTTAAAAATAAAATGTGATAAGACTTTTCAATACCATTAGCACAAAGGAGCAGATCAATAGCATATAGCCTAACTAAGGCACACAACAGTTAGTGATTCTGACTTTGACTCTGACCTTCCATCGTGTGGCTTTCCTTTCATCCAGGAGAGCAGAGAGCTGCTGTAGCTCTTTTATTCGTTCTTTTTTCAGCCTCTCTTTTCTTGGCATTGTGCTGTAATTAGTAAATCAAAATCAATATACAATTAACAAAGAGACCAAAAAGTACGAGAAGAAGGAGTTAGCTGCTAACTGTTGTCATTGAATAGGCCTACAGATGGGCATTTTTCACATGAGGAACTTCCCGTTTTTTTCTGCCACAAATAAATGTGTTAATTTATGTTGCCTGACAAAACCTATACAACAGAAAACTTTCGTCCTAACACATTTGCAGATTTGCAATTGCAAACTCTACCGAAATAATTTGTAGCCTAATAAGCCTATGGTCGTCCTTGCGTCATCTGTCATTGGGCTATACAGCGTAAAACTTTATCAGGTGACCAGTCGGCTAAAAATGCTTAGTTGTTTGTTGCTGTATGAGACATTTTACTGCACAACAAAATGATTAGGCTACACGTTGGGCATAGAGGGCAAACTATACGATTTGACTTGATCTGTATGCTACCTGGCTGGTGGGAACACGGGAGAAGGAACCTGTCTGGGACCGTGCCTGCTATGCTGGAGACGCTTCTGTTTACTGAAGCGCATGTGGTGCCCTGTGAGTGACTGGTCTGTGCAAGGGGGACGTGGCTCATTTTTGGGCATTGTTTCAGTCGTTTTTAATCGCTTAGGTTTTTAAAAGATCATTTCAAAACCGGCCTCAGTAAAATGTTAATAATATAAAAAAAATTATTAATTCGTTGATAAAGGGCAAAAGTCCTGGTGCGTTAGCACCACCTAGTGTCTATGTGTGCACGCCACTGACTATAGAGTCCTTGTTTACCTGAAATGTGCACTTTATCATTTTATTTTGTACCGCCCTGTTTGGCAATGTTGTTTTTCAATAAAATAAAACATTTGCATAAATGTTGATAAGAGCATTACAATACAAATAAAATGATGGGAAAAAAAAAAAAAAAAAAAAAAAATAGAATAAAATTTGCGGTTAATCGTGACTGATTTTGAGTAAAGTATGACAAAAATGCGATTAATCGCGATTAAATATTTTAATCGTTTGACAGCACTAATTAATATATATTTCTATGTGAATAAATACATCCCTTCAGTTACACACGTTTATGTGTGGTGTAACAGAACTCTCTCTCCTGTGGTACTCTTTCACTCTTTAAAAGAAGCTGTATGTAAGAATTTTAGGTTAAAATGTTCAACAATTAACTAGAAATAGTTTGAATAAGTTTAAAGTATTATTTATCCATTCAACCTTTACTTCCTCAGGTATCGAAGGGACCGGCATTTGATATTTATAGTTGATAAGGATATGCAATAGTCAATAATTCAATGTTTCCTATACCTAGTTATAAGTGTTACTTTTATCTGGATTTAACTAGCATGTAAGCATTCCTGGGTACATTTACTTGGTTTTGACCAGGGGAGGGAGGTGTGACATTGCTCTTACCTTCCCCTTCCGATCGAAAGAAAGAACCTTGTCTCCAGGACCTATTTGGATAGATGGTACGTCCCCTTAATATCAGTTTATTTAACAGATTGTCCTTCAAAGGATAATCAGATATGCTGAGGTGAAGCGCTGTGAGGGAAGGGACTGTGGATCTTTAAGTCTCTGTCTCACAATAGTAGGCACCCATTGTTCAAGATTAAACCTGGATCGTGACTGACTAAAATCCAAGACCGGTCTCCCAACTATGGTATAAAACTAAATATTATTAGATGGAGGTTCCACCGAGATAAAAATTCTTGTATTTGCTAATTCGAGTTTGCTGTAAGAGTCCTCATCCGGGTTGACACAACACATTCGTAAGTAAATGTACCTAATCTTGGGAAAATATGTGCCAAAGATTGTAGTAAAAGTCTAGAGCTTGAAGTCAAAGACAGCAGTGAGCCTGAAGCGTCAATGGAGTGTGAAAGCCTGAAAGCTCCATATTCACATCAGAGTGTTGGAGTCACTCTCCCTTGGGCACTAAAGCTACACTCTCTGTTAGAGAGTGGAAGACATCTGATCCAACACAGTCTGTGCTGGGGTTGTATCATTTGTATGCTTTTTGCCACACTCAGATATTTAATCTCAAGAGAATAGAAGTGTTTTGTGGTCATAACGGGTATTTGAATTTATATATTATTCTAAGGTGATTTGTACATTGTTTACATTAAATTGTGGAGATTCAGTTCTTGGATTCGACCAGCCATGATTCAAGACATAATATTCCTTTTAGTCCAGATTTCACAATTCTTTTGATACAGTTAGATTTTAGACTGCTAAATGTTAGACTGTGTCTAGTCACACAATAGTTCCAGACATCTCTCACACATACAATACAATTCACACTTCAGGCACAGCCTGTGACACTGTAATTCACACTTAATGGCCCATTAGGCTGAAGTGAACCACAACCAAGACAGATAGCAAGACTACAGACTTTAAGAATGTTTGTGCCTACACATGATTCCATTGACCCAAGTTAAAATCATTGTATGAAGTTGTTATAATTACAAGTAATTGTAAGCATATTTTTATTTTTATTATTATTATTAATTATTATATTTTTTTTACCAAGAAAGTCTTCATCCTGCATATACTGTATGTGTTTAAGGTACATAAAAACAAATGGCTGAGTAATGATCTCACAGCAGCAGAACACTCTCATCTTAAGGTGTACGCTTGTGTGTGTGTGCGTGCGTCCATGTGTGTATGTGTGAACAAGATTACCCTTTTTCCCCCAAATTCAAAACTGGTTCACCAATCATGATCCATGTGTAGTAATTAAAAAACAAACAATTAAAAACAAAACACAGGCAGACTGGTTGGCATCTCCATATCATTTTCAAATTACACTTGTGACTGTAACTTCTACGACTCCGTTACTCCCTGGTAACGCAGTTGCCCCGACAGACACGTTTTCATTTATGGTTCCCCGACGGTTGTGCGTGTTGTAAAGCATTGATACTGATGTATTGACGGACTGTCGGAGTCGGAAAGTAACAAAATTTGGGAGATGCACGTCAGGCCACGGGGAGGTGCTTGGAGAGGGTTTGCAACATCAGAGAGGGCTCTCCATAAACAGACAACCATACATTGCGCTTTAGACAGAAGTTATGTAGACCACGTCAGTTATCAAACAGGACAAATGTGTGTGTCATGTACAGAGGGGGGTGGGGTTGGGTGGGGTGGTGTAGGGGCGGAGGGGAAGGCACAGGAGGAAGCGTCTGTAAATACTTGGTCACAGTTGATTGCAAATCCACTGAGGTGAAGTCAAAGATTTATTTACAAATACAAAACTCAGTCCTTCACATCTGTACGATTCAATCACATTCACACAATCACATTGTTACAGTGTGCGTGTGCGTGCGTGCTTGTGTATATGTGTCATTTCACACTCTGAAGAAAGGATTGGACATGATAGAGACACTACAATACCACTTAGTCAACAGTTATACCACCACAAATACTAATCATTAGAATACAGACAATCACACATTTAATCATCACTATGATTAATTTACAGTCATTGGACCTCAGTCTCCTTGTCACATTAAATTGTGTGTGTGTGAGGCCTTAGTGTCCATGGTGTGTGTGAGTGAGGCAGCTCTGTCTGTGAGTGAGTGTGTGTGTGTGTGTGTGTGTGTGTGTGTGTGCGTGCGCACAGTCACCACCATCCAATATTTAACATGAATATCTGAATAACATGAATGTGGAACACATCATCAGTTGGCACTTGTTTTACAAGAGATATTAAATTAGACAACATTTGGAATGATATGTACAGTTTATTTACAACCAGGCTCGGCGTTGGCCCAGCAGGACAGTGTGTGTGTGAGTGTGTGTGTGTGTGTGTGTGGAGAGTTCACAAGGTCCCAGGTGCTGTATACCAGTGTGCAGGGCTACTGTGTACACACACCCCAGCTTATCCAGTCTGGGAGACACTTGGCAGTGGTCCATGTCCAGGGGGTCGTGAAAGGGCTGCTGGGATACCACAGTTGCGGTTGCGGAGTCTTAATCTTCTCTTCGCTTCTTAAAACAAAGGGAGACGCTTGAACCAGATCCCATGGGTGGCTCAGCACAATGGGGTGGACCATCCCACGGGTCCGTCTGTGGAACACTGGTGCTCCAGCCCACGAAGACTGGTACTTCATATTCAACAGCGCCCTCTTCTGGCAGCTACTCAAATGACATGAGGTTGGCTGGGGCCTGAGAGGATCAAGCACATCAGGACAGGCAGTGGTGAGTGCAATGCAGCGCCTGTAAGGCTATGCAGCGTCTGTAAGGCTATGCAGCGCCTGTAAGGCTATGCAGCGCCTGTAAGGCTATGCAGCGTCTGTAAGGCTAGACATGCGTCTGTAAGGCTATGCAGCGTCTGTAAGGCTATGCAAGACATGTGTCTGTAAGGCTATGCAGCGCCTGTAAGGCTATGCAGGACATGCGTCTGTAAGGCTATGCAGCGTCTGTAAGGCTATGCAGCGTCTGTAAGGCTATGCAGGACATGCGTCTAAGGCTATGCAGCGTCTGTAAGGCTATGCAAGTCATGCGTCTGTAAGGCTATGCAGCGTCTGAAAAGCTATGCAGAACATGCGTCTGTAAGGCTTTGCAGGACATGCTTCTGTAAGGCTAGGAACATGTTTCTGGATAAAGGTGTTTAGTGACACATAATGGGGGTTGGGCAGCAGTGCATATGTGTAATAAAATAACTTGTTTGTGATCATGTCAAATAACGTGCTTGTGTGTGTGTGTGTGTGTAAAATAATATAATAACTTGTGTGTGTGTGTGGTCATGTAAAATAACGTGTGTGTGTGTGTGTAATAAAATAACTTGTGTGTGTGTGTCATCATGTCAAATAACGTGTGTGTGTGTGTGTGTAATAAAATAACGTGTGTGTGAGTGTGTGTGTGATGATGTTAAAAAACGTGTGTGTGTTTGTGTAATAAAATAACTTGTGTGTGTATGTTTGATCATATCAAATCACTTGTGTATGTGTGTGTAATAAAATAACTTGTGTGTGTGTAATAAAATAGCTTGTGTGTGTGATCGTGAAGTAACCTGTGTATGTGTGTGATAATGTGCGTGGCAAAGGACAGGTCCGTGACAAGTGCAGTGGAGCAGATTATTAATTTATTAAACACAAGAGAGTCAAAGCAGTGACCATGAGGACAGGGGAGAGGAGGGCGAGATAAAGTATGTGAGTGAGGAGAGGTGTGTGTGTGTGTGTGTGTGGAGCTGTGCGGCTGAAGTGTATGTGCATGTATGTGAGTATGTGTATGTGCGCACGTGAAGCAGTGCAGATATGTGTGTGTGGGTGTGGAGAGTGTGAAGCAGTGCTGGTGTGTGTGTGTGTGTGTGTGTGTGTGTGTGTGGAGAGTGTGTAGCAGTGCAGGTGTGTGTGTGTGTGTGGAGAGCGTGTAGCAGTGCAGATGTGTGTGTGTGTGTGTGTGGAGAGTGTGTAGCAGTGCAGGTGTGAGTGTGTGTGTAGCAGTGCAGGTGTGCGTGTGTGTCTGGAGAGTGTGTAGCAGTGCAGGTGTGTGTGTGTGTGTGGAGAGCGTGTAGCAGTGCAGGTGTGTGTGTGTGTGTGTGTGTGTGTGTGTGTGTGTGTGTGTGTGTGTGTGTGTGTGTGTGTGGAGTGTGTGTAGCAGTGCAGGTGTGTGTGTGTGTGGAGAGCGTGTAGCAGTGCAGGTGTGTGTGTGTGTGTGTGTTTGTGTGTGTGTGTGTGTGTGTGTGTGTGTGTGTGTGTGTGTGGAGTGTGTGTAGCAGTGCAGGTGTGTGTGTGTGTGGAGAGCGTGTAGCAGTGCAGGTGTGTGCGTGTGTGTGTGTGTGTCTGGAGAGCGTGTAGCAGTGCAGATGTGTGTGTGTGTGTGTGTGTGTGTGTGTGGGGAGAGTGTGTGCAGTGCAGATGTGTCTTACCTGAGGACGGCTGCTACGACACGCCTCCTCCAGGTGCTTGTGCCAGACGATGGCTGAAAACCTCGACCCCGTCTGGAACTTGTAAACATTTCCTGTGGAGCACAAATCCCAGCCGCTGTGAGAGCAGCAGTGCATGCTGGGACTGCTCTCTGCTCCAGCCTCTCCAACCTGACTGAAGATTACGGTTCTGACTGCTTTTGACGGTTCTTTGCCAGAGCCTTTCCTTCCCTCATTGGCTGTTAATCAAATGTTGGCCCTGGTGCGCGGTCAAATAATGTCGTAAATAAATAAGCGATTGTCCTGATAAATTAAGTCTGGTTCGAATTAACAACATTGTTCGACCGCGGATCAGCCTTGGACGAACCGAGATAGCCTGTCCTAAATCATTGCCGTAATTAAAACTGGCTATTGGGACAAGACAATTGATCGACTTAACTGAACCACTTGCGACGAACGAGGCCCAGGTTTGTTCACCTGTATCAGGTCTGTTTACCTTTATCAGGGTCATTCAGCTGGAAAATGTTGGGATGGTCAGGATCCTCTGGCAGTACTGCTATCCACCCCGTCAGAGTGATCTTTTTACAGGGTGTCGATTTATACTGCATATAAAACGGGAGAAAGACACAGTGTGAAATTATGCTGTTATGTAATCTGGGCAGGCCGCTAGATTTCATGGCTAGTGGTAATGCAGTGACTGATAGATGGTCAATCACCAGAAGTAAAATGTGTAGGGGCATAGGGGCTATAGCCACCTCTAGTAATTGTAGCATTAAGATTAACGTTCTATATGATTGGTATATATGAGTGCTGATTCTGGCAGCAAACACAGTTATTGATTAGGGGAGCAGCCTTTGATAGGGAAGTATTGGCCATCTAGAAATCAAAAGGCTCCTAGTTTGAGTCTGGCTCCTAGTGGCTGTGTCCTGAAGAGTCCTTGAGGCAGACCCTGAAACCCATACTGCATACGGCCCTCTGACCCTGCCAGTGGCTAGCTTACTGTGTGTGTTAGCTCTCATGACCTCCCGTCAACACTCACATGTCTCCTCTCACTGGCTCGAAGAGCTTTCGCTCCGAAGTACACAAGCGTGGGCCCGGCCAGGGCGACCCAGTAACGAGTCCAGGAGGACAGCTGGGAACACACATAGAATACAGTTCAGTACTATTCAACTCTGTTGCTCGCATACTCACACAGACAGGCAGACAGGAACAGCATCACACAGACAGACACAGCATCACTCAGACATTCATAGTGACACAAAGCATCACACAGACAGGCACAGCATCAGACAGACAGGCACAGCATCAGACAGACAGGCACAGCATCAGACAGACAGGCACAGTGTCGCACAGTATCGCACAGACAGGGACAGCATCAGACAGCATCAGACAGCATCACATAGACAGGCACAGCATCAGACAGACAGGCACAGTGTCGCACAGTATCGCACAGACAGGGACAACATCAGACAGCATCACATAGACAGGCACAGCATCAGACAGACAGGCACAGTGTCGCACAGTATCGCACAGACAGGGACAGTGTGTTTAACGCAAGCATCGGTAATGTGCGTTTGCATTTGGCATACATATAGTGGGTTTCTGTCTCCTGAGGTTGACATACAGACAGTTGGCACTTTGAGGTTGACATTCATATGGTAAGTTTGTCCATTTTAAGGTTGACATAGGTTCGGTGGGTTTGCATAAGAACGGTAGGTTAACAGTTGGCATACGTACAGTGGGTTTGCGTCCTCTAAGGTTGGCAAACTTACAGTGGGTTTGCGTCCTCTAAGGTTGGCATACGTACAGTGGGTTTGCGTCCTCTAAGGTTGGCATACGTACAGTGGGTTTGCGTCCTCTAAGGTTGGCATACGTACAGTGGGTGTGCGTCCTCTAAGGTTGGCATACGTACAGTGGGTTTGCGTCATCTAAGGTTGGCATACGTACAGTGGGTTTGCGTCCTCCTTTCAGCATAGTCTTCCTGCGGAGTGGCCCCTCCATGGTGATGCTGCACAGGGCACTGCATTCGTAACTGGATACGGCCCCCGACGGCCTGCTGAGAGACACAGACAGGCACAGCGTCACACAGACAGGCACAGCGTCACACAGACAGGCACAGCATCACACAGATACGGACAGCATCACACAGACCAGCACACAGATGCCTTATGAGGACCAGCACACAGAGGCCTTATGAGGACCAGCACACAGAGGCCTTATGAGGACCAGCACACAGAGGCCTTATGAGGACCAGCACACAGAGGCCTTATGAGGACCAGCACACAGAGGCCTTATGAGGACCAGCGCACAGAGGCCTTATGAGGACCAGCACACAGAGGCCTTATGAGGACCAGCACACAGAGGCCTTATGAGGACCAGCACACAGAGGCCTTATGAGGACCAGCACACAGAGGCCTTTTGAGGACCAGCACACAGAGGCCTTATGAGGACCAGCACACAGAGGCCTTCTGAGGACCAGCACACAGAGGCCTTATGAAGACCAGCACACAGAGGCCTTATGATGACCAGCACACAGAGGCCTTATGAGGACCAGCACATAGAGGCCTTATGAGGACCAGCACACAGAGGCCTTATGAGGACCAGCACACAGAGGCCTTATGAGGACCAGCACACAGAGGCCTTATGAGGACCAGCACACAGAGGCATAATGAGGACCAGCACACAGAGGCCTTATGAAGACCAGCACACAGAGGCCTTATGAAGACCAGCACACAGAGGCCTTATGAAGACCAGCACTCAGAGGCCTTATGAGGACCAGCACACAGAGGCCTTATGAAGACCAGCACACAGAGGCCTTATGAGGACCAGCACACAGAGGCCTTATGAAGACAGTGCAGTAACTCTGTTAAGTTACTCTGGTACTTATACCCTCTTTAAAGAGTGAGTGAGTGTGTTTCGACGCCCCTCTAAGAGGTGCAGAGCCTGAGTTTGTTTGACGCCCCATGAGACCAGACTCACCTGTAAACATAACTGCGGCTCCGAGGAGACGTGCGGACCGGAACCCTCCAGTTGGGGCCCAGAGTGGCGTACATACGGCCCCTGACAGGGAGAGAACACACAACACGCCTCAGTGTTAATACACACTACTCTGACAGGGAGAGAGAGAGAGAGAGAGAGAGAGAGAGAGAGAGAGAGAGAGAGAGAGAGAGAGAGAAAAAACACACAACACGCCTTAGTGTTAATACACACTACTCTGATAGGGAGAGAGAGAGAGAGAGAGAGAGAGAGAGAGAAAGAACACACAACACGCCTCAGTGTTACTACACACTACTCTGGCAGGGAGAGAGAGAGAGAACACACAACACGCCTCAATGTTACTACACACTACTCTGACAGGGAGAGTGAGAGAGAGATAGTGAGAGAGAGAGAGAGAGAGAGAGAGAGAGAGAGAGAAAGAGAGTACATACTACACACTACTCTGACAGGGAACCCTGTGTTCACACTGATTAGTTCGAGAAGCAGAGGGCAATATCACAGCAGTGACCTCTATACCGAAGTTTACAGAAGTAATCACCATGACGTTATAGTTATTAAAAATAGCATTAAGAACGTCAGATGATAGGTCAAGCAGAAGGAGGCTTTGTTAGGCTTTAGAGATGTGAGAGAGAGGGAATCATTTAAGAGGTGATTCCATGCTGCAGATACACACAAGAGCATGGGTAATGGGTAAAATGGCTTTAAGCCGTCGGGTCTTACCTCTCCATACCAGAGGACGGTTCATCACTGAAGGAGCTGTCCCTGCTGCCTGTGGGGACACAGCACACAACGCACAGAGTTCACAACGAGTTCACCGACTGCGACAGGCCTACAGCTCTCCATACCCCTTGGGGCCAAGGCCTCATGTGTTCCCTGGCTAGTGTGTGAGTGTATACTAGGTTTGTCAGACTACCAGTGTTGCGTTGCCTCTTGGTATGAAATGCCCTGTATAGATAAAGTTTGATTTTATTTGATTTTGACCATTTCTGTGATTCTTTTCGAAGCAAATAATGTGCATTTTTTCCAGGCAGGGATCTGCTGCACTCTAGTGGCTGTTTTAGGGAACAACATCAGGCAACTAAAACGTGCCCGACAGTAAAGCCTTTTGGACATCAACCAGCTCCCGTAAAATATTTACAGTAACACCACTACGCACACCCGTACAAGGGCACAGAACATGAACATGCTTTTGAGGTTCCATCATGTAATACACCAGGATGTGTGATGAGTGCTGTGTACCGAGAGAGACTCCGTTGGTGAAGACGGAGTCGTGGGTGTTGTTGCGCACAGGACTGTGGGACTCCAGGAAACTGTCGTCCAGCAGGTGGCGTGGTTTCTCCGCTGGAAAGTCGGCGCTCTTACTCTCAGCCACTCCAAATTGGCTGATGCTGTGTGTGTGTGTGTGTGTGTGTGTGAGAGAAAGAGAGAACACTGACGTGAGGACTAATGTTTGAGTAAAGCGGTGTCAACAGACAGAAAAAGCTTGGGGTGAAGTTGTACGGCTCAAATCGCGTGATAAACAATAAACTGATGTCATAACATCTATGAATGTGTTGTGTGAGTGTGTGAGGGAGAGGGCATTATAGCTAAATGGTACACGAAGTTCAGTGGGAGATCTTATAGTCAGACGACCTGAGTTGCACATGTTGTGTGTCAGATTGATGTTACTCTTCTGTGTGGTGGTGTACTTGAGTACATGAGTGCGTGTGTGTGTGTTTGTTTGCTTGTGCGTGTGTGTGTACATGAATGCGTGTGCATGTGCGTGTACATGTGTACATGAGTGTGTGTGTGCGTGTGTGTTTGCGGATGAGTGTGTGTGTGTGTGTATGTTTTGAGGAAAACTGACTTGTTTCCCAGACTATGGCTCTTCCGATGGCGGGCAGGAGGGGGGGTGGGCATGCGTCCCCCCACTGAAGTATCTGGGCAGGTGGGCCGCCGGTACCTCACAGAAGCAGACACCTCCGAGGGGCCTGAGAGGGAGAGACACATTCTCACCATTAGTCTTCATTCTATATGTGTGTGTGTGTGTGTGTGTGTGTGTGTGTCTATATATAAATATATATATATATATATATATATATATATATATATATATATATATATATATATACAGTGGTGGCAAAATTATTAGAACACTAGACATATTTAAGAGTTTTCAGGTGTTTTTGTTGAATTGGCCATTCAAATACCCTAAAAACTAATGAAATATCTACAAAGTCATCATTATGCTCTATAAACCATAGAATAGAGCCATCATAATGAGATTTAGGTAATTTTCCGAACAAAAACAAGCTAGGCCTATTTCACTGTCAATGTCACACAATCATGTTCCTGCACAGAAGAAGCCAAATTACTTGTAATCATTGTCAGGTGTTATTGTGGTGAAATTGATGGTTATGCAAGAGTCTTAGGACACAGCTTGGCGATTATTTTGAATGTACAAGGCCTATCCTGCTCATTAAGTGATTGGTAACATCAGGGTTTTGTCACTGAGGCCACACCACCAAATGGTTTAGATCCAAAGCCTCTAGAAGCAGTCTTGAAGCACATGTTGCTCTTTGAATATGGCTAAGGTGAAGAAGGAGCTAACGAGTGAGCAACGGGTTTGAATAAAGGCTTTTTTGGATGCTGGCTGGAGTTACTGCCGCATAGCCAAGGACTTGAGATGCAGTCCAAGTACTGTAAAGTACACTTTAGACCACCATGGCACGAGAACCGAAAGGGGAGAGGTTTCAAAAAGAAACTCTCAGACACACAAGTGAAGCATCTCAAAATTCTCAGTCTTCAGGACCGAAGAAAGAAGAAAGAACTGTGTGACGAAATCAACATCACAATGACTAATGGTGCAACAGTGTCTTCAAGAACTGTCCGTCGGAAACTGGGAGAAGAAGACTTTTTGGCAGAATAGCAGCAAAGAAACATTACTGAAAGAGAACAATTGAGTGTAATGCCTGAAATTTGCAAAAGAACACAAGAAATGGACAAAGAAAGATTGGTTTAAGTGTTGTGTACTGATGAGTCCAGGTTTGAATAGTTTGGCAACAAGCAAAGCGTGAATGTTCCACGAAGTGAGGGGGAGAGATATAAAAAAAAAGTGTCTCTTGCCAACAGTTAATCAAGGAGGGGGTAGTATTATAGTGTGGGGTGCAATTTAAGCCTCAGGAACAGGTGACTTTGGCTAAATGGATGGCATCATGGATACAAAAGTATACCACAACATTCTGGTGAGGCACGGAGTTCCTTCTTGGAGACGTCTTATTGGGCCTGGATTTATTTTCCAAGAGCACAATGACCCTAAACATTATTTTAACTATTGCCGGAACTACCGGCGACAAGGAATCTGCTGGAACATTGAAAATGATGAACCGGCCCTCTCAAAGGCCGGACTTCAAACCCATCAAGCAAATTCGGGGCAAGTTGGAAAATAAACTCGACAGATCTATTGTAAATTCCAAGGAAAGCCTTTGGCTTGACTTTCAGAAGGCATGGGATAACATAAGTGTTGAAGTTCTCAAGAAATATATTGACTCTATGCCAGAGAGATGTGCTGCTGTAATTGCTGCAAAAGGTGGACGTACCACATATTAAAGTTAAAAGTAGATAAAAACAGTAGGACTCACTTCATCAGATATTTGTTGTGCTCAGAACAGCCATCTGCATGTTTCATGAACATTATGAAATTAAATCATGTTTTGCAGGCAAAAAAAAGGTAATTTTTCTCAGATCTGTCAGGTGTTCTAATAATTTTGGCCACCACTGTATATATAGACACACACACACACACACACACTATATAACTATACTTTGTTATATTTGTGGCAGAACAGGAGGAAGGGGAAGGGGAAGGGGAGGGGAAACGTGGCACAGGAACATGGCAGATCAAAACCTATATGAAATCATACACGTATCAGGATGAGCATGCTAGCATACATAAAATATACACAACACATACACACATGACATGGTAAACACATGATACATGTCAAATTGACCCATCATACTGACTCCGGTAACATCAGTAACCTCCTGTATCCCAGAGTCCTCTGGGGCGCTTATGAAGGACGATCACATGTTTATGGGTTCCTGCGCTGGCACACTGGCACCAGTCAACCGTTAACAGATTCCCCCGTCCAATTAGCCCGACCCACATGTGCCGCTGCTGCCTTCTACTGAGCTGAACAAACACCCGTAAAAGCCACCAGCTCCGCACATGCTGATACTACACACACACACACCCACACACACACACACACAAACACACACACACACATGCTGATACTTCAAACCTGCATCTGTGCTAATGAGCTAGCCACGCCGCAAACCACTTACAGCGCAACAGAACGGCGCTCAGGGACTCAAACAACCGCTGCTGTCTATTTCACATGTGCAAAACCATCACCCACACAGCAACATACACACACACACACACACACACACACACACTTTCACATGTATAAAACCATAGATTACTGGCTCAAACTCTCAGCTAGTTAATATTGAGAAAGCCTTACTCTTTAAGTCATTGTTGTGCAAAAACACACTGATATCAGTTAAAGGGAAACACACTGTCTTGTAACTCTTCATTGGTGGGGATTAGGGGTCTCATGCCGACAGCAATACCACAGCCGGGGACGCTTTTTCCAGCGGCAGGCCATAAAAGCGTGAGGTATTTGTGAGAGTGGGGTGAATTAGTGCTTTCTTACTAATCAGGAGCGCCCCTAAGCACTGTGCGTCGTCCCCCCAACTGTCTTTTAAAAGGCCCTCCATCTGCAGACAGATGGGAATGCTATGTGTTCAGCGCTAGTGCCAACAGGCCTCTTCCTGCCAATTAGAGCAGGGTAAGCCATGGTGTGCCGACCACAGTCTCCAGTACCTCCGGCATTAAACCTCTTCAAAGAGCACCGGAGCGCATAAGGAGAGAGATGCTACCAGATCAGGATTAACATCAGACTGAGTATAGCAGGAGATACACACTACCAGATCAGGATTAACATCAGACTGAGTATAGCAAGAGATACACACTACCAGTTCAGGATTAACATCAGACTGAGTATAGCAGGAGAGACACACTACCAGATCAGGATTAATATAGGACTGAGTATAGCAGGAGATACACACTACCAGATCAGGATTAACATCAGACTGAGTATAGCAGGAGAGACACACTACCAGATCAGGATTAACATCAGACTGAGTATAGCAGGAGAGACACACTACCAGATCAAGACATACGTTTAACTGTCAGAGTTGCATTAACACACAGTGGAGTGTATGAAGACGTCTTACAGGGCGCATCCTAAAACCCTAAAGAGTCCTCCACTACGGAAGCGGCTTAGAGGGCGCCTCCTAGACGAGATTCCTCCACTACAGAGACAGTGGATGACAGTGGACTACGGAGACAGTGGATCATCCTAGACGAGATTCACTCAGTGTTAGAGCATCCTAGACGAGATTCCTCCACTACGGAGACGGTTTAGAGGGCGCACCCTAAACCCCTAAAAGGCATTAATGGACAGGGGCTGCACAGCGCTCAATGTCATAAAGCTGCTCTGGAATCTAGTTATTTGTGTTAATGCAATAGAAATATTTCTGTATGGTTGAAATATTAGTTAACAGAAACTATGATGAAGTATTCACCAAAACAAGACTGGAATGATTCAGAAATGGTGGCGTTAGTTGCTATAATGTTCATTTATGTATGTCAGGTTCTGCGGAGTAAACTTTTTCCTCTGGGGAAATCCTCTCAGACTGAGCCGAAGCGTGTGGGACTCGTCTTAACGTCTGCCTCGTTGTACTCTCCCTGACACGTGCCACATGACCAGAGTGAACATTCTGCAGAAGTTTCCAAACAGTAAAAGGCGCGTTCTGCGTTCTGTCTGCAGGTCGAAGGCGCGTTCTGCGTTCTGTCTGGAGGTCACCGTCTGCTCCCTTCGGGCATGACTGCATGTCTTAACCAGCAGACCAGCCCGGGCTCTGGGGACCTTTCCAGCCTATTGCAACTCCTGCTGTTGCTAAGGGAAAACGCTTTTGCAACTCCTGCTGTTGCTAGGGGAAATGCTTATGCAACTCCTGCTGTTGCTAGGGGAAATGTATCGCCCTGTTACAAGCCAGCATGACCCGTGTCTGCCTCTCTCAACATAGCCAATCTATCAGTGGGCGCATTAATTAATAGACACTGGCAATTTCCTATTTCCAGCAATTCACTCCTTAGGCTTTGAAAGCAGAGGGGAAACATTTAGTTTCGCTCCCATAGCAACGTACATGCAAACATTATCTCATCTCAAGTCTCAACGCTGAACTAAGAACAAATAATAATAATTCACCCTCACCCATCAGCTCCTCATGCAATCCAGAGCACAGACACACACACACGATTATTTGAAATACTGAAGACACGTTTTAAGTGAACATGCTGCCCGTTCTCCTCCTGCTTCTCACAAAGGGCACACACACAGACACACACACAGACACAGACACACACACACACACACACACACACACAGACACACAGAGTGGACACAGCAGAGCATCCACATCCACAAGCATCATCACAGTACAGTATACCTGCACGTACAGTATATCCACATCTACGTATATGACACCTGCACATATAAGTACATTACACACCTGCACACATATAAGTATATTACACCTGCACATATACATATGTAAATACAGTACACACCTTCACATAAGTACTGTACACCTGCACATACACATATAAGTATATAAGACCTGCATATAGGCACATCTAAGTAGTGTGTGTCGGCACAACACTTCTCCTTCCAGTCCATCCACACAGGAATATTTTGAAGTCTGTCTGCACGGAAGCCCAAACACTTTGAGCATGTCTGCACAACACAGTGGAGGCAGCTAATTACCTCATTCTTCCACTGCAGGAAAACCACCTCAGGGCTGAGGAATGAGCCACGTTCCCCAACCACCACCCTCCACCCTACAGCCCCTCCACCCTACAGCCCCTCCACCCTACAGCCTACAGCCCCTCCACCCTACAGCCCCTCCACCCCCTCCACCCTACAGCCCCTCCACCCTACAGCCCCTCCATCCTACAGCCCCTCCACCTCCACCCCTCCACCCTACAGCCCTCCACCCTACAGCCCCTCCACCCTCCAGCCCCTCCAACTCCACCCTACAGCCCCTCCACCTCCACCCCCTCCACCCTACAGCCCTCCACCCTCTAGCCTACAGCCCCTCCACCTCCACCCCCTCCACCCTACACCCCCTCCACCCTACAGCCCCTCCACCCTACAGCCCCTCCACCCTACAGACCCTCCACCCTACAGACCCTCCACCCTCCAGCCCTCCACCCTACAGCCCCTCTACCCTCTCCACCCTCCAGCCCCTCCACCCTCCAGCCCCTCCACCCTACAGACCCTCCACCCTACAGACCCTCCACCCTACAGACCCTCCACCCTACAGCCCTTCACCATCACCCTACAGCCTACAGCCCCTCCACCCTACAACCTACGGCCTGACTGAGTGAGGAAGTGGACCACTGAATGACTGAGTGAGTGGGTAAATGACCGAATGAGGGTTTGGATCACTGAATGACTAAGAGAGTTCCCTGTGTCAGAACAGGTTTCTACACTAATCCACTCTGCCCCAGGGCCGTTCAGCTCAAGTGCTTCTCACTTGGTTTATTTATCCCAGATTGAACACAGCTGCTCAAGTCTTCAACTAAAGATGTCTTCCAGACCCTGAAGGTCCAGACAGCATTATCCCGCACATGCAGCGGGGAATGTTTACATCAGCAGTCTTGCTATAGGCCTTAGTGCTGGGATGCTGTATGGACAACTGAGGCTATAGCAGTGGTCACCAAACTTTTTTGGCCAAAGATCACAACCTCTGCCTTGGTGACAGGCAAGATCTACCTATTGAGGCGTTAAGAGAAAAAGACTGTCCAGACTCCAGACTGTACTTAGAACTTAACTTTTTATTTGGCCTAATTGTAATTAGCCGCTATAGGCCTCAGAGCTGGAATGCTGCATGGACAACAGAAACATGGGGTCACAGGGAAAACAGGAGAAGAACAATCTCTCACCTCCAAGGTCTTCTTTGGACGACACCAGGCGTGGAGAACTGTTCCCAGGCTCGATTCTCAGAGATAGCCTAAGACAGAACCGGATAGAACACACTGAGTCAGAGAGACAACATTGGCCTTCAGTGAGACATTACCATTATTTACAATTTGAATTAGGAGCACCACATCACATCACATCACATCAGCCCTCAGTAAGACATTAGAACAACACTGCAGTTTACCATCATTTACAATATGAATTAGGAGCATCACTGGTGTTTTATTCAGTTTTAATGAAACATACTTTTATGATGTTTTCATACGGATGGATACCCCTCTCTAAGAAATAATTTCTACTTTATGCTCATCCTCATACTGAGAAGCATCGAAACATCACACCTGATGGAGAAATCACTCATGGTAAGTCCTTTTAGTATGAAATTTAAATGTAGTCATTTAGCAGACGCTTTTGTCCAAAGCAACGTACAAGAGAGAGAACAGTCAAGCTACGAGCAATAGAAACCTGGTGTAACAATAAATACGACTTTACATAAGAAATAGAAAAAACTAAATAGAAAAGAAAAAGAAGTGCAGGAATGTAATTGCTGTAACTACAAGTTAAGCACTAGTCGAAGTGCCAGTTAGGAAGGGAGCTGCTCTCTGAAGAGTTGTTTAGCTCTACACCCAGAAGCATCGGAACGTCACACCTGACACAGAAATCACTCATTGGTAAGTCACAGGAAACAGATAGTATAGGTTGCCTATGCTGCACCATGAGGGGAAAAGCTGACCTATTAGTTTCCATTTCTGTACCATCATTTTCCAGCAGTATAATGTAAGGATATCTCCTCATGTCCCAGGGAGAACAACTGGAACGGAGAGAGGGAGCGAGGGAGAGGAAAAAGATTTCTTCTGCGGTCCAGATCTCGTCCGTGCATTGTGTCTAGAGGCCGATCAAATAACGCTCGAAAGCAGAATCGGCATCTGATCTTATTAACATGTGCTCCGCTCCGCGGCGAACACAGCGCTCCAGCGAAGGCCCCTACCTCCAATCCCTCATTACAGTTTCAACACAATCAGCTCAACACACACATCACTGCCTTCTGGGAGGCACCAGGACAGCTGCTCACACTTCATTAACACATCTGTCTGTCTGCTGTCTCTGAGAAGCAGAGAGAAAGAGACACGTCTGTTTGCTCAACTGGACAGAGAGAGAGAGAGAGAGAGAGAGAGAGAGAGAGAGAGAGAGAGAGAGAGAGAGACATCTGTCTGCCCATCTGAGAGAGAGAGAGAGAGACATCTGTCTGCTCATCTGGAGAGAGAGACACATCTGCCTGCTCATCTGGAGAGAGAGAGATACATCTGTCTGCTCATCTGAGAGACAGAGACAAAGAGAGAGAGACATCTGTCTGCCCATCTGAGAGAGAGAGAGACAGAAAGAGAGAGACATCTGTCTGCTCATCTGAAGAGAGAGACACATCTGCCTGCTCATCTGGAGAGAGAGGTACAGACCGAAAATGAGCGCGTTCCCCATATTTGAGCAGGAGAGAGGGAGAGGCTGACAGTCAATACTCGCTCTAGACTTCTAACATGAGGAGCTGTTAGCTGTCAGTCTTTAGAGATGACTGAACGACTCTATGCGGAGGCAGACCCTATGAGACCAAGGGGACCCGGTCCTGATCTGGCGCGAATCAGGCATTACCTGCACGACTGATGACTCACACTGCAGGTCCGAGTCCCTGTGGAGAGTCTGTGGTCCCCTGGACTCCAGTGTGACTGAGAGGGTGTCAGAGAGCTGACTTGGCAGGTTTACTGAGAGCTGACTTGGCAGTTTTACTGAGGGGAGGCCAGGGAGTGACTGCTGAGGCCAGGGGCTCCTAGCATGCACTCTGAGACGGCCCAGATGCTGACCTCATCCCCCTGAAGCTAACCACATAAGAGCCATGTGTCCGGTAAGGCTTCCTCTGGACAGCCCTGCTTCCTACCACTGGATGGAGAGAGAGAGGGGGGGGGGGGGGGAGTAATGGGGA